>NW_017971447.1:63415-409037 GCF_001907595.1 Talaromyces atroroseus
CCTTTTTTTTTTGATAAGTACCTACAATACATGTATATATTTATGCCCGCGACGTCACATCAACTACCTTCACTTGTTTGGCCTCTGTGGATGTCTGATATTTGCGCCATTGCCACATTGGAATTCCAGCATCATACATCTCATCAACCTCGGCAAAAGTGCGGCCCTTGGTTTCCGGCATAAAGAAATAAACAACCACAAGAACACAAGCCATGCAGCCCGCAAAGACAAGATAGGTCTTCGCTCCAAGGTTGGCAGCATCAGCAGACGTCAATTGTGGCACGGCAAACGTGGTGATAACGGCGGTCGTTTGAGCACATGCGATGGTATATGCCATTGTGTGATTGCGCAGCTTTGGGGTAGCAATCTCGGATGGAATCAAGGCGGACAGAGAGTAAAAGCCAGCGCCCCAGAAGAAATTGAAAATGAAACCCAATGCGGCGATAGCGAGGACCGAGTTTCTGTTGCCGGTGTCAAATGCGAGCGCACCGGCTGCAATGTCGATGATCAGAAGCAAACTCATTCCGACAAAGGCTGTAGGGCGTCGGCCAACACGGTCGATGACGAGCGGTGCAGCCATTGTTCCGGCCAGGGTACAGCAAGACGCAATTACGGTGAATGTGAAAGGATCGCCAACGCCGAGTTGAGTGAGGAAGACCGTTGTGTAGGTAGTCGAGAGGATAATACCGGAAATCTGATTTAATGAGTAAAACGAGCCCGCGGTGAGAGTGCGCTTGAGATTTTCCCGGCCAAATATTTCCCAGAAGCGCACGTTGGAAGAAAGAGCTCGTTCATTCTCTTCGCACATTTTCATGACGCGAAGTTCATCGTCCACTTCCCAGTCCGAGAAACCTCGTAACTTGCGAAGGTTGTGACGGGCTTGATCCATTCGTCCCTTGCTGACGAGCCACTGTGGACTCTCCGGTAGGCCGATTGTAACAAGGAACAGGATCACGGGGAGCGCACACTGGACGGCCAGTGGAATCATGTACTGCTTACGACCTTCTAGTGTGTGCGTTCCATTGACAATGACAGTGGATACGACGCCCGACAACAGAGACAATATATTGATACAAGTCACACTCCGGCCCCTCATAGACGGAGGCACTACCTCTGACATGTACAACGGCGCAGTTGCGTTTGCGATTCCGATGACGGTTGTGTTCCAGAACCGCCCAACGACAAAAGCAGCAAGGTTTGGAGCAAACAGCTGTAAAAATCCGCCTCCAAGCGAGAAGATGTAAGCCCCGAGAAGGGTCCATTTGCGGCCGAAGCGAGTGTTCAGGGGCGACGCTGCTAAACCGCCGATGATAGATCCCACGAGTGGAACTGAGAATACCAGGTCTTGATTGCGTGCTGTGAGGGACAAGGTTCCTCTGGCAGGATCGCCTTGGAACTGTGCTACCTATGGCATGAGTTAGAATTATAAATGTTTCAACTAGGTGGTGTGTGCTCTTACAAAGCCATTTAGGGCTGCAACGGGCGAGATGACTTTGTCATCGTACCCAAACAGAAACGAAGCCGATCCAAATGCTATACACGCATAGATCAGACACGCATTGACTGCATTTTCCGCTCGAGGCCTGACAGCATCGACATGTTGGACTTGGACAGCCTTGTCGTCGACAGATTCTTTCTGGATCATAGTCGAAGACATGACAAGCAATTTCGTGAAACTCTGGGTCTCAGAGCAATCATGGTAAAGGCGACACGCCGCATGGTCTGATATTTATATCGAATGTCTCCGGGGTTGTCATCTTTTCTGGTCAATACCCCAGGAAAGCCTGGAGAAACAGCTGAGGTCTTCTCGGCGAAATTTTTGTAAAGTTGGGGCACTTGAATATGGGGCCAGCAATTTCGCCGATGATTCTCCCACGATTCCCCGGCAGCTTTGAGCACCGGAAAAAGATTTGTATGGTACACTTTGTTTCACCGAGAATACCCCATGACAATCCAAACTAGATCTGCATCACTTCTTTTGTCCGTTGGGTTTGCCAGATTTTCATTTCAAGACCAACTAGTGCATCAAATATGTCGGTGCTAGCAAAGACCCAACTGCTTGACGCTGTCCCAACAATCAAAACTGCACAAGAGTTCGACAATATTACTGCAACAAAAGACACCGAATTCTCGGGAAATCAATGCGACTTCACGCGCTGGCGGCCTACTTTCCACCTTCTCGCTCCTCATGGCTGGCTGAACGATCCTTGCGGTCCAGGCTATGACCCCTCAACAGGGAAATACCATCTTTCTTTCCAGTGGAATCCAAACGGTAACGACTGGGGAAATATTGCTTGGGGACATTCAGCATCATTCGACTTGATTTCTTGGGAAACCTCCTTAGAACCATGTCTCAGCCCATCGACCTGGTACGACTGTCAAGGGATATTCACCGGATGTTTCCAACCGAGCAACACGAACGGGAAACAGGATGGAACCTTAACGTATGTTTATACATCGGTTAACCATATCCCCATTCACTTCACGCTGCCTTATGTGAATGGATGCGAATCACTCAGTATCGCCGTGTCTGACGACGGAGGCGCCACGTGGGAACGAAAATCCTGCAATCCTATTCTTCCCGGACCTATGCAGGGACAGAAAGTCACTGGGTGGAGGGATCCGTTTCTTGTTTCTTCATGGGCATCTGCGCCGGAGAGTCTTCGACGGACACATCCTGGAGACGACGTCCTTTACGGGCTCATATCAGGTGGTCTACAAGACCATACTCCCACCGTCTTCGTCTACGCTGTGAAAAGGGACGACTTAACCGATTGGAGATACGTTGGCATGCTGTCAGATACCGGTCTGAATTTCCGGCCATCTCGATGGTCCGGAGACTTTGGCGTGAATTGGGAAGTTACAAATTTGGTAACTCTGACAGACGATGAGAACGTGTCTAGAGATTTTGTAATAATGGGAACAGAGGGATGTCTACCACGACATGATATTTCTTCACAAGACAATGATCCGATTGCGCGCGACAGCAGGATACAAAGGTCGCAGCTATGGATGTGTATCAAAAGCAACGAATCTACTTCTGCTTCCTCCTCAGCATTGATGCAATACTCCTTTGCAGGGATATTCGACAACGGACTATACTATGCAGCAAACTCATTCTGGGACCCTGTATCACAACAACAAGTCGTGTTTGGCTGGATAACGGAAGAGGATTTACCTGATAATCTTCGCCATCGACAGGGTTGGAGTGGATCAATATCGTTACCGCGGGTTCTTAAGTTGAAGACGATGCACGGGGTTAAGAGAGCGCGATCAACGGCTGATTTAAGGGATATTACTTCCATTGAAGTCACACCTGATGGCCATGGGACATATACGGTTCGCACACTGGGGTTCTCTCCTGACGAACGCCTGGAGAAACTTCGGGACAAGGCAACGAAGAGAACTATCTCTGATAGAAGACTAGGATCGTTGGGCGATTCAAGTCATTGTCTGGATTCCGTTGCTCTGCATACGTTGCAATGGGAGGTAGATGCCGAGATTAAAGTTGGTAATAACTGTCGTCGAGTAGGGTTTGCCATTGGTGATGACCCAGGTAATAAACCAGGACATGCAGGTAAAACAGTCCTCTTCTGGGAACCAGCCAGTGAGACCTTCATCGTCGAGCGACCCAGTCTGCAAATGAACGACACCCAAATCGATCAAGGGCGAGAAGTCAGTCCTCACACTTTGTTTTCATACACAACTAATTCCCAAGGAAATCATCACGCCGCCACAGAATCGGCCGAGGTAGAAGAAACACTTCATATCCAAGCCGTATTCGACGTCAGCGTTCTTGAGATATTTGTCAATGAGCGTACAGCAATATCGACCAGGGTATATCATTCGAAAAATCCATTAGAAGAACATCCGAACAGCACTGGCCGTTTTGGAATATATTTCTTTGCAGACAGACTGGAGAATGACGGAGATCCGGGAATGAAATGTTATGCTCCTGCTAGGCTTGTTCGTGCTACTGTTTGGGATGGGCTGTCAGTGCATTAGATACCTTGGGTTGCTCATGTACTTTTTTGTTCAAGGATATAAAAAATAAATACTTGACGATCGTAAGATTGCATTCGATTTACATACTTCATGATTAAAGACTCATATTGCCTGTGATATCATGCATTGAACGAAGATGGCAGGGGAGAGCAGCCAGTATGATAACTTCCAACACCGGCTATAACTCTTACATACGCCTTGGAAAGTATTCAATAGACCCGGAGGAAGCATCTCAGCCGCATCATATAAAGGAAAAGTGCTTTCCAGAAGCCCAACGTCCAGCCATTCACCTAGGTAAGTGATGTTAACCGCTTTTCATATGAACGACTAATGTTACGGTCTCACTTCCATCGTGGTTAACTGTTTAAGTATTTTGTGTTAAAATGACTGTGGTTCAGTCACGAAAAACAATGGGGAAAAATTGCTTAATATCGATCCTTTCATTTTGAAGATATAAATATTATATTTTTGTACTCCCCCGCACAAGCTTCGGTATGGATACAATGGGTTTTCTTGACATATCACTTCATCTGCAAACGCTGGGTGAAGCTAACGGCCCCGAGGACAAAATATAAGGGGAGAAGGAATCTTTCTACCACCGAGGGCTGAGCGATCGGCAGTAGTCACGAGTCTGTACCGGATCTAGTCGTCAATACATGTGCTGACTGCTCACTGGGTCGAAAGAGTAGTACATGGAAGGACAATATCCGTTCTCGTTGACAATTTATCGGTCTTTCTTAGGAGCGCTGTCAGAGTCAGACAACTTATCGCCCAAATTGTGATACTCGCGCTGAAGACCTTCAGCTTGCTTCTTGAGAGTCTCAATGTCACGGTCCTTTGCCTCGAGCTCCTTCTTAAGGCGTCCAATTTCGCCTACGCTGCCAGCTTCTGCAACACGAGCGGCGTCCTTACCGCTTGCCTTCTTGTCACCTTCAAGCAGTTTGACCCGGTCCTCCAGGCGAAGGACTTCCACAATCATGATATAGGTTCGGTTGAGGATCAGAGAGAGGAACAACGTGAAGCCACAAAGGTACATGTTCCGCTGAGAGTAGAACTTGCGAGCCTGTACCTCCATGCGCTCAGCACCTAGAGCAGCAGCTCTGCTATTCATCCTTAGCCTAATGTTCGTCAAGATATTTAGAGAGAATAGACACTATACTGACCCTGCCCCCGGGTCCTTACTAAAAGCACTCATCTCAAGCTGCACACGGTAAACCCGGTTAACGCTGTCGACGAAAAGGATGAGGATGAAAATGAACGTAATCTAATGTGGTAGTCAGCAAAGTGTTGACAACGCGTGACCTGAAACAAACTGACCCTCAATCCATATTGCAGCTTTGCCACAATCGGACTTTCCGAGATGAAAGCAAAAAGTTTTCTCTTGACAGTATATGGAAGCGGAACGATTAGACCGAGGAAAACGACCATTTCGAAAACGAGAAGCAGGAAAACCTATAGGGGAAACAGAGGACACTAAGTTATTGTTTCTCAAGTGAGCAGCGATTGCATGTTTGAAGCTTACAAGAGTGTAATAGAGCGTCATGTTGGCGGTTGATTCTCTTTCGTGCTGGTTGGAGAGCTAGTTTAAGTCCAAGGTCAATAAAAAGGCTTTCGAGCGGTCTGTGTCGACGCTTATTGACAAAATGCGGAAAAAGAATAGTTGGACGGAAGAATATGGTCTTACTTTCTTTCAGGAAGCAATACAAAATGTACAGAAGTTGCGTTTGGAGAGAGAGTTGTTGGATGAGCGACGGGGGGATGATGTGGCTTGTTCTGTTTTTGTGCAGCCTGAAGGAAAGCGCTCCAAAGACGACGTCAAGACGTTCTCTACGTCATTACCCACGTGACTTTGCACTGTTTGCATTGTGCGACATCGCTTCAACTTCATTTCAATTCTACGCAGCTTTGATTATGCACACTTTCATCGCTATTATTACCGCGTAACTAGAGGGATGCGCATATTTCTTACCCCGAAGGTTTGTTCATTGAAGCAAACCCTGTCTTAGCGGATGATCGTGCAGGCAAGTCCTCGACATGCCAGCAGCCCTCCAGATATGTCGCACTAGAACGAAGACAAAATGACATTGGTCCATGAAACTAATGCATTCTATCCACGAGAAAAACAAGAGCATTGACCAGGCAACAAAGAAATTTTTCGTTCGTCCAGTGACCTTTTCACGAAGCAGCTCCTTCACTTTGCATGAGGTGAACATGGCAAAAGATATCTACATAAATCCATGCAGAGACTGTACTTCTCGGGGATTGAGTGGAGTTTCGTCGCTTACAAGGCTTGCATTAATTTCATACGCCGCTTAGAATTCGAAATAGGCGCTCAGATGACCATCGCAGCATGCACTGTGATTCACACGTACGCAAGCTAGCACTATAGCTCCACACTGCTAAGCTACTACCTGATCTTGAAATATATCGTGTCGCTGGAAGTCTCTCGCAGCACGACTTACTCGTTCAGGACGTTCATGAACAATGAACCGGTTGTGGCGTTTTGATTAAACTTGTGGCGCGTCTACGTCAGGGTATTCGGCTGTTCAGGCTGTTTCCGTCTGCAAATCGATGGACCACTTACTGATTTTTCAAGGACCCTGGCGTGTCATGTGGGTACTCATCGGCCACCTCCCCGGCAATTGAAGGCCATCATCGGTGAAGTTACGAGTCAGGAATGGGAGGGGTGGACGCTCCGAGCGTGGCTTTTTTGTTGACGTATATCTACAACCTATACGAAGGCATCGAGTGTATTTGTCATTCCTTTACATGATGCGGGAGAAAATGAAAGACAATCAGGCTTGTGATAAGATTGCCACCTTATGCTAATAGGTCATACATCAGGAAGTACTGCATTTGACTGCATGTTAGTCACGTACTATCTTATAGTGGGTGTCACACTATCGCACAGGATGAAATAAGCGACGGCGGCTTTCAAAACGCTATTTTAGAAGGATCTTCCAAGGATCTTTGCCAATTCTAGGGTGAGTCATGCGCATTATGCGGCCCGAGATGGCTTGTTCAAGTCAGCTTAGGCCATACTCTGCCATTGATCATTGGTAGGCCGCTGGGTGGTCATTTCCTTGATATTTGAGCGGTGCCACATCACCCCTTTAGATGGCCGCATACAAAGGAAGAGGGGGGATAGACCACCAGAAGACCCAAAGTGACTGCATGGCTTAGTCCTGCAGCGCCGCAAGTTTTGTGGAGTCCATGCATAACAGCACGGATATCAGAGACCTATAGTTTCTGGAAAGTGCTGTTTCCCATTCGCTGGGCGTCCATGGCCGAAGTTTTACGAGCTACAGTAGTTAGTCTCTGCCGCCTTCTGCGGCTTTTTCCCAGCAATAAGAAACTATGGCAGGTCCTCACAGGCCGGCTAGAGGCCCAATGACGGTCAAGGAAAAGGCCAATGCTAGAGACTATCGGTCTTGTATACGGGGTGGCGTCTAGTTAGATATAATTTCTGCTACTTCCTTTGTTTCCCTTTTTCAAGGACTGATTCTGATTGCTCAAGGCTTTGAGTGGCTCGATTTAGATATTTCCAGAAGCTTTCTCAATTACTTGTCACAATTTACGTCTATCTATCTAATGACTGGTGTATTATGTGGTCATGAATTCGTTGAAGATAAAGAAGTTATGAGCAAGTTTGGGATATTTCAAGGATTGAAATATAAAAATGTCAAAATTCAATGAAGGAGTGCTGTCATAAACCAGAAGAAACAGTATATCATCAAAAGGAACGAAAGTGATCTCGGAAGGGATCAATCAAGAATGAAATATACAGGTGATCATGGGAAAAAAGGGGGATCGGTAAAACTGGCGCCAGAATAAGAAACTAACTAAATCTTGACAATGTGCTGGCAAACCGTGACGAATCGAAATTCAAAACTCAAATCAAAGACATTGAGGGGTAGGTACAAGGCAAAAGGAGAAGGAAAACCGAAAATAAACACGCTTCGTGAAACAGTCTCGAGAAAGAACTGATATCACAAATTAAACATTGACACTATGTCGAGTACTCTCGCGAGAGATAATGTATTGATGGTGTACACTTGGAACGGTGGTACTTTGCTGAAAACCTCAAATAGTAGCAGAAAGATGGCAAGCTGTTGTCACATTTTGAGCGCAAGTCTTCCATTCAAGTTTGTTTGGTCAGCCTTGGTAACTGGGTAAATGGAGAATAAACGGGCATCTACCTACCGGGTATGATGCAATTCGTTTCTCTCTAACCACTATGTGCAGGGCAATTCAAGCCCTGTCTGCGTGACACCTTCTTCTCGATATAGTGTCCGGGCTCGCCGGCTTTGGAGCAAGTTACAAGGTCGATTTCCTTGATTTGACATCCGCAATCAAATTCGACGTACCACACGGAGCACATTTTGACTAGGAGGGTTGGAATATAAGGTATGAGAAAATATGACAAGTGCTTTTTGAAGAGTCACAGGTAGCTTGATGCTTTCCTTTGCGTGATATTCCTTCTTGGCTTGAGTAAGAGAGATGTTTTGAATGCTATGACAGTGAATTCAAACTGCGAAGTCCTGCATCTTTATATATCTTTCTGCTCAAGCAATTTTGTGCACTTGGCCGTCAGTGGACCGGTGAATGTGACTCCGTGCGGAGAAAGAGAGACCACCGGGCCGTATAATCTCGAGCATTAAGGGAAAAGTGGTGAATCATCTAGGCGCCATTGACGGCGCAATGCTGGCCTCGAGAACGATCTACGCGGAAATGAAAGGCTCTAGAAAAGACCTTGTTGTGCAACAAAGAAGTCTTGCACGCGCTAGTAAGCGACTCTATGCAGCACTCGTCACTATCAACGCAGAATTATCACATACCTAATGGAACAGGTGATACGTCACTAATGAACTTAGGGCACATGGACGTAGTAATGCGGCACTGAGCTGCCTCAAGGCAGAAACGCCAGGTAGTGACTGTCATTATGGTCGTGAATTTGACAGGCGTAAACGAGACAGAAGCTCACGGAGCTCATTTGTGAATGGTTTTTTCAAGGGGGGTCATATGTCCTGTGGCGACAGAATGGTGTATACCACAGTACTCCAATGGAATAGGACAACCAGATCTGCCTGTGTTAGCGTCCCCCCTTCACTGAAAGATATTAAATATGTTTGCATAAGGTGGCGAGGCTTCTGCGTCAGTTTGGCACAGTATAAGGCTCAATGAAGGGCATAAAATGGCGGCAATCGGGGCTACCTGCCAATGGCAGGACAATGATACGCTATGGGTATATTCCAATGCTCGCTAGGGCTTCTCATTTGGTCACTGCTTAGGGAGCCATTTAGATGCGGGTCTCAGCAAATGAGACGGCAATGACCGAGACATCAATGTCTTTGTACTCACCTATTAGTGATTGTTACTCGTCCTAGCCGCGAAGTTGACGCGGTATATTCCGAGATCTGCCTTGCTGGAAATTGCGGTGGCTCCTCACCCTCATATATGGCGCGTCTGCTCGTCTAGCCGTCACCCTAAAAGGGATCTCATAAATTCATGTGAACGAATGAGACGGAACGCCTCGTGCTGTCGGGTTGGTGATATATGCACATCAATTACATGCGGAGGGGAGCCATGTGCCGACTAGGACTGTGCCGGTCAATGCCAATGTCTAGAATTGGGGAAACTGGAGATAACAGCTTAAACGCAATTCGAGGCACAATTTTTCGGAGGCTAGGCCAGGAGAAAACGGTCAAAAACAGCGGAGATTAGGCTTCCTGTTGGCACAGACAGTCGATGGGTGGATGTGGATGTCGTTCATGGCCGGGCCGTCGAAAAAGCACACATAAGATGGAGCTCTTCGCCTATGAACTTCAATGATCAAGAAAAGACGCGAGGGTCTAACAACTGTTAGGGCTAGGGCGATGAGGTTAATCCACGCACAGGCGATTCGGCGGCGCATCCGAGTGGACGTGTCTGTCTGCGCCACAGCAAAGGCCTCGGAGGCCGTAGTGGCCGCCCCAGCAAAAGGACCCCTTGCCGCTGCGGCTGGGCGGCAATGCACATAGCGTGGAGATAAGCCTGTGCCGCCGAGAAAGCGTCAAAATAGCTTTTCGAAGCCTTAGAGCCAATCGTTGGTATATCATCACCGTTCAAAGTCAGCCGCAACGAGGCACACTCGAAGGACACCGTTGGCGCTGTTTGTGCCTGGCTTCTTGGTGTAATTGTATGCATACGGCGCAGGTGTTTGACAGTGTTTGTTCCTGCTGTGACGGTCAAGGATGAGGTCGCTGAGGTTGAGGTTGCGCCGCGGTCGAGTCAGAGTCGGAGTCAGTGCTTTGCAGCCTGCGCGAGTCACTTGACTGGGAAGGAACGAACCTCTGTTTCGGGACATGGTAGATCACGTGGGAGAGCGCAGGCTCCTTCCTCCTGAGTTGGCCTCAACTTCAATCTCCGATTTCTACTCCCGAATTCTACTCAGTCCTGCAGTGGCTACGACACATTCAAGGCGTTGCGATCTCAAGGAGGCCGGGGCAGCTTACTGCTCTCTCGACCGCTCTACAGGGACCAAAAGAAAGCACTTCTACTATCGGCCAAGAAAGAGTAGGACGCATCATTCTTGCCAAGTCTAATAGTGACTCTGCTACCAGAAGCTATCATCTCTTCAGATTCATCCGTGGACCATTGCCGGCAGTTGGAATGTCAACGTACAAACACAACCATCCGAAATCCACAGGTCCTTGCATGAGGACGAAGGCAAGCAGCAGAAGGCAGTTCAAAAAAAAGCCCCCGTCGACCGCCCCGACTTACACAACGTTCGTATTGTGACAATTACTGAGCTTGGCAGTTGCCATATGCTTGCCGGTCTCTTCGGCGATCTTCGAGCGCCAAGGGGATGCCAATACCTTGTGTATGGGTTCACGATCAATCAAGGCCTTGGCAGGATGAAGATGGAAAATACAATCTTCTGAAAAAGGAGTGGACAGCAGAGTATACTACACATATGGTATGTGGCTTATTTTTCGTAATCTTGTCTAGCTTATGAGTGATTGATGGACTTTCTTTTAGTGAGTGCAACTATCTCAATGCGTCGCCGGTGTATCCCAATACGGCATTCTCTAGTACCCCACGTTTCGTCGCGGGCAATCTAGTGCATTCTCCGCCCACCCTAGATACGGAGTATAGGAGGATGGTGGGATGGCGGGATGCACCCAAGACTGTATCAGAATGGGCACAATACTCATAGTGCATCTGCTATCCCACCTTGCCGAGTAAATGAAGGATCGTGGTGCCACAATAAGCGTTCGGTGACGAATCTGGCAGAGGCAGATCACCCGCTGGGGGTTGCCTAGATAAGACAACAAAGTCAGCCCTTTCTGAGTCGGTCTTTGAAACACGTGCTAGTCAGTCTCGATAGCATATAAGAAGACGCTCTTTCCCTCGTTCTCCTTCCTCTCTTCTCTTTTCTTCCTCAACCACTCCAACAACCGAGCTTTACTTGTCATACCTTGCCAGCAAATTCAAGAAACTGCCTCAAGAACATAATCTCCCAAGCAGTCTTTCAAATTATCTATCCCACAAGATGTTTCCTCCGCTACCTAAGCTCAACCAGTTCCTTGTTCTCTCCCCTGTCGCTGGAACCAAGACAACCGACAATGTGTCATCTCTCTCTGACGCAGACAAACCCGACCACTCAATCCACCGTTCCTCATCTACTGCCAGTACTGATTCCGGC
This sequence comes from Talaromyces atroroseus, assembly GCF_001907595.1. Taxonomy (NCBI): domain Eukaryota; kingdom Fungi; phylum Ascomycota; class Eurotiomycetes; order Eurotiales; family Trichocomaceae; genus Talaromyces; species Talaromyces atroroseus. The sequence continues at coordinate 75,108 of NW_017971447.1, forward strand.
AAAGGCCTCACCAGTGGCTTCCTCAAGCTGGGCTATGATCGTTCATGAAGAACGCTCATAGCATGAACTTAATCCTCTATGAGTGACGAACGGTTGGTCAACAGAAAACAGTCTACAAGAAATGACATGAAAGAGGCCCTGGAAGCTTTCAACCAATTATTTCGATGCAGCGAGCGCGCCTGGAAATCGAATTATTGTTGCTGATATCTACGGAACTTCGTCATTTCTTTGAATAACACCATCAACAAAGCGAGCGACTGGAAGCATCCAACTGAAACATTTTTTCCTTTTGTTCTCCCCCTCACCCCAGCCTTAATTCAACTCGAGAGATCCAAGCGAGATGAGGAGTAACGCAAAGTCGAAGAAACACATGCAGATCAGATATTACGCGTCGATCATTCGAAACCAGCCAGCGAGCCAGCAAGCATCACATGACAAGATTATCAGCAGCTCTAGGCGTATCAAAAGTCGGCGATTTCAAAGTAGGGGGGCCCCGGCCCCTTGGTCCGTCGGCTTGCTGCGGATATCTTTTGTTTATGTTTTTTTCTTTCTTTTTTCTTATTCGATACAACCTCCGCATTTAGGAATAAAACTCCATTCCTCCGAAAAAAGGAAGTCCAGTATCTGTAGATAGATGTGCATTTATTAATAACTAATTATGCATATGCATGCCTTAGGTACGCACGTCGCACGTACGGAATACTACATACGTAGCTCGCAAGACTAAGCCATCAAGCCGATGGACGATATCCAAGGTAAAAAATGAAACCAGCCTACAGAATTAGTTACATGACTAGTGTCAAATAACAAATTCTCAGCATCCAATCAATTAGTCGAGTAAAAACTGACTTATGCAGTCTTCGCCGTTCGGTCTTTTTTTATTTTTAGAGTCCCTGCCAACTGTTCAGCTTTCTTATCAGGATTCAGCCTGTACGACCGCCGGCAAGTGTGAACCAATAGATTGAATTCAAATCAACCAATGTCAGACCATGGCTTATAACAAAGTATAATATTGGACCCTGTTTTGATAACTTCGTACGAGATAGCAGCCGTTATGCAATGAAGAAGCTTAATATTGATAGTGAAGGGTAAAGCTTGAGGACCTTGGTAGATTTTCAACTTGATCGTTTGAATTAGATATTTGAATATATTATCTAGATATATAACCACTCCATAGGTATGTGATACCGTCAAAATTGGAACAAAAATAATAATATTGTTATGCTCTATACACAAGGCTAGACCTAAGAGGAATAAAATAGTGAAGTAAGAGTTGTTTGTGAAAACAGACGCTTTCTAACAAGTAGAATAGAAAAAATACATAACAGGTCAGGTCAGCTAGCTTCTGCAATCCCTGCTTTTGGGAGAAAGGCAAGACAAGGAAAAAGAAGAACCTCGATTCCCGCACTATTGACAAGAGAAAATACAAGGAGTAAGAAGAATAGGATAAATAAGATCTCCCCCGAGGTAGAAGGAAAAGAAACAAAAGCTATGAAGTTGTCGACTTCACAGGGGATAAGAAAGAGACGGTCCAGAGAAGAAGGAAAAGTACAAATTTGACACAGACAAAGGAAAGAAAAAATTTATTACCACACAAAGGAAATGAAAAAATGCTGGTTATTAATTATGCATGCATGTATGTGAAGGGTATAAAGTTGTACGATAAGGCTGACAAAAGTCACTCGACAGTGACATCGATCGCATGGAACGGCAGGAAGCATAAGCAATCAAGGGTATCACGACTTGCCGGGGTATCCAAAGAATCAATCTCCTTCGAAATCTGCTAATATGCTAACAGGACACTCCTCTCTTGACGCAGGAATTTTCGTTTTCAGTTGAATCCAATTCCTGGATGGATTCTACCTTCTTGGGTAGCGGATGGACGATTAGATTAGTAGTCTTTCTGCGAAAGCCAACTAGCTGTTGCAAATGTCGAGTAGGAACCGGTGTTAGAGTCCATATGCTCGATACTAATGTGCAATCGGTAGAAAAAAAGAGCAGGAAAAAAAAATAAAGTAACAGTTCCAGTAGTTCCAAATGTCAAACCCCTTCGTTTGGCCCTTCAACGATCTTCACCAGCTCTGGCCTTACCTCGGCGGCGAAAAAAGTCCATTACTTTTCTTGCGGCCCCCGAACTTCCAGAATGGTGTGAATGATCCCTTTCATATTCGTATGCATCTGCAAACTTCCGATTGTTCTTTTGTAGTACTCCCTGTTTGGGTCTGGAGAGTTGTGCAGAAGGCCGGGACCTACTATCAAAGTTTCCGTTGTATTGCGCTTGATTCGGATAACCATAGTACTCGTTTCTATCCGATGTACCGTACTGAATCGGCTGATCATGGTCATCAGAACTTCCTTGGTACATCTGGTTGTTTTCGTGCAGTTGAGCGATTTGTCTATCGATGTGAGCCTCGTAGCTTGTGTTTTGTGGTGCTTCTTCGTCATGATGAGAGCCGGAGTAGCCACTATAACCACCACCATCCCGTCCTGCCAATATCCCTGGACCAGTAGCTGGTCGAGAATACTCGTTCTCCTGAGTGTCACTTTCAGAGTTTTGATCGCCGCGCGACGACAACCCTCTAATAGAGTTAATCAAAGAAAACCGACGTGGCCGTGTTTCAATGCGCGTAGTATTCATGTTTGATCGTCGAGAGTCAACGGAAACCCTCGAGTCATCTGTGACATAAGGATCCCTCATGCTGGTAGGAGGATATCGTTTGCTGGTCTTGGGGCGAGTAGTTTGTTGGCTTGGACGGCCGCCAAAAATGGATCCAGATCGACCAAATATCCTCTCTCCGATGCTGCTGACCGTGCTCGACCGTTTGTGGGTTCTGACCGTTTCTGGTGGAGGGGTTTGATTGAATTTCCCTGGAAGTTGATGGGTGCTCGGCCTTCCAATAGAGATGTCCGAGTCTTGAGGAATTGGAGCCGAGATATTATATGGTTTGGCAGTCTTCGGCTGCGCTAGTCGACCCTGGGCGTTTGTTGCTGCCACTGTGGGTGCTACGGGTTGCCCGTAAGAACCACGAGAAGGCAGTCTTCCGGCATTGAGAGATGTCGCCGAGTGGCCGGTATTAGGACGTGCGTTGTGAGAGTTTCCAAGTACTCCTCCTGCTGCATCTGAGGCCGAGCGATGAATACCAGGGTCAGGGCGTGTTCCTTGATCAGGCTGAGCATATGCTGCCCGACGCGGTTCTCCTGGTGGTTCACTAGGTAAAGGTTTGTTCTGGTCGACAACGCCTCGAGGTCCTACCTGGACGTTTGCTCGGGATGTCGACGGCCGGCTAGAAGATGCATTGGCTGCAGACTCACCACGCGCAGTCTGAGACTGAGGCGCGACATATTCCACCTGAACGGTCCTTCTCTTTGCCTCTCTTGAAGTCTTTGATTTGCTGCCGGGGGAGTCATCTTGGGTGACTTTTCCTTGTTGATGTGTAAGACCACCGAGTGTCGAGGCACTAGACTGGAAACTCTTTGGTGGCTCACGCACGGATGCGCTACGGGCAAGAGATGGCCCTTCCTGTGTTCCTTCTGTAACAGAACGGCGTGATTAAAATTAGGCCAAAACCGGGCGGAATTTTAGAAGTAAAAACCACTTACCAGCAGGGACAGTTGTAGTAGCAATGTCGGAAACATTGGTAGTGCTACTTGTTATATGAGACACAACATGCGAGTATTCGCTAAGCCAGCTGTGGCGAGCAACTTCAAAAAGATCAGCGCGTTTGCGAGGATCTGGGACAAGAATACGCCGTAGGAGATCACGAGCATGTGGCGAGACATATTCAGGAAAGGTAAGATGGGTGCTAACGATGTACTTGTACAAGAGGTTGATGTTATCTCCTTCGGGGTTTGCAGGGTCATCATCGAACGGTAAGTATCCAGCAAGCATAGCGTACTAAAAACAAAAAAGACGGATTAGCAAGTGGGGGAAAAAAAGAGTTATATGTTGTAAACTTACCAAAATCACACCACAGCTCCAGACATCCACCTTACGACCAGTGTAAAGGGAGTCGCTCACAACAAGCTCGGGTGCTGCGTAGCATGGACTGCCACAACTCGTCTGCATCAAATCGCCACGTCGCATGCCAGTTGCATCAGTCTTGTCTAGACCCGACCTCTTAACAAATTCCCGATTGGTGAGGTTGTACTCAATCTCTTCACCGAGTTCATCACCAGGGTTGAAGGTGTTGGCAAAACCAAAATCAGTAATGATAATGTTACGATTTCGGTCAAGTAACAAGTTCTCCAACTTCAAGTCACGGTGTACTATGCCCTTTTTGTGTAAATAGCCAACACCAGAGACGAGTTGCGCGAAAAGACGCCTCGCGGCATTATCCCCCAAATAGCGGTTATTAAGGATATAGTCAAAGAGTTCACCTCCTGAGGCGTACTCCATGATGATTCCAATGTAGCGATCAGTCTCTACCATCTCGTGTAAGCGCACAATATTAGGGTGAGACAGATCTCGAAGAATCGAAATCTCTCTGTATATCTTGGGCAGTCTGGTAGGATTTGAGCCTAAGCTCTCACGTCGAATGAGTTTGATAGCGACTTGTATGCTGCCATCACGTTTCCAGCCTAGCTTGACCTTACCAAACTCTCCTTCGCCCAATGTTTGGCCAAGAATGTATCTGCCAAAAGTCGTCTCCTTGCGTTTTCCTTGAGTATTTGAATGGTCTTGACGGCTCCTTGTGCCAGCGCGGGCAGTGTCATCCGCACCATCTTCGCCGGCCAGTCCTAGACCGGAAATCGGATTCGAAGCGCCACCTGATGCAGTCTGTACATCCAACTGACGCTCTTGTTCGCGTTCAACGTCTTCGGATGGATCAGTTATCACAACCTGATTGATAACGGTACTTGACTCGGTGGATAGAGCAGCAGATTCAGATTGGGAACCTATGGCGCGGTCCGAGTGACTTTGATACGCGGAGGAATGATGCTGTGTCCGATCTGCGCTCGAATCAGTAGCTCTTGGCGGATTCTCGGCTGAGTGCTGTGCTCTACGACGAGATCGACCGCCATCCTCGCCTCGGGTCCTCGAATGGCTCGATGTTTGATTTCTAGAACGCTGGTTTGATGATGTACGCGGAGGGATTTGCGGCGTAACTCCCAGCCCTTCAGAAGGCTGTTGATGAGAAGAATTCATCGTTGGTGATCCTGACCCGTACTGGGAGTATTGCGATGCCGGAGCAGTATTCAAGTTCGTACCATTGGCGCTTGGTTTCTGGCTGGGTCGCTTAGACGATGAAGGAGAGGTACGAGATGTCACGTCGACGGGTTGAGGCGAGTGAGACGCTGTAGTAGTCCTCGGGTGATAAGCATTTTGGGTCTGCGGAGAAGGAGTCGTAGGGTACAATGTCGATGTGGTGGTCGCTGAGGTATGAGTAGGAGCTGTCTGCATGGCAGCAGACGACATCCCCACTGTCAAAGCCCAGGTATGAAAAGAAGTCTGCAACGATATTGCTGCGAGAAGAGTGCTGGCTAATCAAAACCGGCTCAATCAATCAATGTAAAAGCAACCGAAGCCTCCCAGAGGATTAGAAATATCAAAGAAGAACGTAGGGAAAGGCTGTGGGCATGGGACATAGAATGTCAGCGGAAGAATTGCACGTGGCGGACGAGGAATGTGGGTGCGGGGAGGATAGCAGGATGTGAAGATCAGGATGAGTAATGGAGCTTGACTAACATATCTGTTCAGCAGATTGCAGAGGAGATCAGTTGCACAGCAAGCTGGCAAGCTGTTGAGACAATTGACTAGACTGACAGCGCAGCGACCCACACAGAAACGCGTCTGAGCGGTAAGTGCGAGGAGGCAGGTTGACGAGATAGGAACAGACTGGGTACAAATAATTTGGCTACGGGTGCAAATAGAGAGGACATATGAAGGACGGCGCAGTGTTTATCTTGCAGCTACTCCCAAGCGCGATGGAGAGAGACTGGTTCGTTCCAAAGGGGGCTGTTTGGGTAGCGGGAGTCGGGAGGGCGTGAGGTGGTCTGAGTGACGGGCGGCGGCGCGAACGACGGTGCAAGCAAGCCAGCGACGTGAAACGGCCTCGGTTCAACACGACAACAGCGGATGGAGACGAAATGGGACTCCAGACACGGGAGACGACGAGAGAGAATTGCCCTGTATTGTACTATCAATTGATGAGATTCACCGAATTGAACAATGATTGTGCATCGTCGTAGGGCGGACCAGGGCCGATAGGGAGCGGGAGCGATGCGGCCAAGAGAGTAAGAAGACCGAGAGCGATTCCACCTTGACAATGACCCGGAAAAGCCGACGAGTCGGCCTGGTCGTGATCGCGAATCGACGCGGCAGGAGTGAGAAAAAGGAAAAAAAGAAAAGAAAAGAAAAAGAGGGGGTAGGGATGGGAGGAGGAAGGGGGGGAGAGGAGAGGAAGAGAGGGCGAGAAAAGAGAGAGAGGAAGGGAGAGCGAGAGAGGAGACGAGAGAAACGGGAAGGAGAGACTAAGCTTAGCAGCCAAATAGGCAAGCTAGGAGCCTGAGGCCCTCCTAACTACGGTACTACTTAGGACTTAGCGGCCGAGAGCCTCTGGCCCTCAAACAAGTTTATACTCAGTGTTTTATCTGGGTTGGTTTTGCTGTTTGCTGGGTCTCTGTCGCAACAATATTGAATAAGTTATGCTTTACATTGATTGATTACTCTTCAGTGAAGAACTTGGAGATCTGCCAATAAGTAAATAAAGAAGTAAATAGTGCTACCGGAGTGCTTTTGATGGTACCTGCCTGTCCAGCCCGGATCAGGCTTAGTCGCGATGCCACCCAAGATCTCATTCTAGATGGAATTGTGCATGTATCTCTGGTGAGTCAAACATTCTGTTGATAACACGCCACATATTACGGAGCATTCTGTGCATGTTTTATTTCGACACAGAACTCGGGACTCTCAATCCAGAGTCCTTCAGCTGAGGATCCCCCAGTTTCCTAAGAGGTCTAAGACTAAATTAATAGTTACCCCTGGCTGAAACGTAGCCTCCCTGGACTAGGCCCAAAGCGGCTTAGCGGGACCTTCCGGTTGCGGGCCCTCCGTGAGTAGTCCATATCGCTTATCCGCTGAGTTTTATCGTTGACATACTTGAAGGATATGGTGGATAAATTCAAGTTTGTTTTTTCTGATATCAGATACCAGATGAACGTTACATTTCTGATAGGTCAGCTTCTCTCCATCGAAGTTCCTCGTGTATACTGTGACCGCCCGTCCGTCTTTTCTGGGGGTTTTTTTTTGCTTTTTGTGGCACAGTTTACAACTAACTCCTCGCTGGGCATCTTATTACTATTCGGACTGTCCGGGGCTTTGTGTGTCGACGTGTCATACCAAGAGTGTAAGGGTGTCAATTATTGGTAATTTCATGTTTATGTCATTAGTGTCGTTCATCCATAACTAGTCAATCATCAAGCGAATTCCCAATATACAAAAGCCAACGAGAGAAGATATATATAAGTCAAAAATTCGAACCTGCAAGATCTTGAACCAACATCCCCAAATCACGACCAGCACAAAAATGAAACAACTATAAATCTACCGGTTAACGTTTCCCTCCTGGCGCAGTACCCCCCAGAGGATGAGTCCCCGCAGCACCATATGCAGGAGGAGGGGACGGAGTACGGGTTCGTCGTCGAGGCGGCGGCGGCAGATGGCTTCTGCTGCTACTACCGTTGCTAGTGTTGGTCCCATTAATGCTGCCACCATAATACACATATTCGGGCTTGGCTGGCGGGGCTCCATCTGGAACCTGTCCTCCATCACCAGTGCCGACAACGACCTGTTGACCGTTATGCATGCGTCCCACAACCATGCCCCGGGCCACGGATTTGAGAACTGCCTTGCGACTCACGCCCGAGGCGTCAATATACACCAATCCAACGTTTCTGAATCCTCGTGTAATGTCCGATGCAACATTCCCAGCGTCGGGTCCATAGCGATGATTAATCATAGTGCTGGCGGCAGTGGAACCGGAATTGAGCATGGTCCGCGCACTTTGCTCGATTCCATCCATTATCGTAGAGAAAGCGATCAGAGATTTATTCATGACACCAGCCTTGGCGCTAACAGAACTACCATCGCGCCCATATCCCTGATATGAGGGGCCATTAGGCATGTCTTTGCGCCGGCTTAGGCTCGCCCCAAAGTTTTGCGCCACTCGCCCAATTGAGCCTGCAGTGCGTGCCGACAATCCAGCGGCAGACTGTGATAGGTTGTGAACTTTGCGGATTCGGGCTTGTGTTGCGGGCGCGAACCTTAATGGCTCCGGATTGGGTTTGGTTCTCTGAGTGAAGCTATCCGCTCCACTAGTAAGTTTGTTGGCTAGGTAGTTTGAACCAGTAACGATCAGCCGAGATGCTCTTGCCGATGTCTGCACAATGGTGGAATCCTTGTAGGCTGGGTGTCGCGCCATGCGAAGATACTCTTCAGAAACGTTGCTGACGCTGATTTGACGGCCCTCGCCTTCAGATGGCAGATGGATCTCAACAGGATCTATGATGGTTGGTTAAGAGATATGTCCTTGCGTGCGCCCATGATCGAATGAATTGTTAATACTTACTTTTGGACCCCGGTTTCACCTCCGGCTTTTCAACCACGTCGTATCCATCCGAGAGCTCACCAACAACGCTTCCATCTTCCTCATCTACCAATACAATCTGACTTTGCTGGGCCTTACTATCTGCCGAGGCTATCTGGGTCTGAGAGGATACGTAACCCTCACCCGGCGCATAATCGGCAGGGTTATATGGGGCATGATTCGGCGGCGGACCGGCGCGTTCGAGAAAAGCTGTGCATTGAGCGAGGATAGTCTCAAAGGTGTCGACGTCGTCTTGCGAAACTTTGCCCGCACCGGAGCCAATACCGGGAAACTCCAAGCGAATAAAAGCGCCGGCATCGGGGCCAAGGTCCCAGCGCGGAATCAGATAGCTATTTGGAGGCTGATGGTATATTTGGGTGGTTGCTGGCAGCGGCATGTCCAGTTCTGGAGGGAGGTTCAAATGGAGGTAGAAGTCCTCCTCTGGCGGCTGCTGTCCCGAGTCTTCTCCGGTGTAGGGCGGTGTGGTAGGCACCATCAACAGGGATAGGGTCTGTGGCCCAGATGGGGTGAGTTCGGTCTCTTCGCCATCCTGTATGTGGTAGGCGCGAATGTTGTTGATGGTGTATAGAACCCGAGGGTCAGCCATATCGCGAAAGTGGGTCTCGAAGAACAATGACGTCGAAGTACGGAGCTGTGTACGAAGTAAAGCAGCTCAAGCGACCGGAGACAGGACAAGAAAAAGAGAAGAAAAAATGCGACGAGCAGGACAGGTAGGAGACGTACAGAGTTTATAAGGAGCAAGGATCCTCGCCTCTACATACAATTTCAGATTGCGATGGGTTATTTTTATCTCCAATGCAAGTGAACGCACGCCACCAGCGGCTCCTCTGCAGCAGGCCCGGCCAATCAGAGGCCGAGTCCGCGTTTTGCTCGCTGAACGCCAGCACAGCCACCGTGCCACAGCTCCGTCGACACGTGATTGTGCACTAGCCACAAGCCAAGACTGCTTTCGACTTTCAAGTCACGCTTTGTTGTTTCTTCAACTTCCAGCCTACGATCACCCTACACTCACGGAGGAGCCAGGCATGCAGAAAATAAACTATTTTTCTCTGTTAGTCAAGAAACCTGCAAATTAGGAGGACTGAAATGACTGTCTATTTTTTTCTATTGATAAACCCCGCCTCGTATGCTGCGAACTGTTCAGTACTGCGAACCCCCACGCAGCAAACTCAACTGACGCGAACTTGCAAGCTGTCGCTGAGAAGAGGCATGGTGCGAACTCGACTGACGCGAACTCGTAAGCTGCCGCTGAGAATCCAAGTCACGCGGACTTATAAGCTGCCGCTGCGAAGTTGAAAAACGTGAACTTTTAAGCTGCTGCTGCGAACTAGCATGCCGTGAAGACGCATGATGCGAACTTGTAAGCTGCCTCTGCGAAAGCAACTCACTCGGATTTATAAGCTGCCGCTGCGAGCTTGAGAAACGCGAACTCGATGTGACGGACGATCCTTGCCTATCATTAACTACAGTACCGTTTTGAGTCGCTTTGGTATCACGCTTGGACGTCCTGTTTATTACCCTGACGGTTCCGGGAAATTTTTGAGGGGATTGAGTCGGACGAGAAGGCAGAGGCCATTTCGGGTTACAAAATTTATTGCAGCGATGCTCTGCGAAGAATGCTTTCATGCCCTCGGGTCCAGTGTCACTGCCGCCGAACCTGTGATTCCGCGACAAGATGGCGGGGTCAGTCAGGATGGCCTCGTTCTGGTAAATGCCGCCTTGCAGGTCGCACAAAAGCCGCTCTTCCCCCGAAACATAATAGCTAAAGTGGCTAAGGGCTTGCATGACTTTCCCCCACGTTGTCGAATCGTCATTCCACCCCCTATTGCTGTTAAACTTTTGATAGTTTTCGATATAAGGCTCAGTAAGATGTTGCTGGCCAGCAAAGTCGGGCCCAGCGTCCTCTTCAAACACCCACACTTGGGGTATGTTGACTCTGATGGAGCTCTTGTAGATTTTGGCCGCATTGAACTGGTTGACAATCTTCAAGGCCTCTTCGGATGCCTTGACGTCGAGAATGAGATAGTCCCGGGCAAGGTCTTCGCTGCTCTTGAACCACTTCACAACACATGGTTGGCCACTGCGGGGACCAGCTGTGTATACCGCTTTGGCCACCCAGCGGAAACTTCCCTCGGCGAAGGGCCTTTGCAGGGCATCTTTTTCAAAAGTAACCCTGGTCCCGTTATTGTATCTGCCGCCTCCGTACTTCCTTCCAGAAGAAGTGCGTTGACTGGTGCAGTCTATACATTGCCCCGTGCCGGGACCCTGGAAGAATTCGTCGTCCGAGAATGATGACAAGGAAAGGTCGCGGCGGCAAATAGCACATTTCATGGCTACAAGAAATCTGGATAGTTCAGATGGAAGATAGAGGTGATAGTAACAGAGTGTATGATTATATCTCCGGAGACAGCGGTATACTACGATTACTTATACTGGGTGCTGCGACAACCAAGGCAAGCATTGTTGCTGGAACGGCCGTAGCAGAAGGAAATTGGCATTGTGTAAAGGCATGGCTCAAACAAGGCCGATTCATGTAAATTCTTTGTCTAAACGTGGGCGACAATGGTACACGACAAGTCTGAATCGATTCCAAACCCATCAAAGCTGTGACTATAGTACTTTGTCAGTTGGTTAGGGCTGAAGCCGTTTCAATAATCACATGTCAGAAGCCAGCCAACAAGGGTTGCACTGTACAACGAGCACCGCCTGCGCATAAATTCGTCATCTATGGTATATATATATATCTATCAGAATTCACAAATTTGCTATTAGCACCAAATTTGTTCGGATCGTTTCAGTCCACAGAGAATCGAGCCTTGGTGCGCTCGGCGTTGCAGGGAGTTGCCGCCGTGCCGCGGCTAGCCTCGGTATAATCTGAATGGACACGCCCGACAGACCGACAGCCTGCTTCCACGCATACTCTCACCTACAAAGGCTTTTGTTTTGTTCCTCTGATAATTGTCTTTCTACAGTCAGTAAGACCATTCTACGGGTTTGACTTGCATCTAGCACACGAGCGCACGCTGGTTGCATCCATCGCTCACCATGGCCGCTACTCTCTCGCGCACCTTGCGACCCTTATCGCGCGCAGTTTCCTCTGGGCTTTCCTCCTCGAAGAGAGTAATTCCTGCTCGAACTCTTCAATAGTGTGTATCCTTGTCACGAGATTATACTCGGGAAAGTACCAGATTTCTAACAAATACAATGTTGTAGCACCCCCCGTGCGTTCTCGACGACAACCCGCCGGCGCGATGTCGAATTAACCGATCTCACGCCGACCCCAATCTCGCACCTCACAGAAACCGAAGCGCTGATGGCCGAGACCGTATACAAGTTTGCACAAGAACAAGTCGGGCCCAAAGTGCGAGAAATGGACGAGGCCGAGGCCATGGACCCGGCGGTCATCGAACAGCTGTTTGAACAGGGACTGATGGGCATTGAGATACCAGAAGAGTACGGAGGCTCCGGCATGAACTTCACATCGGCCATCATTGCCATCGAGGAGCTGGCCCGCGTCGACCCCAGTGTCAGCGTCATGGTGGACGTGCACAACACGCTGGTAAACAGCGCAGTGATGAAATACGGCGATGCCGAGGCCCAGCGCAAGTGGCTCCCGAAACTCGCCTCTGGCACATTGGGCTCGTTCTGTCTGTCAGAGCCCGCTTCGGGCTCCGACTCATTTGCGCTGCAAACCAAGGCAGAGAAAACGGCCAACGGATATAAAATCAATGGCTCCAAGATGTGGATTACCAACTCCATGGAGGCCGGGTTTTTCATTGTGTTTGCCAACCTCGACCCGAGCAAGGGCTACAAGGGCATCACGGCGTTTATTGTCGAGAAGGATACGCCTGGTTTCAGCATTGCTAAGAAAGAAAAGAAGCTGGGAATCCGTGCAAGCAGCACCTGCACGCTTAGTTTTGACGATGTCGAGATCCCCAAGAGTAATCTCCTTGGCGAGGAGGGCAAGGGTTACAAGATTGCCATTGGCATTTTGAACGAAGGGCGTATTGGGATTGCCGCACAAATGACTGGGTTGGCTCTCGGGGCATGGGAGAATGCTGCAGGGTGTGTGTTTTCTAATTCTTGGCCTTCTATATATCCTCTTTCAACTAATGAAAACTAGATACGCCTGGAACGACCGCAAACAGTTTGGTCAGTTGATTGGTACCTTCCAAGGCATGCAACATCAGCTCGCACAGGCATACACCGAAATTGCCGCGGCGCGCGCGCTGGTCTACAATGCCGCGCGCAAGAAGGAGGTGGGACAAGACTACGTCGTGGACGCTGCCATGGCGAAACTTTATGCATCGCAGGTTGCCGGGCGCGTTGCAGGCTCTGCTGTCGAGTGGATGGGCGGCATGGGCTTTGTGCGCGAAGGCATTGCGGAGAAGATGTTCCGCGACAGCAAGATTGGGGCTATTTACGAGGGTACAAGCAATATCCAGTTGCAGACTATTGCTAAGAAGTTGCAGACTCAGTATACCCGTTAAGTTGACCGTTCGCCAGTTTGACACGTTCACTTTTTTTTTTTTTTTTCCGTTTATATGAGATGGGAATAGAGCTAGCAATGCCATGATACATGCCTATATGTCAATCAGTTTGTTTAATCATCACATAATACTGCTGGTCTTGACGACGCTCGAGTGATGTTGATAAGACAGTGTGAGAGGTTAGGGTTAGGTTAGGGCTTGGGGGTCCCGTGCCAGGGGAGGGGAGTTACTCGTGCCAGCACGTGGTTTATATATAACCTTATAGCCGGAATTTATATGTCATGTAGGGCATATTACGTGGTATAGTCTTAATATTCAAGATATAACTAAGATATATCTTGTGAAGACACACCATTGGCCATGGATGCTTGGTGAGCACAACATAGCATCGCGGCAAGACGCAAGAGCAGCTAGCGGCGTAGACGCTGAGATGATTCGCTTGCTGGCCTGGAGCTTGGGGGAATACCCTGTGCTCTCTGCAGAGGGCTGGGGGACAATGCGACGCTGAACATGGCGTGCTCCGGGGGAGGCTAGCACGCCATCTAGCCTGCCATAGGCCAGAACAAACCAACCCTTCTGCGCCCATGACGCGTACCATCGAGATGTAACTATATAAATTTATACTCTGGCCCGACAACCATGGCTACGGCTGTGAAGAATTCGCTGGCAGTTTCCCGTACCTGTAGCAGCTCAGCATGGGTCTGGACATTCTCAAATTCCCCGACTTGAACAGTCGCAAGGGCACGTATCGCGCCTATCACTTGAGTGCCATCATCTTGTGGGTGTTTGCTTTGCTCTCTCCCTGTCGTTTTCCTGGGTACGCATCGTGGCTAACGCTGGGCAAGCATCTCGTCCTTCCTGTCCGGCTATGACTCTGGCGTGGCCGGAGGAGTGCTCACCTACAAGCCCTTCCAGAAGGACTATGGCTATAGCTCCGGCACCGAGTCTGAAGTGAGCTCGCTCACTGTCGGCCTGAACCAGCTGGGTTCTTTCCTGGCCTGCTTCGTCTTCTATCCCTTGACCAACAAGTATGGCCGGAAATACACCATTGCGCTCGCCGCCTTCATCTACGTAATCGGCACCATGATCCAGACCATCAACACACACTCCCTGGCCGCCTGGTACGTTGGCAGGATCGTGGCCGGCGTTGGCATGGGGGGACTGAGTGTGGTCGTCCCCATGTATTCCGCCGAGATGACCCCCAAGGAAATCCGCGGACGCTGCGGATCTTTCTATCAGTGGATGTACACATGGGGCGTGATGGCGGCTTACTGGATTGACTATGTGAGATCTCTTTTCTGCTCAACCCAAATGTATATGCATATATATATATATATGTGTGTGTGTGTGTGTGTGTGTGTGTGTGTGTGTGTGTGTACTAACAGACTCAGGGCGTCGCCAAAAGCCCTACCATCTCCAAAACCTCGCGCGAATGGCAGCTCCCAATCGGCCTAGAACTCGTGCCCAGCGGGATTCTCTTCCTGGCCATGTTCACTCTACCCGAGTCGGTTCGGTGGCTACTCAGCAAGAACCGCGCCGACGAAGCATGGAAGTCCCTAAGCTGGATCCGAGGCGACGAGGGCCAAAAGACCCTCGACGAATTCAACGAGACGCAAGCCGGTTTGCGCGCCGAAAAGGCAGCCAAGGACAACTTCACCATCCGCGAGCTGTGGCACCCGTCCAACCGCATGCGTTTCTTCGTTGGTCCGACCATGTTCATCTTCCAGAACACGACTGGAAGCAGTGCCCTCGCCGTCTTTGCGCCCCAGTACTTCAAGTTGCTAGTCGGGGACTCGGGGAATCGTGACCTGCTCCTGACCGGTCTTTTTGGCGCCATCAAAGTCGTCGGTTGTACCTTTTTCATCTTTTTCATGGCCGAGCAGTTCTCCCGCCGTACGCTGTTGGTTGGTGGAGCCACAGGCATGGCTATTTGCATGCTCATCATCACGTTGATTGTCCGCTTTGATCCGACGCAGGGTGGTGACAATGTGACCAATGCTGGTCGCGCGACTGTCGCCATGATGTACCTAGACATTGTGGTGAGTATATATATATACCCTATTACAAAACTTGCGAATTTGAAGAGAAACTTACAGCTTGCAACTAGATATACAACTGCTCCTGGGGCCCTGTTCCCTGGGCCTATGTGCCCGAGATTTTCCCCACGCGCATTCGCTCGCTAGGCCTGGGAGTCAGCATGCTGGCGCACTGGGCGACGTCATTCTGCTTCTCGTTTGCCAGTCCCTACATGATCAGCAACATCGACGAGTACACTTTCCTCATCTTTATGGGCTTTGACTTTGTGGCTGCCGTTTTCACGTACTTTTTCGCGCAGGAGACGCGCGGAAAAGTGCTGGAGGCTGCGGCCGGAGTGGAATATAGTCTCTATGAGAAGGATGAGGTGGCTGTGGTGGAGAAGGGAGTTGAGACTGAGTGAGTAGGACGGTTTTCTGAAGAGTAGAAGCCATATAAATAAATAAATAAATATATATATATATATGTATATTAAAAAGTTATACTCGTCACAAACTTGTAGATAGGAAAAATAAACACTATGCAATGCTGAAGAAACGACTGTCATGTCATGTCATGTCATGTCATAAATCATTAAAACCGCCAACCGTATACCACTCCACTGTATATACATGTACATTCATGAATTCATAGATCGGACCTTACTAGGTGTCTCAAATATTGGTTAGTTGCGTTCGGACGAACATGGACGGCCATTGAACATACATATCCGGACTTCCCGGTTACACATATCCAACTTGGCTGCAGAATAGTGGCAAGCCGGATGCATAGGGCCGACTACTAGTCACCCCCTCGAGTCCCATTGATACGCGATATGAGCCTGGCTCGGCGGCGAATGGACGTACGCATGAGGATGCTGCGGTTGTTGGTGCTGTTGCTGCAGATGGCCCGGCACTGGCAAGTGCGTTGCCTGCAGCGAGGGCATATTCGAGTCATATCCCAGCGTCGCCACTGGCATATGCTGGGGATGTGCCCGGGATGGCGGGTAGGCCAGATTGCGATATGCATCGTTGCTATAGCCCATCTCATGCTGGGGATGATGGTATGGCACCGTCTCGCCAGCCGCATCCGGTCCGCTAACGGACGAAATCGTCGAAGATGGCGGCGGCGGCGGCGAGACATAGGCATGCCATGCGCTCTGTGGGAGCGACATGCGGTGTGTCAGCGGTGGCATGGATGGACCTGGGGGCAGCGAGTCTGTCATGGGAGGGCTGTTGAACGGCGATGAAATGACACTGGCTGGGTTGGAGCTGGTGGACGACCTGCGTTCGTCTTCGCCTGTTCCTGTCAGCCTATACATGTATACATATATACCTGTGCGTTTGTATATATATATATATATATATATATACACAAACAGGGAGGAAGTGTACTCACTCGGATAGAGCTGCCTGCTCGTCATCATGGCCAGCTGCTGCCGCAGGTGCGCAATCTCGGCTTCCAGCGCCGCATTGCGCTCCAGCACGCGGTCGACCTGCTGGCCCTTGGCCGTCAAGTCGGCGACCTGGTGCTCGAGTCTCTCGATGTGCTCCTTGGTGCGCGCGCGGATGGTGCGCTGTGCCTCGCGGTCGTTGGCCCGCTTGCGCTCCAGCTGCTCGGCCGTTAACGAGGTGACTTTGCGCATGCCGGCTCTGGAATCGCGCTTTTTGGTGCTGCTTTTCTCGGCCATGGCAGGTGCTGCAGAGAAGGAGGAGAAGAAGAAGAAGAAACAGAAAAAGAAAAAGAAGAAACGTGCCAGAGAGAAACGGAAGACGACGCAGCAGAAAACGTCTATTTAAGTTTGCTAGCGATTACTTTGCCTCGTTCATCAACTAGCGCTTTAGTGCATGTGCGATGCCTGCCACATGGCTGAGATTCTTTCCGGGCGTAAAGAACTGCACTGCACATATTACTATTCTTATTATGAGAGCTGCAGCCAAGCAGTCCGTCCCAGCGCGTTGGTTCGCGCTGGCTGGCCATTTTCCTGCTGTCCAGGTAGCCGCCGAGGCAATCCACACTAAAGCCACTTGACGCCCACTAACAATGCCATGTGTGCGCCAGCTCCACCGGCTGGCCTGCTGTAAGGAGCGCAGTTGGCTGGCTGCAAGTCATCGCGCGCATATATCCAGGCGCTTAAACCGCCCGTGCTGACGGCGCCCTCCAATCACTGCCCCGCCGGTGTTGGTTGTTGGCCTTGGGAAGTGCAGATTCATGACATGATATGATATGATATGATAATACATAGTCTGTCGATATGTATCACTGGCGGCCGGTAATCCGGCCCTCGGCGCGTTGGCCGAGGTATATACTCCGAGTACACTACAACATGTAGGTAACCCCAGTACAAAGGAATTCTGGACAATTCTCACCAGGTATTCGCGCTTAGAGCCTCGCACCCGCCATTGGCCACGTCGTCATGCATCTAAACCTCCCCCGCGGCGCAGACGTGCATGGCGCGATGCTATTAACAGCCCAGGTGGCACTCGTGCATCCACGGAAAACCGACTCGACAGGCTGTAAACTGTCCGAGATCGACGCAACGCTGTCACTGGGCTGCCCATTGTGATAGGCCTTCGAGAAGCGTTCTCGAACAAGCCCTTTCCGGGCTTCCCTTTGTCCACGCATCCGACACGGCGGTTCACATCCCAGACTGGCTTGCTCGCTGCGACTGGCCGCACTAGACCGACGGGAGAACGGATCTGGCCATCCGCGAGAAGCGGGAAAAAGAAAAGAAAAGGAAAGGAAAGGAAAGGAAAGGGAAAAAAAAGAAAAAGAAAAAAAAAAAAAAAAAGGACAAAGGGAAGACCAAAGAACGAGCTGAAAGAAACACGAAAGAAGAAAGAAATGCTACGTACGTACGCGCAATGTTGATAAAATGCTCAAAGAAGGCATAATTCTTCCCGTGCCTGTCTATGCGTGTGTATCAAAGGGGCAATACTTACCTATCTGTCTGTCATCCAGTGTAGAGAAGTCGGAAATATTTTTTCAAGAAATTCTTCCACGGGTGTATACAATTCACGTTCATTTTTCTAAGTATTCCCAAACTACGTTGCTTGTGTCAAACTGACTTGGCGAATGAGGTACCCGGGGAAAAAAAATATATTCATGCCGTTGGCTATTAATCGTGCATCTCAGTTGTAGCATGTCTGGATGTATTGCCTGTTACGGACTCGGGCAAAAACAGTGAATGATGCCATTTCACAGCGGTAGGCACACGATATGGCAATTAGTGCGTAATGACGAGGTACAAAGGACAATATAATAACCAAATGATACATCGCCACCCATCTTCAAGCCCGCGCTCTCTATCTTGCCATCGGCAGCCTCCACCAGCATTTGCTGCTAACGACGGAGTAGGACGGAGTATGGGATTGCCTGGTTCAAGCTAACAACGGATTCGGGTCATAACAATGGATTTGGGACGTAATGCCATATATTCCGCGGTCAACTGCCAGGCTCACTTAGCTATGGGAGGAAGAAGAAGAAGGAAGAGTGGGAGGTCAGAGGCCTCTTTATCGGCGGGTCTGTACAACCTGAAACTAGTTGCTATATTATTATTATTATTATTTATTATTATCCATGTTTACCGGTATTGTCCATATCCGGCTGTTCCATAATCAATATTGAGGAGATCTTAGCCATTATGTCTTCGGTCTCTGAATCAAGAAGAAAATGCCGATATTCCCTTTGTCAGAACCGGCATCTTCCGCTCTCTCCGAAGAGAGAGAGATATATCTATCTATCTATCTCTAATCTAAGTATATATGATGCGTATTCATCGAGTGGGCAGTACAAGGCTGCGTGCCCGATCGGGAAAGATTAGGGTTAGGACAAGCTTGGAAGTTGCCACCGCCAGAAAAAAGAAACGACCACGAATAGAAAAGAAAGGAAAGGCAAAGCAAAGCAAAGCAAAGAAAAAGAAACGAGAAATTAGCGGCGCCAGAAATACCCAAGATCTATTTGCGTGCCTCGATAGGACAGCGTTTTGTGAGCTATCAAAGCGCGATCTACACCGGTCGATCCCACATGGGCAGCCTCAGGCTACCTACTCGCCTCGCCTGACCAAGCATAGACCAGAATGTCCGTATAAAAGAAACACAAGCACGCTGCTCGCTAAGCTCTGACCGACTCGCATGCTCTTCTCTCAGCATGGCGACTGCATCCCCCATGCTCATGCTCATGCTCATGCTGTGGCTATGGCTCATTGCTCGTCTCGCTGCCTATCTCGCATCGTACAAAAGAAAGCGTCTGCCCCCAGGCCCCAGACCACTACCCCTCCTGGGAAACATCAGAGACTTCCCCCCTGATGGCACGCCCGAATACCAGCACTGGCTCAAGCACAAAGACCTCTACGGGGGCATCAGCTCCGTGACTGTCCTGGGCAAGACGCTCGTCTTGATCCACGACAAAAAGGCAGCGCACGACTTACTCGAGCTGACTGCGAGCAAGACCTCGGGGCGCCCCATGATGGTCATGGCGAACAAGCTCTGTGGCTACGAGTCCATTGTCGTCTGCCAGGGGTACAACCCCATGTTTCGCCGCTATCGCAGGTACCTCCATCAAGAGCTCGGCACCAAGGTGTCTGCAGCCCAGTTTCATGACGCCCAAGAAATCGAAGTGAATCGCCAGCTTGTGAGGGCGCTGCGAGAGCCGGAGAAATGGCTTGTCCACTTCAAAACGTGAGTCACATCCCATCTACGAGAAAACTGACAGACAAAAAGGACTGACCGAACGCAGCACGGCTGGCGCTACCGTCCTGAAAATGGCCTATGGCTACACCATTGACCCGCACAAGCCCGACAGACTGATTGAATTAGTCGACAAAATGATGCTGGAGTTCTCCCTCGCTGCGGTCCCCATGGCCTGGGCGGTCGACATCATCCCCGCCCTCCAGTATCTCCCAGCTTGTTGTCCTGGCGGAAAGTTTCAAAAGACGGCCCAGAAATGGCGAAAATCCATCCAAGCAACAGCATACATCCCATACCGATTTGTGCGGCGCCGGATGGCTGACTGCACTCACCAGCCATCATCGTACGTATCGAAGCTGGTCCAGAAGCTGAAACAGGGAGACAATGCCAATTTGGACAAGAAAGACGAAGAGGCCATCATCTGGACGGCGGCGAGTCTGTATGGTGCGGCCGCCGATACCACAGTGATCACGCTTACCATATTCACCCTGGCCATGATTCAATTCAAACACGTGCAGCGCAAGGCTCAAGAAGAAATCGACCGCGTGGTTGGCACAGATCGACTGCCCAGCTTCAAGGACCGTGACAAGCTGCCATACATCAATGCCCTGGTCAAGGAAGCCATGAGATGGTGGCCCATTGCCGCAATGGGCTTTCCGCATACTACTACTGACGATGTCGAATACAACGGCTTTCACATCCCCAAGGGCGCAGTTCTTCTACCGGCCATCTGGTGGTTTCTGCACGATCCAAAGGTGTATGCCGATCCACAATCATTCGATCCTGAGCGTTTCCTTCCGCCGCGTAACGAGCCCGACCCAATGTCCGATGTTTTCGGTTACGGCCGCAGAATATGTCCTGGACGCTTCTTTGCTGACTCGAACCTCTACCTCAACATTGTACAGTCACTAGCTACATTTAATATCAGCCATGCAGTGGGCGAGGATGGTAAGGAGATCGAGGTGGACGTTAAGCCGAAGCCAGGCCTCCTCAACTATCCGAGCGAGTTCCGTTTCCAAGTTACGCCGCGCAGTGAGAAGCATATCGAGTTGATTAAGCAAGTCGAGCGCAAGCATCCGTGGGAAACTAGCGATGCCGAGCAGCTTGAAAGCATAGATGACTTTGAGATTATGTATTAGAGGGTATCCATCAAGATTCATATATTTGTAACATTCAACGAGCTCCAAGGCGACCTCAATTGGACCCAAGCTTGTCTGAAGAGGGGAGATTTGCTTAGTTTACTACCTATGTATGGTCTGGTGAAACTATGGATATTCACGCAAGCCCACGAACCAAGGCACGTAGTTCCTCGGTCGTCTTCTCTCTCACCCCAACCAGGTCATTATCGTCCCGTTCCCAGGGGCGTGCCAGTGATCTTTTAGCAAGACAATATTGAATCTGCACCCCGAAAGTCATCGGGGTGATATTTCCCGAACGAAGGTCGGCCATCGATTGATCCAGCAGCGGCTGCATCTCCTGAGACGTTACAGTCCAGCCATCATCTCCCAAGACGTCCTTCACGATCTGTAACAGCTGCACCTGAGACAAGAACGCATTATGCACATACACCGGCCTGTTGCGAGTCTCCTCAGGCCGAAGAAGAGCGCCAACAGTCGCTTTCCCGGCGTCTTCGAGTGTCGTCCACGGAACCACATTCTCCCCGTCATCGAACAAGGTGGCCGACTTTGTCCCCAGTTGAATACCAGCAATCCCCGTTGAAAGACACCAGTCAAGATAGGCCCCGCAGGCAATCAAAGTAAAAGTCATGCCGGACGTCTCAGCTTTCTCCTTTGCAGCTTGATAAGACTCACGTTTGCGCGCGAAAACGGGCATGTCGTGAACCCCAGGGAGGTCTGGGTCGAGGCCGTAGTCGCTCACGATACTAAGAACGCTTAAGTGTCAACCCCAATCAATAGGAACGCGATGCAATGAGACCTACAAGCGATAGATGCCATTAGCAGCTGCAGCCTCCATCAAACGCAGGGGTGTATCAGCATCATCCGTGAAAGTGTTGTCAATCACCGCGTCTTGGCCCTTGATGGCTGCAGACAGCGACTCGACGGAGCCAAAATCGACGACCCTGACCGTCACACTGGCCGGGAATTCTTTCGCTGTACGGCTCAACACAGTAACCTCGAATCCCCGATCGAGAAGCGCTGTAAGAGTGTGAGAGCCTAGGTTCCCGGATGCCTAGGTACCAAGCAATCAGCTTAAGCACAATGATATGCCAAATTTGAGAGCCAATACCCCTGCGAGCGCTACTTTGCTGATTGTATGTGTCATTTTCCAAATCTTTGTTGTGGTATTGTAGGTAGCTATCTGTTTGGTGGTGTGTCGTTGCCCAGAGCAGCTTTTATACTTCGTTCCTGGTTCGGCATACGAGATAAAGCCGAGTCGACCTCTTGCTACCAAATCCGGAGATAACCATGCTGTCGCCCCGTATACAACCACAAGCTGCATTTCACAGTCAAGTAGTTGGGTTGATTATTGAATCTTGAGGCATCTGGACTCTGGATTCTGGACCTTGCCATGCTTGGCCGGGGGGATCTAGCTAGCTCTAAGGTGATGCCAGCGTCCAAGGTGAACTTTCCGAGGCATGAAAACCTCGGAGTAAACTTGTCATTACAGTAAGGATCTAGCTCGTTCATGCTCATAGCCATGAGATTATAATTATAAGAATCTGTTAGGATAATAAACAAACATACAGGCAGAGCAGAACAGCCAATCAGCGCGCACTCCGCACTCCGCCCTCCGCAGTGTTCGCCTCAGGCCTCCACGACATCAAAACGCTGCATAAGATTTGTTTGTTTCTTGTCAACGTGTCATCTCGCCCTTCGCTTTCTGCATGCATTGTGCAATCCAATGAATTAGCCATCTCGACCGACCTGACCATAGGTCTGATTGACACCATGGAACGGGACTACAAAGCCCGCAAAGAGGCCTTCGTTTCCAATCTTGCCGGGGGCAGCATCGACGAGATCAACGCCGTTGCACTGGTCGCTTCAGTAAGTCGCGACAATTGCCAACACCCAAAACCATATAATTCTCACCAAAGGCTCTTCTTCAGGTCTCGGCGCTGTTATGGT
Organism: Talaromyces atroroseus; assembly: GCF_001907595.1. NCBI lineage: Eukaryota > Fungi > Ascomycota > Eurotiomycetes > Eurotiales > Trichocomaceae > Talaromyces > Talaromyces atroroseus. The sequence goes on from NW_017971447.1 coordinate 97,991, forward strand.
CAACGCTACAGTCGCGCCTTTCCTTCTTCACTCCTTACACTCCGGCGGCGCTCCTGACTGACTTCCTGCTCAACGTCGGCGGCATCCTCTTTGCGACCACCATATACTCCGCGTCCCCTCTACTGCTGAATATCCTGCTCCTATCCCCCGTCGCTCTCATCCTCCTGACTTCTAGACGTGTTCGTCCGCGCCAGAAACAAGCCAAGCCCTCGCGACACGCCCAACAAAATGCCACGCAGACACAAAACCTCGCCCCGTTTCCAGTACACCCCTTCCTGACCACATACCGCGCTGCCATGATGGTAGTGACTTGCAGCGCAATCCTTGCCGTTGACTTCCCCATATTCCCTCGTCGATTCGCAAAAGTCGAGAACTGGGGCACCTCACTGATGGATTTGGGCGTTGGATCATTTGTGTTCTCGGCGGGCGTCGTGTCAGCTCGTGCAATTCTCAAAACCCAGGTGACGGCGAAATCGGCATTGTCTCGACAATCGAATCTCTTTCAGAGACTGGTCGCTGCGTTCCGGCACTCCATACCTTTGCTGGTATTGGGTCTGATTCGTTTGTACAGCGTCAAGGGCCTCGATTATGCCGAGCATGTGACGGAATACGGCGTGCACTGGAATTTCTTCTTCACGCTGGGCCTATTGCCTCCTTTCGTCGAGATCTTCCACACGCTATATTCTGTCATCCGGTCATACGAGGTTCTGACACTTTTGATCATCACTGCTTACCAGGTTACTCTTGAGTCTACGGACTTGAAAGCTTATATTTTGGTATCACCACGCGGCCCAGATTTGCTGTCCAAAAATCGCGAAGGCGTATTCTCTTTCATCGGGTACCTCGCCATTTTCCTCTCTGGCCGTGCGACGGGGCTACGAATCATCCCTCGCGGCACAACCGATATCAAACCCTCTGCAGCACAACAGGCCAGAAGGCGAGTGCTAGTTTCTCTAGCCATCGCGGCAATAAGCTGGTCAGTCTTCTTCATATTCAATTCCACCCCGGCTTTCGGCTACGGTGCTGGGATCCCCGTATCCCGCCGCTTGGCGAACATGCCATATGTGCTTTGGGTTTCTGCGTTTAATAATGCGCAGATTCTCCTCTTCTGTGTCACGGAGACTCTTCTTTTCCCCTCAGTGCACAGAGCGACAGACAAGGAGACCGAGAGGCAAGAAACCAAGTTTGCGACCAGCCGTATCATGGCGGCCTTCAATAAGAATGGGCTGGTCGTTTTCCTGGTGGCGAACCTGCTTACGGGCGCCGTGAACCTGTCGTTCAATACTTTGGATGCGAATGCCTGGCAATCGCTGGCTATTTTGATCGCCTACATGGCCCTGGTCACGGCTTTTGCGCTGGGTCTGGATGCGTCTGGGCTGAAGCTGAAGATATAGTTGCTTGTTTATATAGAACATATAGATGTACAGTATGTGTAATAGTAGTGAATCGCCGAGAGTTGTGTCCGTATGTAGCATATCGTAGGCGGTATGCTCAGGTTAACTTAGTGTAAAGCCGATCGGGCTGATGTCATAACGGCTTGCATGTGATTCTCTGAGGGCTCCATTACCTCGCAGCTCTTGCACTCCCTCTACACATTCATCTCTCTGCACGCTCATCACCCTCACAACATGAGTCTCCAATTCCACAACTACCCCGAAGCTCGCAAAGGCCCCGCAGAGCCTTACAAAAGGGAGGATGTCTCTTTGCCGGTCCTGCGTGGAGCGCCGCTAGCTATTGGCGCGACCTTGTATGTCTGTCTCTACACAAAATACTTGAACCCTAGACTTTAAAAAGAAAAAAAAAAAGGCAAGACGGAACATATCTAACATGAGCAAATACTCAGAATACACCATGTAGCATTCCTCCAGAACCATCTCTGGCACAATGCCGGCCTGACCAACTTCCGTAAAACGGTGAAAATGCTCAACAGCTATGCGCCGCGTTTTGATCCTACCGTGGTGCCAATCTTCAGTCGCAGCGACGCAGATACACAACCATCGCTTCCAACTCCCCAGGAACAGCGCGGGGCTAGCGATGCTGGTTTCTGGACCTCGGTTGATTATCATCAACGGTACTTGTCTGGTGACCTGACACCGACCGTTGTCATCGAGACTCTGCTTCCGTTGATCCAGAGAGAAACAAAGCCACATGGCAAATTCTCCATTGGGTTCTTGGAAACGCAAGTCGACACCGTCAGGGCTGCTGCGGCTGCCTCAACCAAGCGGTATAGGGATGGAAAGCCGCTTGGTCCGCTGGACGGCGTTCCTGTTGCTGTCAAGGATGAGGTTCATCTGAAGGGGTATAAAAGAACGCTTGGTAGTAAGCTTGATTTCTCGCATGGGTTTAATGCGACGTCTTGGTGTGTTGAGAAATGGGAGGAAGCGGGAGCCATCGTGATTGGAAAGACTACGATGCATGAGGTCGGTATTGGTGAGTTGGATTTCTGCGTCTTAGCACAAAAGAGAAAAGAAAAAGGGCCTGACAGTTGTCAGATACAACAAATAACAATCCCAACACCGGAACACCTCGCAATCCATTCAACCGAAACTACTACTGTGGCGGCTCATCTGGGGGTTCAGCCTATGCCCTCGCTGCAGGACTTGTGCCAATAGCTCTTGGTGCTGATGGCGGAGGATCCATTCGTGTACCGTCCTCATACTGTGGTGTTTACGGCCTCAAGCCTACTCACGGCCGCATTTCTGGTGCACCCAGCCCATCGCTAGCTCCCACTGTAGGCGTCTACGGTCCTATGGCTTCTAGCATAGACGACCTCGCGCTCGCCTACCGCGTTCTAGCTGCTCCGCCACCTGCTGATGTAGACGGCATTGCATCCGAATTCCCAAACCCGCTCACCATATTAACTTCATATTCACAAACCGCCAAGCACAGAACAATCGGCCTTGTTCGGCCATGGATCGACCGTTCAGAGCCAGCCGTGCGAGCCATTTTCGACCACATGATTAAACACCTACAAGACAGCAAGGGCTACAGAGTCATTGACATTGACATCCCCTACCTCCCCGAGGGCCAACAAGCGCACGCCCTCACAATACTCGGCGAACTCGCCTCCGGCATCCCCTCATCCGACGTGAGCTCTTTACTACCGCATACAAAATTATTAATATCCGTAAGCGGCACCAAATCCACGGGCACCGACTACATAGCAGCGCAAAGAATGCGAAATCTACTCATGTGCCATCTATCGCACCTCTTCACCACACACAGAGAGTCCGGATCGGACCTGCTAATCCTCACCCCAACCGTGCCTATACCCGGCAGCGAGATCAAGGGTGGGAAGAGGGATTTGACATATGGCATCTCGGATGCGATGAGCTCTACTCGCAGTATGGAGTTTGTCTATTTGGCGAATTTTACGGGATGTCCTGCTATTAATTTCCCCGGTGGGTATGTGGAAGAGACAGGTATGCCGGTTGGGTTGATGGCGATGGGGGAATGGGGTAGCGAAGAGGCTCTGTTGACGTTTGTGAGGGATACTACGGACGTGGGTTCGTTGGGTGTTGAGGGGAGGTTGAGACTGCCCACTCACAGACAACAACAAGATGATGATGATGAGAATGCTTCGTGGGTAGATGTAATCGGTGAAGCAGAAAGGAAAATCAAGGGTTCAAACGCGAGCAAGTTGTAAAAAAAGGTATTCTGTCTTCAGTGGATATAGTTACAACGATAATGAGTAAGAAACAATAACAAATCACATCAACACCGTAGACAGACACAGAAACAGAGACAGAGACCGGTACTTACTCCTCCCACGCATCTAACTAATCAACGCCGCATGATTCCCGTTGACCATATCCATAACAACACCGCGCATCTATAAAAAAAAAAACAACCATAATACCATCGAAGTAAAAGTCTCGCCGCCTGTATTTAATCAACTCAAAATAAAATCACAGCGAACCGGAAATAGTACAGATACAACGAAAAAGAAAGATAGAGGATGAGACATGTCAAATGAATATCCCCTCCCCTTGATATGGAACATGAAACTCACAGCCTAGACCTACATCGTCACTTTGAGAGCGTAATTCTTCCAGAATCCGCTCGCTAGGATGGGGTCCATCGGCCAGTGTGTCTTTGATGTGGATGATGTACACTTTGAATCCTGCCAATGGCGGCGGGCCTGTCCACTGCATGTCGCTCTCCGTTTGAAAACAATCTGATTCTTCGGCTTTGTTATCGTTATCATTGACCTCATCGCCATCAATGGCATTATTCTCGATTTGAATTTGCCCACTGTGATGGTCGGTCATGACTGCGTCGTCTTTGGAGTTGTGATTGTTCCCCTTCGGAGTCTGTGTAGATCGTTCGATAGAGTCTTGCGGTTTTGCAAGGTGTGTCGTGAATTGGCGGTTTGAATGAGGACTGACCTGGGCATCAGAGTCTCTTCTCTTCCGTTTGCTGGATCGGCCTCTTCGCCGCTGTTCATGTTGTTGCTGCTCTTGTTCTAGAGGTAGACTTCTTGCTTCTACTACTTTCGCTGCGAGGACCTTCAATTCCGCAATAAGATGCCTAGGACACAGATGCCCATAGAGAGTCTCATCGTCGATGGCATCATTGTAGGAGCATTCGATAAAAATGGCGCGTAACGATCCAGATGCAATTTTCGGGGCCGCAATCTCCCACACACGCTTGTTGCGAGGTTCCAGGGAAACCGAGTCTGGTTCAATGTCGCCAAAGATGATAATTTCATTTCCGGAATGTTCGTCTTGAATGAAAAATGCCGAGCTTTCCACAACTCCCCAATTGGTAGTGTCTTTAGAAGGGGTAGCTGCTAGGTTTGATGCGAGGTGTGGAGAACGTACTGGAGAATAGATGCTAGACAAGTCAATCAGCTTATTTTGCTCTGTTTGATAAAACACGTGAAGCAGGCGATATTTCAAAATCCAATGACTTACTTTCCATCAGACTGGTCAATTGATAGAGTACGAGTCGTTGGCACTACCACTGACTCTGCAAAAACAGCACTACCTATCCGATGATGTCTTCCACTTTCAGCATGAAACCGCTGCTTACACCGACCGTGACTCACACTGAGACACTTGGTGAAGAGGCCTTCACATGCGCGTACATAACCACGGCTGTCTCCTCGTCCAAATCTCGGATTCCCACCCTCAACCAGTCTCTGGTAAGTGATCAAGCCAGCACCGCCATCCTCATCAGACAAGTTAGGCCAGATGATGTCGTTAAACATATGGTTTTTCATAGCTGAGATAGCGGACGGAAGACCGGCAACTGTCTTTGGGCCGTTGCTTGCCTCGACAATTGGCGTATTAATGGCTAGTCCAGAAAGATGATCTAGATGTGGGTGCGTAATCAGTACCGAGGCAATCACCTCGCGAAAGATGTATGCAGCATTTGCCTGAGCTGTTTTGTGTGGAGGCTGGAGGCCCATAAAAGGCCCATTTTCCACGGCCGCTTTGCCGTCTTTATCAGTAGTAAGGGTTTGGTCCAGAATACGAACTATGCCTGCAAGAAGAGTCCCAGCATCGACTGCAACAACCGAGCTCCTGGACCAATTTCTGGAAGTAGATCTAACAAGAAGACCGGTAACTGCGTCCTCTTTTGGGCCGCCAGTTGGTCCCTATGAGGAAATTAGTTTCTCTAGGAAATTCTCTCTTTTTTTTTATTCCGGTTGAGATTAGGTAGAACTCAACTTACCAGGACAATAACTTGAAAAGCGGCTCTATCCATGGTTTCTTCGACCATATTTATCGAGTCTTTCTGCTGTTGCACTAGGAAATACTCCCCAATTCCTGCGCCAGAAACCTGATCTTTGATATCTGACGAATGTAACTGTATATGTATCCTGCACCGGGTCCACTTTTTTGCTGGACGGAAAGCCAAGTTTCAAAGAATCGGTTCAACGGGACCAAAAGTACAAAAATATAAAAAAATAAAAGAAGTGAGAAAATATGATGAAATCTCTAGAAGATGGAGACAAGGACAGACAGCCAGACCAGTCTATGTCTCAATTGAAGAGCGTTCATGTAAGATGTAAGCCTCGGTGGAGATCAGACTGGTGTACTCTCGACAAACGGGCGTATGAGCGGTCAATCAGAACAAAGAAGTGAGAAAGTCCCCCGGGAAATAAAATAAAATAAAAAGCCGCAAAACCGAAGAAATGTCGTTGGCGCCTGCTTCCTAGGCCGCGATTTCCAGTGACATTGTTATCGTTAGCGAAGTATATGGTATATAAAACCTGGCGCTAACAGATCGATGATGTACGTAGTGTTAGTTAGGTAAAGTAAAAGAAGAAGGGAAAGAAAAAAAAAAAAAAAAAAAAACGAAAAACAGATATCCTCCAGAAAAACAAGAATCACAAGAAGCTGATCAGCGACAAGGGTTGTTTAATTAGTTGCGCGGTAGGTATCATCTCAAAAAAAACATAGAAAGTAAGACTCAAGAGAGAGGTGGCAAAAGAAGCAGCGTCTTTCATGCTACGACAACGCACGAAGCAACTTGCCCAGGGAACAAACGGGTCTTGCAGCAGAGACGTGATGTGGTGTGCGAGGCTGTCTGGTTTCTCGGACAACAGGGAAAGGAGAAAGGAGCATTGCTGGGGTCAATTGGGAGCAGGAAGAGTCGTGGATGGAGAGAGAGGTGGTACAGATTGTATATCGGGCAAGAGCTCACTTTCCGGCTGGGGGAAGGGCCCGGCTGTGCTTGGCCGCCTCAGGCCGCGATGATTGCGATTACTCCAGATTCAGCTAGCCGGTTTGGGCCTAGCGGGAACGTCATTCAATTTGTTCCACCACGGAACCGGATACGTACATTATGCAGAGAGAGGTATATATTGACAGTGCAAGATCGCTGCCCGCGCAATGTATATAGTAACTAGTATATGCTACCCAAGTGTTGTGTGCTCGCAAGTCGCTCAGCTTCTACCACCAGTGAGTAGGTAAGGGGAAAAAAATAAATAAAAGAGAGATGGGGAATCTTCTAACTTTAACAAGGGGAAAAAGTCCAATACAATAAGCCCAACGAATACATAAATCATCCTTGCCAGCCCAACGGTAAGTCGAGAAGAAATACGAAAAGAGAAAGAAAGAAAGAGGCAAAGCCAAACACAATCCCGATAGTAACACAAAAGGAAGCAAGACGCCATCCATGACCGCTAATTTTGGAAAACGTAGCAATGAGCCTAACACATGACGAAAAGAAAGGGAAAACGACTGATGGTGACATGATAGATCAGTAAAGCGCAGGTAGGCGGAAGAGGAGAAGCAGGGGAGAGGGTGCTGAAACAAGTATGATAAACAAGAAAAGGAAAAAAAGAAAGGAAGCCACTTCGTGTGGCAAGACACCGTCATGCAGGTCATCGTTGCTGTTCGCGCTGAATTTGATCTTCTTGTCTCTCTTCATCAGTCATCACAGCAGAATACCCTGGCGGATGACCAGCATCCTCATCTTCATCCCCATTCTCCGAACTAAGACTATTCTGTCTGCTCAATTCTGGACTTGAGTATTCTGGGGGCGGGCTCGTCGCGGTTACTATATTTAGACCCTCCTCTGCGGCACCCGACCTGAAGCGACTCGAGCCTTCACCAATATCCTCGTGCGAGGGTATATGCGCCAGCTGTGCTAGAGAGATATCGGTTGGTGATCGGATCGGACCGGGACTAGGCGCATTTGACCGCGAGCCTCGATATCCATCATCGATATATCCACGGGCAACAGGAGCAGTGGTCTCGCGCCCTGATTCAAGGAGGATACTTCCTTGTTCACTTCCATAGGGCGGTGGCGGTGCAAGACTACCAGTCATGGGAGCCAACCCCCATTTTTTTACATTAGCCTCGATGAAAACAAATCCCATCTGCCCAAAATTAACATGCACTGTGCATGGTCCGTTGGCACCAACTGTTGGAAAGAAATTCGGCGATTTGAGGCCATGTACGACATCGTCCAGCTTCTTTCCATTGCGTGTGAAAAATAGCGTGCCGGATCGCGGTCGATATCCCACTCCAACGACATCGCCTTGGGAATACTCTGGGCCATAGTTGAGAGCCTTGAAGGGTTGGTTGTATCTTCGATGACCAGTCGATTGATAGGCGACAGACATTTTATGAAACCCTATTTGGTGTGCAATGCGATATTAGTCAAGCACTTTTGGACGAATATGCAACTAAGCCCAACGAAAACAATGAACGTACCTGGCAGTCTAAATAATGGATACGGCTTTGTAGTCATGCCGATACTAATCAAGGTCGACTCCGGTTTATCGTATATCTTGGATTCCCAGTAATAGACCTCGTTCTGTTTTGGAACAGGCAGGTTGGTCTGAACGCTGCATTCCGAGTCGAAGAATTCAATTTCGGTTCGGCCCTCCACAAAACAATTGGCGATTTCCAGTTCCGGTTCAAATTCCCAGGCAGAAACTCCCTTTTCTTGTATAGCCAGAAACTGCGATAGCGAGATATCGGTCTGCATGGTTTCGGGTGGATTTGCTTGAATAAAAGCTATCAAATTGCGCAAGGACGTTAGAACTGCTGAAAATAAATAAAAGAAAGTTCGTTTTGGACAAAAAACGCACCTTTAGATCGAAGATACTCGGCCCTAGAAAGGTCATCCATGATCTCCAAGGCTTCAGCCTCCTCTCGAGCGAACGCTTCTTCATCGTCAAATTCTCCCGGTCTCCCTATTCGATCAAGCAGGATTCGACCGCGCCTCGTATATTTGAAAAAAACGATGATAGTCAGCACGACAATGGCGACTCCGGCGGATCCTAAAGCTGAAAGAAGGCCGATAAGAATGCCTCTGCCGGTGGAGCCGGAGGAAGCTGCGACTTCAGCCATCACATCTGGCGTTGACGACATCGACACCGGTAACTCTCGCAGCATGAAAGGCGGCAGGGTCAATTCTGGCCTGGAAGTGTGCGAGCGAGCAGACGTTGTGAAGCCAGACGGTGACGCCATGGCCGGCGTCAGCAGGGCCGAATCGGGCGGGGGCATTACTGGTGGTGGTGCATTAAGAACGGGCGGGCGATTGCAGTCGGGCGGGCGCAAAGAAGAACTGAGCACTAGAAGAGATATCTTGTTGTTTCTATAAGAACACACAAATGGACACGGGCTGCAGAGATGGGCGATGGGGAGAGGGGAAGGCGAAGGCAGGCAGAAGGCGAATTGATAAGCTTAGTTCACTTTCCCCTTCCCGGCGCACCCTCGCCGCTTTCGTGCAAGCGCACGTGACGTAATGCGGCTTGATTGGCCGTCGCTTCAGACAACCCATTTGGATCCTTGCTTTTTCTTGGGGTTGAAGACCTTCACGCTACTTGGAGCTGCTCGTGTGTTGCAATCCTCATTGTCTCCCCCCTTTCTCCCTTCTCCCTCGAAAACCCTGGCAAGCATCGATCGACAGGGCCTGTCGTCTGCTACCTAGACACGGAGCGCTCTGGTTTGAGGAAGCCTCGATGAAGATTCTGTTTTATCCCTCGGGCTCGATTCATCTTTTATCGCCAAGTTCAGGCTGTTCTATTAATAGGTAGACAAGGGCTTGGGACTATTTTTATTAACAAAGATTAGTACATACATACATGCAACCTGGAAGGGAATCATCCAATAAAACAATAAGCTAAAATGCCATACACAATGCGATGCGGTCCCACGGGTATCTAAATTATTCGGGCAATTCATGTACGGCATGTCCTTCCTGAGCCGATAGCTCATGGAAATTACTGGGCCGGCGTTCTACAGAGTTCTTCGGCAGCTCTACGGGTTCACCAGCTGCCGCATACATAGGCTTATATTCTGCCGACGGTGGATTCACTGGTGGCGCGCGAGTGTTGCTTCTCTTTCTCCGATTCCACCACCAGAGCCCCAGACCGATAGCAGCTACTGCAGCAATACCACCAACAACCGGACCGGCAATCCAAGCCTCGCTGCTAGATCCGCTGGAAGAAGCATCGGACGTCTTACCGGAGCCGGAAGAATTGGAAGAGACAATATGAGCGTAGTTGACGTTCGAAGCAGAAGCTACCAGATTAACCGAATTCAGCAGTTGACAGTTTTCGTATCCAATGCCCATCGTGGGATCGAAGATGATTGCCTCGCAGGCGGGAGGGTCAGAATATGTAGCACATCTGTCCATACACGATGTGATATTTGTCTCATGCACAAATGTGAGGTTCGTAGCGCTAGTTGCCTCTTGGGCGCAGGAAATGCTGAATATAGTCTCTACGTCGCTAGCGTAGCTAGTGTAGTTGGTGATTGTAGGGCAGCCTGTGGCGATGTCCGGTAGGTCTATGACGGCGGTGTGTAAAATATATGGATTGAAATTCACGACAGGCTCGCTGGCATCGTATAGATAGCAGTTCTGATATCCGTGGATCATGCCGGGATTCCACGAGGCAGCCCGACAGAGCGGATGTGCGTCAACACAGATATCCATGCACTCTTCCAGGCTGTCAACATGGACGGGACAAAGTGTGGAGGACCAGGGGCAGTACGATCCAGCGGTGACTTCCATATTGCAGTTTATCGTGAAGTCCACCCCCGACGACGATGTCTGTTTTGTTTGGTTCTGATAGGGGCAGGAAGTGTTCGCGATGAACAACTGGGACTGGTCTGCCAGAGCAGTAATCAAGTCCGTATTGGTTGCCAGGTTGGACTCGGTCGATGCGGTCTTGTTTGTCAATTCCCAGCATGAGCTGTTCGATGCTTGATAAACAATGCCATAGCAGTAGTAGTCTTCTTCAGAGCAGCTGGTGATACAATTGGTGTAGTTGGATTTGGACGTCGGTGCGCTCGAGCTGTATGCTGATGCTGTGATGTCTTCTCCGCAGTAGATGGTGAAATTGAGTCCATCAGGAGCGGTGTAATTGTCATCTGTCTGGCAGTCGGTGTTTGCTAGTGAGCAAGAGTTTTGTCAGTTCGGGAGCAATGAGTCGCGAGTCAAGGGACTTACGCATGGTATAGGACAAAGAAGGGAGAGAATCCGAGAGGCTCCAGGGAGAAGGAGTCACGAGTCCAGGTGAAGGTGAGGTTAGAGACTTTGGAGATCGGTAAGGGAGGGGAGCAACAAAGTTTACATACGTCTGTTCCCTAGGTCTTGGCCAAATGCAATCTCCAAGCCTTCAGGGCTCAGTCATAATTACAAGCATTACGGAGTATTACGAGTAGAGTACTACGGTTGACCCCGGTGATTTGCCTAGTATGGTGGGCCTTGCAGGGGTGTAGGCGGTCAACAAAGTTACACTTACCGCCTGCCTATATTAGTTATTACTACACCTTGAGAATCCGCGCTCCGAGACGTGCTCTAACTAATCAATCAATAATATGCCTACCACCCCAGAGTCTACTACAGCTCCAGAACCAAAATTATATTTAAAACAGCTTACTAGAGATGATTGGATCTATATATTGATTCTCTAAGACATTAATTTTACCTATCTATAGATTACTTTATAGCTTTATATTATACATAATCAAGTTTAATATATATGCCAAACCCAACATGCTACACCAAAAAAAGCTTATAATGCTAATTCCAAGCTATCTAAAGCTGAAGTTAATTTAATTATTAAATAAATAAGCTTCTTTAAACATGCACGCTATATACCTTATTATAAGGTAGTATATGAGCTTGAGTGTCAGAGAATCAGAACGTCACAGCCAATAGATCAGGTTAGTCACTATGAGACTAATGCACATCGGAATAAAGGATTACCCGCGAAGCCTTAGGATTAGGGTAATAAAGCTAGCAGAGCCGTTGCTATGTTAACTATGTTAGTTAGAATAGAGTGAACAGAGCTATTGCTATATTAGCTATAATAAAGAAAAGTTATATAAGGATACTTATTTACTATATATTTAGTTTTCTTTTATTATTTTAAATTAATTATGATAACTTGAATATATAATCTTCTATTAATTAAGATATTTATAGTTTTATTTTTATTTCTTTTATCTACTAAGATTTTTTAATTTTAAAAGTCTATTAACTTTACCTATTAATAGTTATCTTAGCTATATTTGATAATAATTTAATTAAAATTTCTAATAATTTAAAATCTTTAGTTAAAAGAGAAGTCTTAAAGATAAGTAATAATAGTATTTTAAATCCTAATTCTAACAACTCTAAATCTTAACTTGTGAATTACTAATACTAGTAATAGGAATATTATAACTATTAATAATAAGGATATAGTAGTATTATTATAATATATTAAAAAACTAGAATAAGTAGTGATTAATAATAAAAGAAGACTAAGTTATATATTTTAAGAAATTAAAATTAGAATAGTAACTTTATTTAAGAAAAAATATAGAATCTTTAAGATATATCTTGCTTAGATATGACTTTATTTTATATATAATAGTAAATAAATTATAAGTAAATCTAATAAAATATTAGTAGTATTAAGCTTCCTTAATAGAAAAGTTATAAAGTGGTTTGCTTTATATATTATTAACTAATATTATATATATAGTAATAAAGAATAAAAAAACCCTAAAATAATTATAATATTTTTTAGTTATTGGTATTATAAAGAGAAACTTAACCAGTTATAGGGAACTATTAATAAGAAGATTGAAGCTATTAATAAGATTTAATATATTAAATAATAAATTTTAGTTAAAGAATATATTTTAAAATTCTTATAGATATTAGAAGGACTATTATAGAATAATTAAGAATTTAGAGACTAGTTTTATAAAGGACTAAAAGATAATATTAAAGACTAAATCTTAATAATAATATTATAATCTAAAATATTCTAAGCAATGATAAAAACAGTATCCTAGATTAATTTAATTATTTATATCTAATAATTGGAAAAAGAAGAGTTTAAAAGAAATAAGATAAATTTTTATTAAAGATAAACTAAGAATAAGAATAGAGATATTATAATATAGTTAAATATAACCTTGTTTAAAGAAGAAAAAGATAAACTAAAAAAGAATAAAGTCTGTTTTAATTATAGAAAACTAGATTATTTTATAAATTAATGCTAAAAGTTAAGAAAAAATTAGAAACTAGTCACTTTAAATTTAAAAAAGTAAATTACAATAATAATTCTACTAATTTTAATTAATAATAGTAAAGCTGATAAAATAGCTAATAATGAGATTAATTCTAATGAAGATTTAAAGAAATCGGTCAAAGATGAAGAATAATAATTAGAATAGATAATAAACTATAAACAAATCTAAATAAAATAGATATAATAAATTGAAGAGTAGAAGGCTTTAGAATATCTAAAAGAAATATTTAATAATCTAAGCAAGAAAGATAAGAAATAAAGATAAAAAAGATTTAGTCTTAAAAGAAGTGTTAAATAAGTAAGATAAGTTAGTATTAATATAAGAAAGAGATATCAATCTTATAATTTAAAGAAAGAATCAATTAGCTAGGCATTTCTCATATATCACCTTGAAAATATTAGAGACTTATTAGAAGAATATAGTAAAGATGCTAATCTAGAAGAAATTAATATAGAAGATTTTAGTATAGAAGATACTTAAGTAAAATCTTTATTAGAAGAGTTGCTTTATATTTAACTAATATTATAAGATAATAGGCTAATAATAATAACTTATAAGAATCTATACTGAAAACCAGACAAAAACCCTTTTAAGGAAGAATTAGAAGAAATATAAAATAATACTATTTAACCTTAAGAGAATAATTAATATAGTTATATATTAATAAATACAACTTGTTAGGAGAAGTCTTAAAAGAAATGGAAAGATTATATTGAAGAATATAAATACTATAAAGAATGGACATATTATGTGTGTTAATGATATAAATGAATATATGTAATCTTAGTAAATATATATGAATATATATTGCATGAGTGAGGATGACACTTTTATAATGAAATAACTAGATATATGAGGAATTGCTCTTATCATTACTATCTAGTATTAGGAGGAAATTTGTATTGAGAAGTATATTAGATAATGTGTTATGATTTATTATGTGAAATACATCTTGTGAAGAAAGAATAAATAGGATGATTTTTAAGAATTCTAGAAGTGATTAAAGAATTAAGACTTGAATATTTATAGGAATGAATAAAATATCAGTATATCTATTAAGAATCTGCACATTCTTATCATGATGATATTATAATCACTGAATGCGAAGCAGAAGGATTATATAAATAATATTATTATAATATTAAAGGATATTTCAAATATTAATAAAGATACTAAAAAAGGCATATAATTATGATTAAACTTATTATAATAATTATAGAATAGAAAGTAGTTAGTTAAATAGTGATGATATTAGTAAAAATTAATGAAAAAGATGTGAGAATCTTACTAGATTTAGAAGCAGTTTATAACTATATTAGAGAAGAATTTGTAAAAGAAGTAGGACTATCTATGATTTAGACTGATAAATAGGTGATAATTATCTCTATTAATGGAGAAATAATCAGTCAAAGCTATAAGAGATAGGTATTAAATATTGTTGTAAAATCAGGACAATATGTTATAATAGTGATGCTCAACATCGTATTAGTATTGAGAAAATACTATAATGTTGTATTTAGAATGGCATAATTATAAATATAAAATCTAATAATTGATTAGATAAAAGGAATAATAATTATTAATAAAATGATATTAAAGATATGAATGATTAAAAAGAATATTAAAGAAATTATATAGCTATATGAGGAAATAGAGAGAATCCTTAGTATGTTATTAGAAGTTGAAAGATTAGTATAAAAGATAAAAGAATAGGAATAGAAGATAATATTTATTAAAGATATTAAATATATTAATAAAAAAGATAAAGTATAAAATATAAAAAAATCATAAAATAATTAAAGAGACTTAAGTAATAAAAATAAAATATAAATTAAAAATAATAAAATAAAGAAAATTAGGATAATCTAATAAATATAAATAATTAAGAAAATAAGAATTACTAAAAAAACACAGAAGATAAAACTAAAACTAAAAGAACTATATAAAAAGGAATTTATAGAAATTTTAGTAAAATTACTTAAGAAATATCATAAGTTTATTGAACTATTTATGAAAAGAGAATAATAATTACTAATATATAATAAAGAATTTGAAGTATGAATTGAACTAAAAGAAGAATTTATACTATTCTTAGTTAAGTAATATTATAAATTAAGAGATAAATTAAAACTTAAAAATGAGTTTATTGACAAGTTTTATAAAGTAATATATATATAATTAGAATATAGAAAGATATCAGCATAATTGATATTTATTAATAAGAAAGATATAATTAAATAAATAATTATTAATTACAAAGCACTGAATAATGAAATAGTGAATAATATAAATAAGATATCTTATCAGGAATAAAAGAGAGATCTCTTATAGGGAGTAAAGATTATAATAGTCTTTGACATTTAATAGAATTATTACAACCTATAAATGGTTAAAGATAATATTTAGAAAATAGCTTTCCTTATAGATAAAGAACTATTTAAATGGGTAGTTATACTAATAGGTTTAAAAAATCTACCAGCATAATTTATATAATATATAATATATATTCTATAGAAATACTTGAACAAGTTTATTGTAATTTACTTTAATAATATTATTATATACTTAAAAAATCCAGAGAAATATGAAGAATATATATAACTAGTTATAATAGTATTTATAAATAAAGGATTGACATTTAAGATTAAAAAGTATGAGTTTAATACTATAACTATTAATTACTTAGGAATAGTTTATACGCTAGAAGGATTAAAGATCTAATTAGAAAAGAAAGATGTAATACTTAACTGGTCTATCTTAATAAATATCAATAAAATATAGTAGTTTCTAAGTGCAATAAAATACGTCAGAAGATATTTAAGGAATTATATAGAAATAATATGACTAATTATAGAATTATTAAGAAAAGATCAAGAATTTAATTAAATAGAATAATAACAGCAAGCATTTAAGAAAATTAAGGAATTAATTAGAGAAATACTGATTCTTATACTTTATGATTGAGAAAAACTAAATATAATTTGATTAGATATATTAGGATATGCATTAGAGATTGTTTTAGAATAATTAGGAGATGATAGAAAATTGAGATCTATTATCTTCTATTCTAGATAATTTATTATTATAGAAAGAAATTATAATATTTATAATAGAGAACTACTTGTGGTAGTTAAAATATTTAAGTAATAGAGATACTATTTATAAGAAGTTAAAAAAGAAATAATTATAAAAAGTAATCACTATAATCTAAAATATTTTATAATAATAAAAGAGCTTATTAACAGATAAGTTAGATGATTAGAGTATCTATCAAGATTTAAGTTTTAAATTAAATATATTAAAGGAAAAGAAAATATTATTACTAATATATTAAATAGAAGAGTAGATTATACAATTAGAATATAATAGCTATAAATAAATATACTAGTAGAAGATAAAGATAAAATTTATTATAATAATAAAGCAATACTAGTGATAATAATTATAATAAAAAATAAAGATTTTTATAAAAAGATAATAGAAGCTATTAGGAATAATAAAATATTGTAGATAGCACTATATAATGATGAAGTAGTAATTAAGAATAGATTAGCCATTTAGAGAGAATCAATATTGGTATTATTTTCAATGATTACAGAAGTTATTTAAATGAATTATGATTTATTAATTAAAGGACATTATGGAATTGACTGAATAGTGGAAAAAATATAATGAATATATTACTTTCTAAGAATAAGAAAATTGGTTGAAGATTATATTAAGAAATATGATAGTTGCAATTGCAATAAACCAATTAATTATTGATTATATAGAAAAATGTAGATTCTAAAGATACTAATGAAAGTATGATAGAAGATTATAATGGATTTTATATAAGGCTTATTAGAGTTGAAAGATTCTATTTTAGAAATTATATATACTGAAGTTATTATTATTATAGATAAGCTTATAAAATATATTATCCTAAAACCAATATTAAAGAGTTTAATAATATAATAATACGTAATACTAATATTATAAGAAGTGTTTATAATATTTAGATTACCAAGTGAAATTATATCTAATTAAGATAAGTTATTTATGTTTAAATTTTGATAGATAATTATAAAAAATTATAAAATAAAATATAATCTATTAATTATATATTATTAATAGATTAATAGCTAGACTAAATAAATAATTTAAGTAGTTAAACAATATCTAAAATATTATTTAGATTAGAATCAAGATAATTAGGTAGAATTATTACTAATTGCTTAGTTTATGATAAATAATGCTATAAATATATTAATAGGATAAATACTACACTTTGCTAATCTAGAAAGAATTCTAAGAATAAGTTAAGAAAATATCAAATAAGAAAGAGCATCAAATGAAATAAATATCTAAGTAATATATATATAATTAATATATAACAATCTGTTAAAAGATATTAAATAGATAGAAATAAGAATAAAGAAATATTATAATAAGAAATACAAGGATATACTAATACTTAAAAAAAGAGAGAGAGTTTATTTTTTATAATAAATACTAGGATTAAAAAATTTTAATATTAAAAGCATAAGACTGAGTAATAAATTTGATATAGTTAAATTTAGGCTATTCACTATTAAAGAAAAACTTGCTAATAATAATTATAAATTCTAGCTATTAGTAAGAATATAAATATATCTAATATTTTATATCTTATTATTGGAATTAATAACTGATCTAATAAATAAAGATGAAGCAGTAGATAATAAGAAATATAAAATTAAAAGAATACTGCAGTGCAAGTTAGAGAAAGAATATATTTATTATCTTATAAGATAGAAAGGATATAGATCTAAAAAAGATATATAGAAATCTATTAGATACTTGAATTGCCTTAAGAAGATTCAGGAATAAAGATAGAAGTATAGTTAAGAAAGATAGAAGGATTGAAGTTAATATTAAAGATGAGGTTGTTATTTTATAAAATAGCAGTTAGAAGCTTATTAGCCTCTTATTATTTTTTTACTTATTTTACTTTTGCTTTTTTTTTTATTTTTTTTAATCTTTCTAGTTCCTTAACATCTTTAATATTAGACTAGATAAATTGATTAGTATACTTTTGTAATAATTTCTATTATTTATTAAGATGGGCACGTTTTGCTAAGAGAGCTTTAATTTTAGTATTTATTTTGTTATTATCCTCTTCTAAATATTCTTAAGTATAAAGAAGCTTTTTTTATATAAGGTCTAATAAAGCTATTAAAATATACTTATAATAACTATTCTGTATATACTTACTATAGTATGATGATATTTCTAATTTTATATAAGTCTTATTTAATAAAGAGTAATAAAAATAAGATAAAAATAGTTCTATATTAGATTGCTTAATTTATAGCACAAGATTATTCTTATTAATGTTTTACTTTGAAGATATAATTAGTATGAAATTATAAGATTATATATTTAAAATAGTTAGAAAGTTAAGATTAGTTATCTATATTTTAAAGGATATAAGTTATTTATTAAGTTATTGGAATGCTAGCCTTTAAAGAAGGGGATTATCAGAGAATTAGAATATTATAGTTAATAGATTAGGTTAATTACTATAAGATTAATATATATTAGAATAAAGGATTACTTATAAAGTCTTAGGATTAGGGTAATAGAGTTAGCAGAGCTATTGTTATGTTAATTATATTAGTTAGAATAGAGTGAATAGAGCTATTGTTATATTAGCTATAATAGAGGAAAGCTATATAAGAATATTTATTTATTATATATTTAGTTTTCTTCTATTATCTTGAATTAATTATAATAATTTGAGTATATAATCTTTTATTAATTAGGATATTTATAGTCTTATTTTTATTTCTTTTGTTTATTGAGATCTTTTGATCTTAGAAGCCTATTAACTTCGCCCGTTAATAGCTATCCTAGCTATACTCGATGGTAATCCAACCGAAGTTTCCGACATTGAGCTTCTAGTTAGAGCTATAGCATTAGCTCAAATACTTAAAAAATAAGGATATACACATTGTAAAGCTTTACAGAAGCCTCCTTTATTAGATGAATAAAAATGTGTACGTTTAGCATGGGCTTTTTGTGACGATGCAATGCCAAATCTATTTGGTCGCTAAACACGAAGAGACTAAACTGGAGAGAAGAAGAGGAAAGAATAACTACTGGCCCCCTTCCTCCTACTTATACTTCCTTCCATTCCAGATACCTATAAGCTATCTCCATTGTGTGCTAGTACCTAGTAATCTAGATTTCTAAAAGATTCCAACAATGTAGAATACTAACTAATAAAGACCATTTATCCTTCTTAATATCACATAGATCCTCTAGCAATCTACAGTATAAATTAAAACACAGAATAATCTCCATAAAACATATCTAGCCCCATATCTTCCCTGTATATAATTCATCTATAGAAGGCAGCCCATAGATACTTCTATAATAACTATATACTGCCAAGCTAAATTATACTAAGCTATCATATTATTCTCTATTCTAAGTAATATTCACTCTAAATATTAAGTTAATAATAGTATATTATCCTCATTATAATTAGATAAGAATTTATTCTTCTCAGCTATATATAACGTAACCGGTAAGCCACCCAGCCATGTAAGCGACCCGGCCATCTCCGCCTGGAAACGCGTTCTATTTCGATCTTATAACTTCAACACGTTAATATATCACTAATTCGCAAGAAAAATCCTTTAAAATTAGCTAAATTAAAAGGAAAGATTCAATTAGCTATTTCTAATTTAAAAAATAAGAATATTTAAAGTATTCGTGAAGCTATATAAGTTTATATTATTCCTTATATAACTCTCTAAGACTAACTAAAGGGAATATAATATAAATATATAAAATATATTAATAGTTATAAATTTATTTAGTTTAAAGAAAAATCACTTATTAGATGGATATTAGATTTAGATAGGTAAGAATTATCTCTCTAATTATTTATAATATAAGAAATAGCTAATTATCTTCTTTCTTAATATAGAAATTAATAAGTTAGAGAAAAATAAATTTATAATTTAATTTAATGTCACTTAGAGCTCAAATTATAATTTTTTTAAAGATATAATTATAAATATGCTAAATGTAAAGATCTAAAGATAATTTAAGAATATTTTGACTATATATAAGAGACTATATTAGAATATAGTATTTTATTAGAAGATATCTATAATTTTAATAAGACTAGTTTTGCTATAAGATTCTATATAACTATAAAGATTATTATTAAAAGCAATTAATATATCTATTTAAAGCTATTACAATCTAGTAATTAAGAATAAGTAATTTTAATTAAGATAATTAATTCTACTAGATAGACTTTACTTTTATATATAATTTTTAAAATAATAAAATATATGTAAGAAGGCTGGTTTAAGATTCTTTTAAATAATTAAAAAATTAATATTAGCAATAATAGATGAACAATTAATAATATTAGTATAAATTAACTTTAAAATTATTTTATTCCTCTTATAAATAGTTATATAATAAGAAGATATTAAATACTGATTCTTGATAATTATAAAAATTATTTAATTATAGAATTTAATTATATATATACTAAGAATAATATTATTTTAGTCTATATATCTCTATATTCCTCTTATCTCTTATAGCCTTTTAATATTAGCTATTTTATAATTATAAAGTAGAAATATAGATAGTTTATTAAGTAGTAGATAAGATTTAGATTTAATTATATTAATAAAATTAATTTTTTTACTACATTTTTAGAGGCCTATATAATAATATATAAAGCTAAGACTATTTGGAAGAATTTTATAGCTATTAAATTAATATTATATAATCTAGATTAAGTTTATTAATAGCTTATTATTTAGCTTAAGACTTCTATATTTTCTCTAAGTTAATTAAGTAATACTTAATTATTTTATTTATAAATACCTCAAAATCTACACCAATTTAAATATTAATTAAATATAATAAAGAGGTATATAAGCTAGTATATAAGAAGCTTATTAAATTTAGTTAATAAAGTAATTAATTAAATATCTAAGATATATAAAATAACTACAAATAGCCTTATATTTCTAGGGAAAGAAGTTTATAATTTATAGACTATATATAAAAAGAAGAAGTAAAAATGCAGATAATCTAGAAAATAGATAGAATATAAGTAAGAAATTACTAGAAAGAAAGCTCAGGCGCTTATACAAAATTAGATTAAAATATCTCAAAATATTATTACTGCTCTAGCTAAACCTAAGCTACTAGTCTTATAAGCAATCATATGCTACTAATTTAAGTATAGTAAGTATGGTATTCTTAGATATAGAAAGCCTTAATGCTCTTATTATACTAGTAATTAGTTTTTTTATATATAATTATTATTTTAGGTTGAAAATTATGATTAGAAATTCATATAGAACGTGTTTCTGGGCAGAGGTGGCCGGGTCGCTTACATGGCCGGGTGGCTTACCGGTTACGTTAGCTAATTCTTTAAATATAATAATAGTCTAGATTTTTCTAAATAAGAATTATGGAATACCTTTATAATATTTAATATATTTTTGAAATTTCCTGTTAAATATTATATTATATTATTATTATAGCCTCGCCATTAAATATAGTACTATAGTTTCTAATAATATATTTATATATTAAAAATTTATTTGACTTCCTATTTATTATAATTATTAATCTTAACTAATAGTAAAGAATCCTTAATCTGCCCTAATAATAATTCTATTAAATATGCCTTTTAAAGTTTATCTAATAAGAAAACTAGATATATTTAAAAATATTTAGAGAGCTTTAATTTAAATATATTTCTTTTCTTTGTAATAATCTTAAATAAGCCTAAGTTCTAATAAAAAAGCTTCTAGCTAGATTATTTATTATTAAAGTGCTTAGTTATTAATATAATCTTATTCTTAATATTAAAATCCACCTTTTATTAATACTTATTCACCTATATTTTCTACTATTTCTATACTCGCATTATGTTCTATCTTACATAATTTTATATTTATTATAAGCGTTTTATCTAGATTTAAGCTTGCTTTTAATTCCACATAGGATTCTTATTATTTAGTAATAATTAATTAAATAATATCCTTAATATAAAACCTCTCTTAATCTTAAATAGCAATAGTCTAGTTAATTCTTAGGATAAAAATACTACAGTAAAGTCTATTATTAATAACTATTCAAATTAATTATCTTAATAGAAGCTAATATAAGATTATAAATAGATTAAAAGATATTAATTTACAATTTTAATTTATCTATTTATAAATATATAATATACTATTAATAATTTTAGCTTAATCTCTAGAATATAATATATCTCTGTCTAGAATTCTAATATAAATTATCCCCCTTAATCTGATATTATTAAATTTAACAGGCTAGTCTTAGGGAATATATATCTAATCTATAATCTAGTTATTTTCCTGGCCATGATATTCTTAGTATAGGGAATTAATCTTAATCTTTTATTTAATTAATTTATTACTATAAAGATTACATTAAAACCATGTTTATTTTTTAAATAAGTTATAAAATCTATTAATATATATTATTATAATTGAATAAATATAAGTAATAGCTTTAGTAATCCTAGTAGTAAGTCTCTACATATATTTATTCTCTTACATATAAAATAATTATTAATATACTACTTAACATTCTAGTTCTATATCTTCTAGTAATATTATTTTCTTAATAGCTTCTTCATCTTATTCTTTCTAGAATAAGTAGTAGTAGGTTATTAATATATCTTATTTAATAATTATACTCTAAGATTTTTTTTATCTAGTATATAAAGTCTTTCTTTAAATGTTAATTAACTATTAGTTAAATTCTAGTTAGATCTAGAATTCCTAGCTATCTTATAATATTTTATAGTCTTCTGACTCTCCTAATTACTTTTTAAGATTCTAGTAATAATATATAATATATTATTTATAATAACTAAGATTTCTAATTTAGATTCTACTTTTTATATATAATTTTATTTTTAGAGTTTCTTTATAATCTAAGAGTCAAGTCAGCTAGAGGATAACAGTAAAGAGTCTTTTTTCTTAGATTATTAATTATCTTCTATATATTAGATTAAAGTATTAGCTCTCTTATTTAAAGGTCTAAATTAATATTTAATATAAAAACTGTACCTAGAAAAAGTTTCTAATTACTATACTTATCTATTATTAAGCTTCTTTATTATTATAAAATATTCTAAGGCTTAATAATTGATAAGAATTTAGATAGATTCATTTCTAGTTAATCCTTAAAGCTCAGCTCGCTATGTCTTTAAAGCTTATATTATTACTAGTATTTCTTAGTTATAAATATTATATTTAGCTTATATAAAGTCTATTATTTTAGAAAAATAAGCTACTAGGTATTACTTACTATTAATATATTATTAAAATAATACTGCTATAATGACTTTCTCTAAGATGTTAGTTTCTAATTATATTTTTAAATCATACTAGTAATACTTAAGAACTAAGATTAATATTAGTTTTTTCTTAAATTTCTAGAATATTACTTTATAAGTATTACTTTATATAAAGGATATTCCTTTCTAAGTTAGTTAATTAAATAATTATAATATCTTGCTGTAGTATTTAATAAAAATATAATAAAAATTACAAAATCTTAAGAATAACTACACTCTTTTTATATTTATTAAAGACTTTTATCTTTAAATAACTTTAATCTTTTTAAGGTTAATTTTAATATTATTTAGTATAATAATAAATCCAAGAAACTTGATTTACTTAATATAGAATTTACACTTATAAAGTATCACTTATAATCCTACCTTCTAAAGACATTAAAGTATCTTCTTAATATACACTTAATACTTAAGTTTATTTTCATTATAAATTAATAAGTCATCTATAAAGGTTATTATAAATCTATTAAATATATCTATAAAGATATTATTAATTATATATTGGAATATTACTGGTTTATTTATCACTCTAAAAGGCATTACTTTATATTTATATATATTATATTATGTATAAAAGGTGGTTAAATCTTCTAAATCAGAATACATCCTTATTTGATAGAAATTTTACTAAATATCTAGTTTAATAAAAACCTGTACTTTGCTAATTTAATTAAGAATCTTATTAATTAAGAGCAAAGGATATTAATTTTTCTTAGTTATAGTATTTAATTTTTAGTAGTTAATATAGAATTATATTCTCTCTCTAGGTTTATTAATTATTAAGATTGGCAATGCAAAGGAGGCATTGCTTAATTTAATGAATCTTTTATGAAGGTTATTAAGAATATATTTATACACTACTTTTAATTCTTCTAAGATTATTTTATAGAGAGGATTATATCTTAATATATTTTTCTTAGTTAATTTAATCTTATAGTTATAAGATTTAGGAGTTAGTAACTAATCTAATAGATCCTTTAAGAATATATCTGCATAATCCCTGTATATCTTTGATAATTATTTTTAGATTTCTTTAATATTAAGTACTATAAGTTCTAGCGGATCCTTCTTTGCTTTAATAATATTGTTAATCTTATAAAGACTTATTATTAATAAGATTAAATTTTTTATTTTAATATTTATATTAAATCTTATTACACTAATAAGTGTTATATTTATTTCTTTTAGTGTTTCTTAGGCTTTCTCTTAATACATTTATTCTTGTTTTATATCTAAGAATTTTTTCTTTAATTTATTCTTTATTTCTTTTTTTGAAGCTTTAATTAAGGCCTTTTTTATCTTTCTAAGTAATTTCTAATAATTTTGCTGATATATATAACCCTATATAATTAAAATAGCCTTTCTAAGCAGAGATAGAAGGATATCTAATTAGGCTTCTTTCTCTTCTGATTAATTAACTAATTTTTCTATATATAAAGAGTTAAATTTCAAGGCTTCTGATTGGTTAGTAAGATTCTTTATTTTTAGGCTCTAGACCTGGAAGTAACTTGGATTAAGTTTTTCTATTATCCAGTCCTTTATTTCTATAAGATGATTATAGTATATTATATTTTTCTAATATTATAGATTAATATCTCTTAATCATTATAAAATAGCTCTAAGAATTATATGGTAATTAATCTTTATAGTCTAATCTTTTAGGGAGATATCTTTAGATTAAATTAATTATTAGTTCTAATAATCTATTAAGATATTATACTTAATAAGTTACATCCTGCCTAATATTATATTATATATTTTAATATTAAGGATTAGAAATAATATTTTAATATAATATCTTCTATTAATAACTAATATTAACTTGAGTATGTAAGAGATTCTATTCTATCTCTTTTTATTATATCCTTTTACTCTTACTAGCTCTTTTAAGGGTATTATCTTAAGATTAAAAAACCTTACCAGTAATATAGTTAAATAAATATTAATAAATATTAATCTATTTGCTTTAGTATTAATCAATATTTTGATAGATATTAAATATATTCTTTAAGTAAGTTGTATAAGTATAGTAAAACTTTTTTTATTAGATCTTATTAACTATTTAATATCTAATTTATATAAGTTAACATAAACTTTACTTAGAATGGAGACTTTTTCTAGGTATTATTATTTTTTAAATTAGAATCTTTTTTCTAGATAATGGTCTGCTTATCCTCATCTATTATCTTAAGTTATCTAGTAATATTATTTCTAGATTAATTGTTTTTAAGAGGGCAATCACTAGCTTAATATTTTTAAATCTTATAATAATAGCATCTTCCTTTTTTAAAGAGTTTAATATATTCTTTCTCACTTAAGTAGTTATATTATATTTTCTTACTATTATTATTAAAGCTGCTGCTAGTATTAGTATTAAATTAATTATATAATATTCCTGCAGTTTAATCTTCTTTATTATTATATAAATAAATATACTTCTTAATTTTCTAAATCTACTCTAAGCAATTGATTATCTGAGTATATTAAGTTATAAATTTAAAATAAGAGATATTATTATTATTTATCTCTTTAATTATTAATTTTATTAACTTAAAGCTTAGCTTGTTATATAATTTATTTTTTTATTATATATATAAGATCTTTGATTTTTAAATATAATATATAAATATTAATAGGAAGGTCTAAAATTAATTATTTAACTTTATAACTAGATAATAAAATATAGTCTTTATATTAATAACTTAGTTTATATTATAATAAATAGTCTTAAGATATTTAAAAATATCTTTAATATCTTTATATAGTTTAATGGCATTGTCTTAGAATTAGAGAAGAATATGGTTTATTGCTTCTTTATAGTATATACATTGTATATATGCTATATAGATCAAGGAATCTAGATAGTGGTTAATATTAATCTTTAGTTTATTTTTAACTCTAATAAGCTAAAATTTAAAGAAAAGATTTTTTCTATTAATTAGAATTAATCTATCAGAAAATTTAATAATCTTTTTACTATTATTTTTAATAATAGGAGAGGGTTCTTTAAGGCTTAATTTAATAAATTAATATTATAAAAGGTCTTATTTTTTTATTAATTTCTTTATTACTTTATACTAATTTATAATAGTCTCTTTATAGATATTTTATTATTTCTTTAATATATTAATTTAGTATAGATTCTTATACTATTCTTATATTAATTAACTGAATAGTATAGCTAGATTCTTATTTATATACTTCTTGAATATCTTATATTCAATATTCTAAGATTTTTATTCTTTATTATCTTCTATTTTTAAGAGAAGATATAATAGATAATATTCATCTAGCTTCTCCAGTGCCAGCTTAAGCAGTCAAATTATCTTAATTTTTAAATCTAGAATCTAGATCTTAGTTTAAGAATAATAAGATAAGAAAAAGAATAATTTTAAATTAAGTATATTAAATCATTTAGGATTAGAGTATTAATCTATTTATAAATTTATAAAGATTAGTATTAGTAAGTAAATAAAAGTTTAGTCTAATATAATAATATAATATTAAATCTATTTAATCACTAAACATAAAAAGACTAAACTAGAGAGAAGAAGAGAAAAAAATAATTACCAGCTTTCTTCCTTCTACTTATACTTCCTTTTATTCTAGATATCTATAAGCTATCTCTATTGTGTGCCAGTGCCTAGTAATCTAGATTTCTAGAAGGTTCTAATAATATAGAATACTAGCTAGCAAAGGCTATTTATTCTTCTTAATATCACATAGATCCTCTAACAATCTACAGCATAAATCAAAACACAGGGTAATCCCTATAAGAAATATCTAGCCCCACATCTTCCCTACATGTGATTCGTCCACAGGAGGCGGCCCGCAGGTACTTCCGCAGTAACCGTGTGCCGCCAAGCCAAATCGTACTAGGCCGTCACACTTTTAAGTATATTAATTAGTTAATTAAATAATGAAATCAAATTCTTTAAATTAATAAGACATAGGTTATATCAGGCTTCTATATAAGAATCTGGGTCACTAGAAAGGCTAGCAAAGAGCTAGATTCTATGTGTCTACGTAAAAATCTAGCCTAGAAATATGAATAGATATTTTAGGCTTTATTTTATAGTAATATTAAAAGCCTATGCCTATTTTAGGAGAAGGAATAGGGCTCTATTAGATCACAAAGCTATTATAAGCGAATAGTGTCTATAATTAATAGATATATACATTTAAATTGACAACAATCTTAATCTTAATATCTTTAATTAATATAGGATGGCACTTTAAAGCATGCAAGTAAGAATACAAAGAAAAAGTTGCGAACCTAGGGCATATATCCTATATATTAGCCAGCTTTCTCTCCAGATTTAAATCTAATTAAAGCTATATAGAATTAGATAAAGGATTAGATTTAGAAACAATATCCAAATGATGAGCAGCTTTCTTATAATCAATTATATAAGGTTATATGGGCTTCTTAGGATACTTTACCAGTGTCAGAGAATCAGAACGTCACAGCCAATGGATCAGGTTAGTCACTACGGGACTAATGCACATTAGAACAAAGAATTACCCGTGAAGCCTTAGGGTTAAGATAATAGAGCCAGTAGAGCTGTTATTATGTTAATTATATTAGTTAGAATAAAGCAAATAAAGTTATTATTATATTAATTATAATAAAGGAAAGCTATATAAGAATATTTATTTATTATATATTTAATTTTTTTTTATTATCTTAAATTAACTATAATAATTTAAATATATAATCTTTTATTAATTAGAATATTTATAGTCTTATTCTTATTTCTTTTATCTACTAAGATTTTTTAATCTTAGAAGCCTATTAACTTTATTTATTAATAGTTATTCTAGTTATACTTAATAATAATTAAACTAAAGTTTCTAATAATTTAAGACCCTTAATTAAAAGAAAAGTCTTAAGAATAAGTAATAATAATATTTTAAATCCTAATTCTAGTAATTCTAAGTCCTAATTTATAAACTATTAATATTAGTAGTAGAAATATTATAATTATTAATAATAGAAATATAGTAGCATTATTATAATATATTAAAAAACTAGAAAAAGCTATAATTAATAATAAAAAAAGACTAAATTAAACATTTTAAAAAATTAAGATTAGAATAGTAATATTATTTAAGAAAAAATATAGAATTTTTAAAATATATTTTACTTAAATATAACTCTATTTTATATATAATAGTAAATAAATTATAAATAAGTCTAATAAAATGCTAGTAGTATTAAGCTTTTTTAATAGAAAAGTTATAAAATAATTTGCTCTATATATTACTAATTAGTATTATATATATAATAATAAAGAATAAAGAAATCCTAAGATAATTATAATATTTTCTAATTATTAGTACTATAAAGAAAAATTTAATTAGTTATAAAAAATTATTAATAAAAAAATTGAAGCTATTAATAAGATTTAATATATTAAGTAATAGACCTTAGTTAAAAAATATATTTTAAAATTCTTATAGATATTAAAAGGACTTTTATAGAATAATTAAGAATTTAGAGATTAGTTTTATAAAAGACTAAAGAATAATATTAAAGATTAAATCTTAATAATAATATTATAATTAGAAATATTTTAGATAATAATAGAAGTAATATCTTAAATTAATTTAATTATATATACTTAATAAATAGAAAAAGAAGAGTTTAAAAGAAATAAAGTAAATTTATATTAGAAATAAATTAAAAATAAGAATAAAGATATAATAATATAACTAAATATAATTTTATCTAAAAAAGAAAAAGATAAATTAAGAAAAAATAAAGCTTATTTTAATTATAAAAAATTAGATCATTTTATAAATTAATACTAAAAGCTAAGAAAAAACTAGAAATTAATTATTTTAGATTTAAAAAAGCAAATTATAATAATAATTTTATTAATTATAATTAATAATAGCAAAGCTAACAGAACAGCTAATAATAAAATTAATTTTAATAAAGATTTAAAGCAATTAATTAAAAATAAAAAATAATAATTAGAATAAATAATAAACTATAAATAAATTTAAGTAGAATAAATATAATAAATTAAAGAACAAAAAGCTCTAAAATAATTAAAGAAAATACTTAGTGATCTAAGTAATAAAGATAAAAAATAAAAATAGAAAAGATTTAGCTTTAGAAAAAGTATTAAACAAATAAAATAAATTAGTATTAATATAAAAAAGAAACACTAATCTTATAATTTAGAGAAAGAATTAATTAGTTAGATATTTCTCATATATTATTTTAAAAATATTAAAGACTTATTAGAAGGATACAGTAAAAATATTAATTTAAAAGAAATTAATATAGAAAACTTTAATATAAAGAATACCTAAGCAAAATCTTTATTAGAAAAGTTACTTTATACTTAATTAATATTATAAGATAATAAGCTAATAATAATAATTTATAAAGACCTATACTAAGAATTAAATAAAAATCTTATTAAAAAAAAACTAAATAAAATATAAGATAATACTATTTAGTCTTAAGAAAATAACTAGTATAATTATATATTAGTAAATGTAACTTACTAAGAAAAGTCTTAATAAAAATAGAAAGATTATATTAAAAAATGCAAACACTATAAAGAATAAATATATTATATATACTAATAATATAAATAAATATATATACCTTTAGCTAATATATACAAATATATATTATATAAGCAAAGATAATGCTTTTGTAATAAAATAATTAAATATATAAGAAATTACTCTTATTATCATTATCTAGCATTAAAAGAAAATTTATATTAGAAAATATATTAGATAATATATTATAACTTATTATATAAAATACATCTTATAGAAAAAGAATAAAAAGGATGGTTTCTAAAAATCTTAGAAGTAATTAAAGAATCAAGATTTAAATATTTATAAGAATAGATAAAATACTAGTATATTTATCAAGAACCTATATATCTCTATCACAATAATATTATAATTACTAAATACAAAGTAGAAGAACTATATAAATAGTATTATTATAGTATTAAGAAATACTTTGAATATTAATAAAAGTATTAAGAAAAGCATATAATTATAATAG
Source organism: Talaromyces atroroseus (assembly GCF_001907595.1). Lineage (NCBI taxonomy): Eukaryota > Fungi > Ascomycota > Eurotiomycetes > Eurotiales > Trichocomaceae > Talaromyces > Talaromyces atroroseus. The sequence goes on from NW_017971447.1 coordinate 128,436, forward strand.
AATTTATTATAATAACTATAGAACTAAAAGCAGTTAATTAAATAATAATGATATTAATAAAAATCAATAGAAAAAATATAAGAATCTTATTAGATTTAGAAGCAGCCTATAATTATATTAGAAAAGAATTTATAAAAGAAATAAGACTATCTATAATCTAGATTAACAAATAGATAATAATTATTTCTATTAGTAAAGAAATAATTAGTTAAGATTATAAAAAATAAATACTAAATATTATTATAAGATCAAAACAATACATTATAATAATTATACTTAACATCACATTAGTATCAAGAGAATACTATAATATTATATTTGGAATAATATAATTATAAACCTAAAATCTAATAATTAACTAGATCAAAAGAATAGTAATTATTAATAAAACAACACTAAAAATATAAATAATTAAAAAGAATATTAAAAAAATTATATAACTATATAAAGAATCAGAGAAAATCCTCAATATATTATTAGAAACTAAAAGATTAATATAAAAGGTAAAAGAATAAGAATAAAAGATAATATTTACTAAAGATATTAAATATATTAATAAGAAAAATAAAGTATAAAATATAGAAAAGCTATAAGATAGTTAGAGAACTTTAAGTAATAAAAATAAAAAAAGAATTAAGAACTATAAAATAGGAAAAATTAAGATAATCTAGCAAGCATAAATAATTAATAAGATAAGAATTACTAAAAAAGTATAGAAAATAAAATTAAAATTAAAAAAACTTTATAAAAAGAAATTTGCAGAAATATTAGTAAAATTGTCTAAGAAGTATCACAAGTTTATTAAACTATTTATAAAAAAAGAATAGTAATTATTAATATATAATAAAGAATTTAAAATATAAATTAAACTAAAAAAAGGATTTATACTATTATCAATCAAACAATATCATAAATTAAGAGATAAATTAAAACTTAAGAATAAGTTTATTAATAAGTTTTATAAAGTAATATATATATAACTAGAACACAGAAAAGTATTAGTATAATTAATATTTATTAATAAAAAAGACATAATTAAATAAATAATTATTAATTATAGAGCACTAAATAATAGAATAATAGATAATACAAATAAAGTACTTTATTAAGAATAGAAAAGAGATTTATTATAAGAAGTAAAGATTATAATAATCTTTAATATTTAATAGAGTTATTATAACCTATAAATAGCTAAAGATAATATTTAGAAAATAGCTTTCCTTATAGATAAAGAACTATTTAAATAGATAATTACATTAATAGACTTAAAGAACCTACTAACACAATTTATATAATATATAATATATATTCTATAAAAATATTTAAATAAGTTTATTACAGTCTATTTTAATAATATTATTATATACTTATAAAACCTAGAAGAACATAAAGAGTATATATAACTAATTATAATAATACTTATAAATAAAGGATTAATGCTTAAAATTAAGAAGTGTGAATTTAATATTATAACTATTAATTACTTAAGAATAATTTATATGTTAGAAAAATTAAAAATCTAATTAGAAAAGAAAGATATAATACTCGACTAGTCTATCCCAACAAATATCAATAAAATATAGCAATTCTTAAGCATAATAGGATATATTAAAAGATACTTAAAGAACTATATAGAAACAACATGACCAATTATAAAATTATTATAAAAAGATTAAGAATTTAATTAAATAGAATAATAATAATAAGCATTTAAGAAAGTCAAGGAATTAATTAGAAAAGCACCAATTCTTATGCTTTATAATCTAAAAAAACTAAATATAATTTAACTAGATACATTAAAATATACATTAAAAATTATTTTAAAATAATTAAAAGACAATAAATAATTGCAACCCATTATTTTTTACTCCAGATAATTTACTATCATAGAAAAGAACTATAATATTCACAATAAAAAGCTACTTATAGTAGTTAAAATATTTAAGTAATAGAGACACTACTTATAAGAAATTAAAGAAGAAATAATTATAAAAAGTGACTATTATAATCTAAAGTATTTTATAATAATAAAAAAGCTTATTAATAGACAAGTTAGATAATTAGAGTATTTATTAAAATTTAAATTTTAAATTAAATATATTAAAAGAAAAGAAAATATTATTACTAATATATTAAATAGAAGAGTAGATTATATAATTAGAATATAATAGTTATAAATAAATATATTAGTAGAAGATAAAAATAAAATTTATTATAATAATAAAATAATCTTAGCAATAATAATTATAATAGAAAGCAAAAGTTTTTATAAAAAGATAATAGAAGCTACTAAGAATAACAAAATACTACAGACAGCACTATATAATAATAAAATAGTAATTAAGAATAAACTAGCTATTTAGAAAAAATTAATATTAATATTATTTTTAATAATTATAGAAATCATTTAAATAAACTATAATTTGCTAATTAAAGAATATTATAGAATTAATTAAATAGTAGAAAAGATACAACAAATATATTATTTTCTAAGAATAAAAAAAATAATTAAAGACTATATTAAGAAATATAATAGTTATAATTATAATAAATTAATTAATTATTAACTCTATAAAAGAATATAGATTTTAGAAACATTAATAAAAGTATAATAGAAGATTATAATAGATTTTATATAAGGCTTACTAAAATTAAAAGATCCTATTTTAGGAATCACATATATTAAAGCTATTATTATTATAAATAAATTTATAAAATATATTATCTTAAAGCCAATGCTAAAGAGTTTAATAGTATAATAATATATAATACTAATATTATAAGAAGTATTTATAATATTTAGACTATTAAGTAAAATTATATCTAATAGAGACAAGCTATTTATATCTAAATTTTAATAGATAATTATAAAAAATTATAGAATAAAATATAATTTATTAACTATATATTATTAATAGACTAATGACTAGACTAAAAGAATAATTTAAGTAATTAAATAATATCTAAGATATTACTTAGATTAGAATTAAGATAATTAAATAGAGTTACTATTAATTATTTAGTTTATAATAAATAATATTATAAATATATTAATAGAATAAGTACTACATTTCACTAATTTAAGAAGAATTCCAAGGATAAATTAGAAAAATATTAAATAAGAAGAAGTATTTAATGAAATAAATATCTAAATAATATATATGCAATTAATATATAGCAATTTATTAAAAGATATTAAATAAATAAAAATAAGAATGAAGAGATATTATAATAAGAAATATAAGAATATGCTAGTACTTAAAAAGAGAAAGAGAGTTTATCTTCTATAATAAATACTAGAATTAAAAAGTTTTAATATAAAAAGTATAAGATTAAGTAATAAATTTAATATAGTTAAATTTAAACCATTTATTATTAAAGAGAAATTTATAAATAATAATTATAAACTCTAGCTATTAATAAGAATATAAATATACTTAATATTTTATATCTTATTATTAGAATTAATTATTAATCTAATAAATAAAAATAAAATAATAGACAACAAAGAATATAAAGTTAAAAAAATATTATAATATAAGTTAGAAAAAAAACACATCTATTATTTTATAAGATAGAAAAAATATAAATCTAAAAAAAATATATAAGAATTTATTAGATACTTAAATTATTCTAAGAAAATTTAAAAGTAAAGATAGAAGTATAATTAAAAAAAATAAAAAAATTAAAGTTAATATTAAGAATAAGATTATTATTTTATAAAGTAAAAATAATAATTAGAAACTTTTTAGCCTCTTATTATTCTTTTACTTATTTTATTTTTATCTTTTCTTCTATTTTTTCTAATCTTTCTAACTCTTTAATATTCTTTATATTTAATTAAATAAATTAATCAGCATGCTTTTATAATAATTTTTATTATTTATTAAAATAAATATATTTTACTAAAAGAGCTTTAATTTCAGTATTTATTCTATCTTTATTCTTTTCTAGATATTTTTAAGCACAAAGAAGTTTTTTCTATATAAAATTAGATAAAATTATTAAAATATACTTACAATAACTATTTTATATATATTTATTATAGTATGATAATATTTCTAATTTTATATAAATCTTATTTAATAAAGAGTAATAAAAATAAGATAAAGATAATTTTATACTAGATTACTTAATATATAATGCAAGATTATTCTTATTAATATTTTGCTTTAAAAATATAATTAGTACAAAATCATAAAATTATATATTTAGAATATTTAAAAATTAGAATTAATTATTTATATTTTAGAGAATATAAGCTATTTATTAAACTATTAAGATACTAATCTTTAGAGAAGGGGATTATCAGAGAATTAGAATATTATAATTAATAGATTAGATTAATTATTATAAGATTAATATATATTAAAATAAAGAATTATCTATAAAGTCTTAGAGTTAAGATAATAAAATTAGTAAAGCTGTTACTATATTAACTATATTAGTTAAGATAGAACAAATAAAGCTATTATTATATTAACTATAATAAAGAAAAGCTATATAAAGATACTTATTTATTATATATTTAGTTTTCTTCTATCGTCTTAAATTAATTATAATAACTTAAATATATAATCTTCTATCAATCAAGATATTCATAGCCTTATTCTTATTTCTTTTATCTACCAAGACCTTTCGATCTTAGAAGCCTATTAACTTCGCCCGTTAATAGCTATCCTAGCTATACTCGACGGTAACCAAACCGAAGTTTCCGACAACCAGAGCAATTTCTTAAGGATTTGATTAATTCCATGCAAGCTAGATATAAGGCTGTAATTGCTGCTGAAGGTGGCCATACTAAATATTAATGTAGTAAGCAAAAATATATAAAATTAGCAGAGTTGGCAGAATTGGCAGAATTGAGTAAATTCTATTGGTAGTTGACCCCTGCATAAAAAACCGTACTAGGCAAATCACCGGGGTCAACCAGAGTAGTAATAATTATCAAGTACGTAGGTGGTGTCAATCTCGTACGGTTGATCCCTTACGAAAGGGCCTGCAGTGATTTCCCACTCCGGACGGAGCATCCCACGCGGCAGCTTTGTAGAGTATGCGTTGCCTCCGGGGTACAGGAGTATGGCATCGCCATAGAACCTCAGTCACAATGTCTCGGCCGCAGAGATTTTTGCCTCCAAACAGATAAACTATGTACGAATCATCATAGATGAACTCTGACCAATGGCCCGGCTCCCATCAAAAGAACTTGGTGGAGATGCCAAACTTCAACAAGGTTCGACCACACGGGATGGAAAAGTTACAGACACGCGCTGGTGCCTCTCATTTGACAAGCTCGTTTTCAGCTCAGCATAGCGTGGCGCTTATCGGTGGGTCAGGACTCATCAGCATGCTGCAGATTTGCATTCCAGGCTTGGCCTCGAAATTTAGACTTCATGTGCCGGATATATTGTCGGGGTCCAATTCGTCAGACACGTAAATGTATAAAGTGATATCAATCTACTCCGTAGAGGTGAGACGACGTCCAAACGTCTTCCTTCGGCTCGGAACGGGTGCGGAGATATGGAGTATCCGAAGTATATGTGGACCAATGAAAAGCCAGAGATTCTCTAGAAATCATCGGCTATGGGGCAAGTACCCCATTTATAGTAGCCACTAACTAGAAATAGACTAGTCTTTAAGGCGCCCAACGCCAAGTGTCCAACCGGGAGGGAGTATTACCGCACTAGTATTGTTCTGTATTTTCCCTTTTCTCCCGGCATCTACGGAGTACAGAGTTTGAGAGATATCATGAAGAGAAATATCACAGGACACACTACATAATCAGTCAAATGTATTCTATTTCATTTAGAAATTTCTTGAGAAGTGACCTTCATGAGTTGATATTGATAGTCGATAGTTTGATACCATCCACGGTTTCTATCTAAGAGCCCAAGTATGATATCTAGTAACTGGTCAATGGTGAATCAAAACTCTCTTCAATGTATCGATTTCTCTGGCATTTTGAGAAATTCAGGTGGATGGGTTAACATGACCTCGTCTATGTAGATTTAACTGGTTAAGAAGCGCGCAACTAACGTGGATGTTACCTTTCGCAGCTTTGCTTCCATCTTTCGGTGGTGACCGCATACTGGTTGGTTGCTTCTGTTTGAGCAAGTAAATGACGATTCAGCCACAGAAGCTATTGTTGCTGTTCTTTATCACGGCTTACTCCAGTTCCATCTCAACTCCGACACTGACAATTAGGGTTTTCAACATCCGCGGAGTGACCTTTCCTAATGCGGTCAAAGTATAAAAACGCGAGTCACTGTTGCCCTTTCAGGAAATTGTCAGCACTCGAATCGTATTCGAGATCCATCCTAGATGCATAGCGTGAAGAGCGAATCCGATCGTTTATCGCTCAAAACAATTTGTTTTGAGGCCTGGCCCTTGTCCGGTATAAAAGGGCCCTCGCTGCTCGTTACCTCACTCGGGGATTAAAACTGTATCTTGTAGCAGTCGTGTGATTCCATTCAGACTATATCGTATGCGTGACAGTCCGGAGATGGCTCAAGAGGGACTCCCCTCTACCATGAACTCACTAGCCATCGAAAGATATGGCAAGCCAGAGGAATACAATAATCTATCCCTCCCGATTCCCAGAGTAACGGCTCCTGATGACGTTCTCATTCAAGTGCAAGCAGCCTCAATCAACCCTGTCGACGTGCAGCTTGCAGCAGGGACCATGAAGATGATCTGGTCAGAGCAGTAAGTTCTTCACGTTTGCATATCCAAAAGACTATGAACGGCCAGCTGGTGCTAAACCTTGCGGCGTAAAGGTTCCCATACAAAATCGGATATGACCTCTCTGGTACGGTCGTATCAGTCGGTTCTGAAGTCCTCTCTTCTCGGCCTGAATTGAAGATCGGTGCCAAAGTATACTCCCGCGTTCCACAACACCATCGCGGAACAGCATCCGAATTTGCTCTTTCGTCCGCATCAGCAACTGCACTCAAGCCCAGCTCCCTATCCTATATTGAGGCCGCGTCATTACCGCTGGTATCCCTTACAGCCCTCCAAGCCCTCGACAGGGCCGATAAGCATATCGAGGGTGGACTAAAGGGAAAAACAGTATATATACCTGGAGCCCTGTCAGGAACTGGAAGCGTGGCGACACAGCTGGCCAAGAACGTGTTTGGCGCAGCCAAAGTCATAACCACAGCTTCACCTTCTAAGATCCCCAAGGTGGAAGAGAAGCTGGGCAAGGTTGTCAACCAGATAATAGATTATACCAAGGAAGACCCTGGCAAGATCATCACAGCAGGGTCAGTGGACTTCATGTTCAACACTATGGACTCGGCAATGGCCTCGTTGCACCTGATGAAAAAAGGAGGCATTATCGTCAGTGTCAGTGGTGCGCCATTTGGCTCAGCCTTGAAGGGAAAAGCGCTTGGAATCCCAATTGCTTTTCGCTGGCTGCTCGATGGTGCCAGTGCCTTTTCTCGATATCGTGCTAGGAGATGTGGTGTCAAATATGTCTTTCAGTTCATGAATCCCAATGCAGAAGATCTGAACAGACTCACAAACTGGGTTGGCGAGGGAAGACTGAGGCCAGTGGTAGGTAGAGCTGCAAGCCTGGGTAATATACAAGACGTTAGGGAAGGTTGTCAGGAAGTTCTTGCCGGCAAAGGAGGGATTGGAAAGTTTGTAATCGAGGTTGGAAAGGCTGCGATGGAGAGATAAATGTACTAATAAGATGAATACATATGTGATACCTCTTGAATATCATGAATTGCGTTGACGCTTATGCCGCTGATTCACATCATCGCGCTCACGTTTGCGTTCCCGGGTATCTGCCTCTCGGTGTTGTGCCGTATCGAAAGCGTAAAACTGAATTCTCAAGGTGAGATGATTGATTCTCAAGTGCATACGACGCTAAGAGCGTTGCTGGAGACTAGATTTTGGTTGGGTGGAGTTTTGAGATAAGCGGCTGTTAGCTGCAACTGCGGACTTAACGCTACTCCGTCACTCCCATCCCTCGGTGAACCACCACCATCTTCGTGATTGCTGACTTTTGCGCAACTGAATCAGTACACAAACACCGAATCTATTGTCGCCGACTGGTTACCAAGGCCTTACAATCATGGGCACCTCTCAACCCCTCTCCGCACCTGCGGAGGGCAGTGATATGCTCGATTTTGACCAGTACCACATCAACCTGACCATAACAGGGACAAAGATTAACAAATATCCCGGTGAGCGCAAACCATCCCTTCTGACTCGCGATTCTCGCTCATGCAAATCAATCGCTCCTCGAGAATATAGCAAAACAACACGCTCGCAAAGTCGCATCCAAGCTGGGAGCCTCCCGCGGCCTTATTTATCTGACCGGTAAACCGACCGTGTTCCATGACGACTCGGACCAAGCCGAGCCATTTCGACAACGGCGTTACTTCTACTACCTAAGCGGTGCCAATGAACCGGACTGTCACCTCACCTATGATATCGCTAAAGATAAGCTTACCTTGTACGTGCCGGATTTCGATTTGCGACAGGCAGTATGGATGGGTCCTACCGTTTCAATTGAGGACGCGCTAGAGAAGTGAGGGCTATTTCAGATCATTGCATGCAAGGAATATTCGTTATTGACATTGGCTTAAGATTTGACGTCGATAATGCGCGATACGCGATGTCCCTCCCCGACGATATTAGTACCTGGCTGCGACTGCGGAAAGACGACGCACAGATTATTATTCTCCATCCCGAGCATCGACCGCCTATTGATTGTGCACAAGAATTGCTGGAGACTCAGCGTCTGCTACCAGCAATGAATTCAAGCCGTGGGGTCAAAGACGCCCACGAGATCGAACTAATTAGGCAGGCAAACGTCGTCTCGGGACTCGCCCATACGGCTATATTAGAAAATATCGGACAAATGACAAACGAGAGCGACATCGCAGCCCTCTTCCTCAAGACAAGTATAACTCATGGAGCACCAGAACAAGCATACGGTATTATTGCTGCGTCGGGCGAGAATATTGCGACCCTTCACTACATGAAAAACAACGAGGATTTTGGCGACCGGCCCTTGGTTTGCCTGGACGCTGGCGCCGAGTTTGAATGTTATGCCTCAGACGTCACTCGCACTTTTCCCATCAGCTGTACAGGTGAGTGGCCCACGCCAGAAGCGCGTGATATCTACCTTGCCGTGGAAAGAATGCAAGAAGAGACGATCCGATTGGTCAAGCCCGGAGTGCGCTTTCGAGATGTCCACACACATGCCGCCCTCGTCGCAGTGGAGGAACTACTGAAACTGGGGGTTTTCAAGAAAGGCAGCTCTGTGAGCGAAATTATGCTGTCTGGCGCCGTGTCTGTCTTTTTTCCGCACGGACTAGGACATCATGTGGGATTGGAGGTGCATGACGTGTCCGAGCATTCTGTCATGGCGTCTGGGCTGAACCCGAGGAACCGGGGGAGCTTTCTGATGCAATCTTCAGATGCCATGTCGGCGGCAGCGCTTCTCGAGGAGAATATGATCGTGACCGTCGAGCCTGGAATTTACTTCAATCGCCTGGCTCTGAAGAATGCACGACAGTTGCCTATTTCCAAATTCATCGACTTTGACGTAGTTGAGAAGTACTACGCCGTTGGTGGCGTGCGGATTGAAGACGACATTCTTGTCACGGCTGACGGCTACGAGAATCTGACTACGGCGCCCAAGGGACAAGAGGCATTGGACATTGTTCGACGGAGCTCTGCTCAGAATGGCTCATGACGAGCTACGAATTGCGTGCTTTTTCCTTTGCCATGGCTGTACATAGTATTTACCTACATAGATGCTTGTTTTGCAGCGACTGTCACAGTGACACGCACATTCGCTGTCAACTAGTTTATTTTGCTACATGTTGTGACATGATTCTTCAGTCATGATTCATCCCTGCCCAGTCGACGGAATAAGCCTATACGATCACGCCACCTTTGCTGCTGAAAATTTCAAAGCACTCATTCGGCCCAAACATCACACGTTGTTTTGCGTGATGGGCGGAATCGCGTGATGTGCCTCGCTCTGATAGGATGGCTCATCACGCTAGCCCATAAGAGCCTAGCCTGCGATCGCCGGGACCGGAAGAGCGGCCGAGTGGGGCCAATGACTCACGCAGCCTGAAGAGTCACGCCCAAAGCTATAAAAGAGCTGTCTCAGCTTCTTCCATCCTGCCCTCTTTCTTCCCTGGCCGGTCTCCTCCTTTCATCATTCATCATTGACTCACACGCTGATGACTATGACTGGGGGATGATCATCCAGCATGCTCTCCGCTCCCTCAAAACATACTAAGTACCTGCTTCATCTTTGATACCATCGCATTTCATCCACCACAAAAGTCTTGCTTTTTTTTTTGTTTTTGAAAAGACAAAAAAGAGAAGATCGAAAGAACACCAAATATGGGCCAGAGACACAACAGACGTCGCACTCGACCACGATCTCGCAACCAGTCCCAATCCAGGACCGTCACCGCCAACGAGCATCAGCAGCAGCAGCAATATTCCCTGTCGGAACCTGCTTTCCTCGCGCCGCTCGCCCACACCCGGCATAACAGCTGGTTAGATGAATGGCAGAATTTCGAATACAATACACTGCAGCCTCGACATAGTACGCCCGAATTGGCAATGCAGCAATATCGCTTTTTCGGCGGGGAGCCTGGTGATGACGCCAATCTGTGCTACAATATGCTGGATTTTTTCGGTCGACTCGACTACATTGATACATGATACCCCTTGAATATAGGTTGGAAGGACAAGGGAAAAGTTTTTTTTTTACAGCGAATGGGCGAAAGGAAGGGAAATAAAAGAAGAAGAAAAAGAACAACCAAACAAAACCGGAAAAAGACACTAGGCTTATGCCTAGGCCTCAGGCTTGACTCTCTTCTGAGCCTCGATGAGCGGCCGGTGACAGGCATCGTGCTCCAAACCAAACAATTCCGCTCCAGTTCACAGTAATCAAGAGCCATTCCGACTCGCAGCAATGAAACGTATTGGCTTTCTCAGACAACGGCCATGCGTGGATTGGTCCATTTACGGCTTATCTGTGAACTGACCAGACAGGATGACGCACCTGTCATAGAGCGAACCGAAGACTGATGTCGAAACATGGACATGGAAAGAGACTTGTGAGACTGTGTCCCTCTGTCGTGGGCGGTGCTCGCATCCCCCTTGATGCTTGAGCTCCTCGCTATGGAGGTTGACTGCTGACCAGTCATTTCGCCATGCTCTTCCGCCAGCGTCCGGATGGTTGGAGCACCAATGTGGATATTTTGTTCGCAGTCCTGTAGATAATCTCGTCATGCGCTTGCTTATATATTCTTGATATATACTTGGGAGGAGTTGCAAGTGAATAAAAATACAAAATGCGTTGATATAACGTAACCGGTAAGCCACCCGGCCATGTAAGCGACCCGGCCACCTCCGCCCGGAAACGCGTTCTATATGAATTTCTAATCATAATTTTCAACCCAAAATAATAATTATATATAAAAAAACTAATTACTAATATAATAAGGGTATTAAGGCCTTCTATACCCAAGAATACCACACTCACTATATTTAAATTAATAGTGTACAATTACTTACAAGACTAATAGTTTAGATTTAGCTAGAGCAGTAGTAATACTTTAAAATACTTTAATTTAATTTTATATAAGTATCTAAGCTTTCTTTCTAATAATTTCTTATTTATATTCTATCTACTTTCTAGATTATCTATATTTTTATTTTTTTTTCTTATATATAGTCTATAAATTATAAACTTCTTTCCTTAAAAGTATAAGGCTATTTATAATTATTTTATACATCTTAGATATCTAATTAATTATCTTATTAACTAAACTTAATAAACTTCTTATATACTAGCTTATATATTTTTTTATTATACTTAATTAATATTTAAATTAGTATAGATTTTAAGATATTTATAAGTAAAATAATTAAGTATTACTTAATTAACTTAAAAAAAATATAAAAGTCTTAAGCTAAATAATAAGCTATTAATAAATTTAATCTAGATTATATAATACTAATCTAATAATTATAAAGCTTTTTTAAATAGTCTTAGCTTTATATATTATTATATAAGCCTCTAGAAATATAATAAGAAAATTAATTTTATTAATATAATTAAATCTAAGTCTTATCTATTACTTAATAAGCTATTTATATTTTTATTTTATAATTATAAAATAGCTAATATTAAGAGGCTATAAGAGATAAGAGAAATATAAAAATATATAGACTAGAATAATATTATTCTTAGTATATATATAATTAAATTCTATAATTAAATAACTTTTATAGTTATTAAGAATCAGTATTTAATATCTTTCTATTATATAGCCATTTATAAGAGAAATAAAATAATTTTAAAGTTAATTTATATTAATATTATTAATTATTTATCTATTATTACTAATATTAATTTTCTAATTATTTAAAAGAGTTTTAAACCAGCTTTTTTATATATATTTTATTACTTTAAAAATTATATATAAAAGTAAAGCTTATTTAATAGAATTAATTATCTTAATTAAAGTTACTTATTTTTAATTACTAGATTATAATAGCTTTAAATAGGTATATTAATTATTTTTAGTAATAATTTTTATAGTTATATAAAGTCCTATAATAAAGCTAGTCTTATTAAAGTTATAGATATTTTTTAATAAAATATTATATTTTAATATAACCTCTTATATATAGTCAAAATATTTTTAAATTATTTTTAGATCTTTATATTTAGCATATTTATAATTATATTTTTAAAAAAATCATAATTTAAGCTTTAAATAATATTAAATTAAATTATAAATCTATTTTTTTTTAATCTATTAATTTTTATATTAAAAAAGAAGATAATTGGCTATTTTTTATACTATAAATAGCTAGAAAGATAATTCTTACTTATCTAGATCTAATATCTATTTAATAAATAATTTCTCTTTAAACTAAGTGAATTTATAACTATTAGTATATTTTATATATTTATATTATATTCCTTTCAGTTAGTCTTAGAGAATTATATAAGAGATAGTATAAACCTATATAGCTTTATAAATACTTTGAATATTCTTATTTTTTAAATTAGAAATAACTAATTAAATCTTTTCTTCTAATTTAGCTAATTTTAAAGGATTTTTCTTATAAATTGATAGCATATTGACGCGTTGAAATTGTAAGATCGAAATAGAACGCGTTTCTGGGCGGAGGTGGCCGGGTCGCTTACATGGCCGGGTGGCTTACCGGTTACGTTAGTTAACTACGATATCCATGGATTAGTAATACACTTATTGTAGCCAATCAACGGCCGGCATGCGATTACAAATCTGTGAGATCGTGGCCGCATCTCATGCTTACTCCTTAATTCTCTAGTTAACTCACCTTACGACTCGCTTGTTAGGCTCGTTGAAGGAATTTCTAGTGATAGCCAAGCCAATGTAAGAGCGCAATCCTTGTTAATGATAGATTCAATTAAGAACTTGTCCTCTTCACCATGCCGAACGCTGGCGGCCCAAGCCGCGGCTGCCTCCCCTGCCGCCAGAAACACGTCAAGGTGCGTCTACATATACACACACACACACACATACATAGCACAAGCCGTTGCTGATAATCCAGCAGTGCGACCTCACTCGTCCGCAATGTCGCCGCTGTTTGCGGAAGAAAGTCCCATGTCAGGGCTACCGAGACGAATGGGACATGCGGTTTCGCGTTGAGACCGTTAGTACATACGAGACGGCCATCGGGCGAGACCGTCGCAAAAGACCGTCGTCACTCGTGCCCCAGTATCATTTCCTCCCGCTAGGACATGACCTGTCAAACTTGCATGCTGACCACTTCGTGTCGTTGGTGCTGCATCATTTCTCAATTGCTTCGGCCGATGTTGACTTGGAGAGCCCCGTGAAGATCCTCCCGCATCTAATTCCAGCGGCCGAGGAAGGCTCGCCGCTTCATAATGTCAGCAAGACACTGGGATGTTCATATTTGCCTAGTACCATTCGCTCTCACCATAGCACCACCCTGGCTAGGGCTTATGGGAATTCTTTAGTTGCTATTAACCGTGCCCTTCGAGATCCTACGGAGCGCACAAGCGACAGCACTTTACTAAGCGTTTGGCTATTGAGAGTATATGAAGTAAGACGCGTTCATTGGCTGACTAGGAGCAATCTTTTGCTGACATTATGGCAAGCTTACGTGGTGTTTGAACAATGGTGTTGACACTGCGATTGCCTCTGCGAGATCAGATCTCCATATGAGTGGTATGGCAGAACTCCTTCGCCTTCGGGGTCGAGAGCAGTTCCTGAGTCAAGGAGGGCGGGAAATATTCTGCATGGTGTTTTGCACCTTGGTAAGTTGTAGTTTAAATTCTCACCTTGCACGCACTCTGCTATGTATCTAATACTTGAGACTAGTTAAATCGGGCAGTAATCACCGGCGGAGACTGTCCACCAGAGAGCTTGAACTGGCTTCGCGAATTCATTCAACACAGTGGACCATCAACGATGGGCGCGGCACATGCCGCTGTCTTCTGTTACATTTGCTATCGTATATGCTCAGACATCAGAAGACTCATTGATCTAGCTGACTCGGAAATTCTGCTGTCTCGCTCGCAGTCTCTTCTGCAGCAAGTCGATGAAATTGAAAGCATAACTTATCGAGTCATAGGACACGTGCAATCATCGCTGGGTCCATACCAAATAGCAAACGGTAATTTTGGCGATCGAATGGTTCGAAGCGATTTTAAATTGCGACTTTTGAGTAATGCTTTGGAACTCCTGCTGCACACATCTCACATGCCTGGCTGCACACTGCAACAACGAAACGAGTTTTCCGAACGGCAGGATCACTTTACGAATGAATTTCAGAATTTCGCTGAGAAAGTCTTGCTCGCCATTGCAACAGTACACAATACGCAGTCTCTTATTGTGAGTGATGACCTCAAAGGCGACATCGGGTCGGATGCTGTTATACGATGGTCGCATGTGTTGCGAGTCACGCAGCCTCTGCGAATGATCGGCCAGTCTCCTTTCTCGTTAGTTTGGCAGCGCAGAGCAGCAAACAATATACTGAAATTCATGTATACACAAGTAGGAGCTATCTAAATTCAGTGTTTGCATTCCTGATAAAAAGAATCAGATTATCTACTACTACTGATTATTCTCAACATAATGTCGACATAGTTTCACTTTCACGGGCATGTCGTCCCGAGGTCGCGCCGTAACCTGCCCGGGTCTGTAAACCTGGTATGCCACATCGCCAAACAGACGGAATGCATCCGCAGGGAACTGGGGCTGGATGTCAAAATCTCGAACAGTCATAGCCAAGATTGCTCGGAGTTCTAACTGGGCCAGCTCCTGTCCAATACAATTGCGAGGGCCATGTTCGAACGCCCGAAAAGCGCTTCTCGGTGGGTGCAGAGCATGTCCTTCTGGAACAAGCCAGCGCTCAGGCATGAATTTATGTGGCTCGGGCCAGAATGCCTCCTTCCGATGAACAACGGCTGAACAGCCAAAGACCATCATGCCGTTAGTTGGGTAGCGGTCTCCGGTCGTCGGGTCCGTTAGGAAGAAATCCGGACTCCCAGCGCGGACGGTTCCCACTGGCGGGAATAAGCGCACGGTTTCTCGAATAACCGCAGTGGTGTAAGGGAGTCGATTCAAGAGTGCTGGGCTTTTCTTGATGAGCTCAGTGGCCATTGCCGGGTCACTACCGAGCACCTCATCATGCTCGCGACGTAAAGCGTCCAGCGCGGCGGTGTTAGTATAGACAAGATAATAAAGAAGACAGAGGGTTGCTGCTGTTGTTTCATGGCCGCCAAACATGAATGTTTTCAACTGTGACACTACTATGTCGATGAATTGGGACGTCGGGGGGCCATCTGATGAGCCCCGCTCTTTGGATTGAATGGCAAGATTGAGAAGAGTCTTGAGACTTTCCTCCTTCTCTTGTGCTAAGGCTTTTCGTATGTGTGGCATTAAGCAAGACCTCATGGTCCAGTTATTCATCCATACAGCCAATGGGCGAAAAGGGTTTAGGGTCCGTGTGAATAAAGCACTGGGCTGGTTGTCATAGGGGAACCAACCGGCCTGTTTCTTCATAGCATTATAGAACGTGCTGGATGTAGTTTGGGAATGAAGTCGCGTGTTTCTGTTGGTTGGTTAGCAGGCATATTCATCGCAAGAGAACATCACCTACAAAGCCAAGAGACCGATTACATCCGTCGTTAGTCTCTCGGTCTGTTCTTCCAACTCTACGACATTCCCGGATTCTGCCACGTCTTTCAACCAGCCTCGGAAGACTTCAATCTCATCCACTATCGCTGGAACAAACGACATGAGATTTTGGAGCGAAAAGCCCGGATTGAAAATTTTCCTCCACTCTTTCCATTGCTGTCCTTCCGAAACGAAGATGTCGAGGCCTTGGCCGAGAATATAAAACCCATCTCTAACAAGTTCGTGTTTTGGCCGTGAATTCTCCGTAGTGAATTGGTTCATCAGGCCGGGATCATAGACGGCCAACATGGGGTTTGCTAGAGGCCAGCTATCGATGTACATCACACCGCGGGACTTACAGATGTCGGGGTATTCTTTTTCGATGAGAAGGGGCAGGTAGTGTCCATAAATGTCGCTTGGGTAGGCGGCCATGACTTTGATTACGATGGGGAGATGCCCGAACAGAAATGAATGGGGCAAGATAGGCTGTACGGAGTTAGTTCAGCTAAACATTGGAACTGTCAGCACTCACAACGCCATATTTATTGGTCACATCGCGAATGCTACTCCTGACTTGATAGAGACGAATGAAAAACCGCCCAATGGCGAGGAGGGCTATGATACCGAGTCCGTAGAGGACTGTTTGCGGCGTCTCTGCAGGGAGCAGCATTGTGTTTGATTTTGACTCATTCGAAAGAGATCTTTGCTTCTTATACCTTTGAGTGAAGGGTGATGGGGAGCTTTTATAGTGGAATCATAGTGATAGCCCCGGGAAACCCGCTAAACCGCATTCTGAGACCCATGCGATGGTGGATCCCGAACCAGCGCAACTAACGTAACTTAAATCTTTATGTATTGCACAGAAAATTGCCGATAGGAGAGAAGCAGTTGAGAAGTTATGAAGCGTTATATTCCTTATCTAACAATTCTTCATATTTATTCGGTAGTTGCATTGTTTGATTGTCTGGCAAGATATCAACGGAGACCGCCTTCGTTTGAGCCAGGTAAAGTTTACTAAGTAGCCAAACCCACAGAGCACAGCCAAGTTCCGGGAAAACGGCCTTTACAGTCTCCGTCTCTGATATGTATACATATTCAGTTCTTATGTATACAGCAGAGGTAATCAGTAATGGCGCTCGACAAACTCCCTCTTGATTTAATACACATAATAGCGCAAGATCTGTCCAAGCAAAGTGACCGCCATGCCTTGATTTTATCGTGTCGTCGCTTCTATGAACTCCTGCTACCAACGCTTTACTCAAAAGTCACGCTTTTTGAACCAATCGATGACACAAAATGGTTCAACTTTATGCACACCATCGTCCAAAGACCAAAATTGGCCGAGGCTGTGAGGGATCTCTACGTATACAGCTGGGATGTCAGCGCCGCCACTGATAATTTTCACTGTGACCCCAATCTCATATCTCAACTACTTGACGAAATAAACCAGCCTGATGATGAAAGAGATGAATGGGAGGAGGACGCCCAAGACGGAGTTTGCGATGCTTGGCTGGGCTTAATTTTGCCGCGACTCACTAATTTAAGAAGCATCGTCGTTGTCTTACCATACGGTTCGGCCTATTTTCACCAGATCCTCAGAAAAGCGGCATTGGGAGATGTACGAGCATTCTCAAAACTCGAAGCGGCTTACATCACATGGTATGGTGAAAGAGGTGCAGTGGCCTCCCCGTATCTCATGTCCTTCCTCCATTTCCCCAGCATGCGCAGACTGGGAGGATCTAGGATTGCTGAGTATGACCCAACCTCGACAGAGTTATTTACAGGTGAAATGGATGAGCTTCCTCTCATTGAATCTTCTGGGATCACACATATTGAGTTCCAAAGAAGCAATAATACCGAGGACGGAATGCTTCATTTGATCGGCAGCTGCAAGGCACTACGATCGTTTAGACTAGGATACGGTGGTGTGATGACTTCGGATGACGACTTTCATCCGCGAGCTCTTGTTGAATCTTTGAAGCGCCACAAGACAAGCCTGGAACGCCTCTGGGTGGAAATAGACTGCGAGGACCCGATCGACGGAGAGGATATGCTGATTGGGTCTCTTGTCGAATTTACTGCCCTAAAACATTTGCACGTTCGGCTTCCAGATCTCCTTAACTTTGGTCATTTTGGTGAGGGGCCACCACGGAATGCATTGAAAGATGTTCTTCCTCCTTCTCTCGACACCCTGTATCTCTCCTGGTGTAATCCGGTTCATTTACAGTACCTACCTCAGCAGCTAGATGAGCTGATTCAATCTCGCCGAGAATCACAGCTGATGAAATTTGACATTCAGGATGAGGGAGAGGTGGAGCTGACTGATCCCTTAATAGAACAGCTGCGGGATATTTGTAGTGCTGCAGGGATCGTGTTCAAATTTGTCAGTGTTCAGGATATGGATTGGGAGGCTCGAGAGCAGTATCGCCAATCGACATGGCCTCTGGCGAGGAATTTTGCGGAGTCGATCTCTTTTGTGGCGGATAGTCAACCTGAAGATTAAATAGACATCTCCACATGCATCATAATGATTGATGCCTGAGGAAGCCGTCTTAGTCATGTCTTGTCTTATGAATGCCTGAGGATCCAATGGACCAAGGCGATAAGGGCAGCGCTAGTCCGACAAGGGCAGGCGGTCTGCGGAATGCGAACAATAATTCGTGTCCTTTCAGATTAATTACGACGTAGGAGATGGTGCCGCACTTGACAGCGTAACAGATTGCACTTTCTCTGGAATTCACGCATTCTTCCGTCTTATTTACCGATTAGATGGCAATGCGCTGTGCATCTGCAGTACTGGCAGCCTTCGACTTGTAAACCCGTGCGCTCACCCAAGCGGCCCTCGCTGGTACCTTCCGCGTCAAAGATGTCTTCAACGGAATACAACTACGATGAACAGGTAGCGAACGGAGGAGTCCTTGTGTTGCTTTGCGCACTCAGCTGATTTGAGATATAGGGCCAATTCTTCCCATACTTTATTCTCACTCTGACCGGCCTCGTTACTCTCCCTCTCACGTATAGTCTCCTCAGCCCACCTAAGAGTAAGCCTCTGCGATACTATCACGAATGGTTTCCACTATTTGTCCTGGCTACTAACATGTTCTTCGCTTTGTAGAACTTGAGAACACCGCTCCCCGAATAAATTCGGCGTTCAAACCAAAAAATGACGATCTCATTCAGGGTCAGAAACGGAAGCGTCTGCGCAAAGAGAGACGGATCAAACGCGGTATTGCTGTGCTGGTCGGCTGGGCAATCATCGGCTGGATGATATACCTTATAATAGTCACAGCTCGCACAGTTCCAAAGATTTATGATCCCTATGAAGTGCTTGGCGTATCCAGGGTAAGTCCGCTCTTTTTTTCTTTTTTTTTTTTTTTTCTTTTTTTTCTTTTGCCTCGCTCTATTACATGCTATGGTGCCATTCCTGACTTCGCCTGATATAGAGTGCCGACGAGAAAGCTATTTCTCGCCACTACAAGAGGCTGTCACTTATCTACCATCCTGATAAAGTTCGACCGGATCCCGCCAAAAATGAGACCATGGATACCCTCAATGAACGATTCGTGGAGCTGACGAAAGCCTACAAAGCTCTGACAGACGAGGAAATCCGCAACAATTATTTGCAATACGGACACCCAGATGGTAAACAGAGCTTTAGCATCGGTATTGCGCTGCCCAAATTGATTATCACCGAGGGTAGTGGCAAGTACGTTCTTTTGGTCTACGGAGGCCTTCTTGGTGTCCTCCTACCCTATATTGTAGGAAAGTGGTGGTACGGGTCTCAACGCTTTACTCGTGAGAAAGTTCTCCTTGCAAGTGCCGGCAACATCTTCAGAGAATACAAAGAAGATCTGATTGGCGGTCGTGTCGTTAGTGCGCTTTCGACCGGTGAGGAATTTAAGGAACTTTTGAAGGGCTCTAGGTCAGAGGAAGGTCTGGCTAAGGTGGAGAAGAAACTGTTGGCTCTTGATGAGAAGATCTTTACCTCGACTGACCGCGAAATTCTTCGAAAATTGGATGACTCTACCAGAAGAAAAGCGCTTTCGCTACTATGGGCTTATCTCAACAGGATTGATTTGGAAGATACGGCGTTGGAAGAAGGTTTGCCATACTCCTTAGCCAGTGCAAGATTGCAGATGATTTAGCTAACGTGATTGTTTACAGAGAAATATGAAGCGGGTGCTATTGCGTTGGCTTTGAATGAGTCTTTCGCCTCTATTTCACTTGCTTTCGGCAACCTCCTGCCTGTCATTGGCGCGTATCGAATGTCCCAGAATCTCATTCAAGCTACATCCCCTGGCTCATCGCCTCTTCTCCAGTTGCCACATTTCACTCCCGAGGTCGTCAAATCGGTGGAGGGCAACGATGCGAAGACGCACCTCAGCCTACAGAAGTACATGGAATTTACAGAAGAGAAAAGACGCTCCTTAACTGTAGGACCTGGCCTGTTAACGGAGGAAGAATACCAAGCTACTACCAATGTTGCTAAGCAATTGCCATATTTTGAACTCTCCAAGGCCTTCTTCAAGGTTGTTGGAGAGCGCGTCATCACACCAGGCAGTCTCGTGCAGCTTGTAATTAAGGGTCGCGTTATCCCACCAGGGACGAAATCTGTCCCTCAGGTCAACGAACTCGACTTGGAAGATATTGACCCCGATGAAGGTGACCTTGATGCTCTCCTCAATCGCAATCTGGGCAAAACCAGGAGGGTCAAGAAACCAGATGGCTCGATAGTCGAAGAAAAGCAGGAGTCTATTCAACCCCCGCTGACTTATGCCCCATTCTTGCCTCGCGATCACTCTCCCAGATGGCATGTATTCCTTGCCGATCCAAAGCAAGGGAAGATTGCTGTTCCTCCGTTCAGTTTTTCCACATTTGACAAGCCCATCTATGACGAGTCTGGGAAGCCCACATTTAATGTGCAGACTCTCAAAATGCAGTTCCAGGCTCCGCCCCAAGTTGGCCACTATACCTTTGCACTGCACCTCATCTCAGACAGCTACATGGGCTTTGATACTAAGAAGGAGATCACCCTTCACATAGACGACCCAGCCAAAGCGGTTGCTCTCGAGGAGGAGGATGACATTAGCGAACCAGATGAAGGTACGGATTTCTAACACACTGTTCCACGGAAGCCGCTAGCACGTATATATAACTAATAACCTGCCATAGATTCGATTGCCGGCCAGATGCAGGCTTTGAAGACAGGTGTACCCCCGCCTAAGAGAAAGACGAGGAGATCATCGGACGAGTATTCAGAAGATGAGAGCGACACCGAGGGCGATGAGGAAGATACCAGTGAGACGGATACAGAGACAGACACGGATGGCGAATAAATATCTCTCAATGATTTCCCTCGTGTTATAATAAAGAATTGCATTCACTTCTCTTCTTCTCTTTCTTCTCCTTTTAATTTGTTGAAGGGTCCTTTTTTATTCTCGTTTCTTTCTTGTCATGGATTAGTGAGGTGTTTGTTGCATCTGGACGAGCGAATAAGACTATGTACTTTATGCGAACCTATACAGCATTGAATGGGCATGCTGCCTTGCAATCTATACGATCTTATGAAAATGATGTGTAGGTACCTAACAGTTGACTAGCCAGGAAGCATGACTGGGTCTACCGTCGAGTTGTCTCTCCTCGGTTCACACATTCACCTTCTTCATCCCAGCTGCTGTTCGACCATCGTGCAACGCCTATATTGCTGAAGATGCTATGGGCTGCTTTAAATATGCGGAAAATCATGTCAAATGCAATACGGCCATGCTCCCACACTTCCTGCATGCTCCAGTCCAATTGTGTGCTCTATCAAGATTCTCCTTCACCTGATCTCTTTTCAACGAGAATGAACAATAATCCTCACCCAAAGATCCCAATACCATGCATGTACTGCTCATGGATAACTATACTATCTCACAGATCGGCTCAATAGGCTCCGACATCCGCTGTCACTAGGAGGAGCTGGTGCTGTAAAGGTGCATGTAACCAAAGAGTCCCGGAAAATAAGTTTGATCAGTGGTATAAAGCGATGCATCTGAAGCGTTATCTCGCGAACCTACTGGCATGCTCGTGGAGGGATGGCCTGCCATTGCTGGCCATGACATGTCAGTCGGCAATCCGGCCCTTTGGCATGCATCAGTCGCAGCGGGCATGAACCGAAGCTGTGAGGGAAAGTCGTTCCACAGTACTGGTACTTCTGAGGGAGAGAAGTTGCCCCTAAAAGCCAGTGTGTCGTCTACGCTAACGGGTTTCGCAATGCTGACATGTTGCTGTTGCTGCTGCTGCTGTTGCAAAGGCTCAGGGCCGCCGTATGTGTGGCACAAGCGGCGATCGTCCGAAGTCCCAGGCCATGAGAAATTAACGAACGGGATAGAAATGTTGAATGCCTCTTTCGGGGTACTCGGCTCTGGCGATACCTCGCCAGAAATAGTAGTGTCACTTGTGTCCGTTGATTCGGCACAGTCGAGACACTCCGGGGTAGGAGTATCCAAGGACTTGAGATAATCGACTATGTCTGCGAGCACTTTCTGTGGATCTTCGATGGTTTCCTCTGCATGTTTAATAAGTCCCAAGCGGTCTAAAATTGCATGCGTCCCTGGATAACCCTGGACTGATTCCTGCAGCGGCGAGCCAGGAAAACCCTCGCGAGTGACACAGCGCCTGTATAGATCTCGCACCGCCTGAAGATGAACGGCATGTTGAGAAATGAGCATTTCCACAAACCTGCAGGCAACTCTTAATATCGTTTGTCATACCAATTTTTTTTTTTTTTTTTTTTTTCTTTTCTTCGTGAAGCCAGTCAATTCGAGGAACAACTTACCCTCGTGAATAAACTTTCTCTTGGGTTGCTTTTCGATCACGGAAGATGCAGGCATGATTGTAGGCCATACACCTGCTACACGGCTGATTACCATCGCACTGAAAGGGAAACCAGAGTAAATTAGTGTTGGGACTGGTGAGGTTACTTCAAAAGATTAGTACCTTGGACTTCTTGACTCGGCATCTATCACAAGCCCTCTGCACGTGCTTTCTTTTGGTGCGAAATACGCGATGGGCAGGTTTTTCCTCGTCACGCCGGTTTAGTAAGAGTTCTGAACCTGGAAGTTGAAAACTCGAACAACCAGGGCTGAGCTTGGGGAAGAGGATTTTATGTTGCCGGGACATCTGCCAAATCTCGACGTATCTTCGTTGAATGTTTCGTGAAACACAAAATTTCGGGGAGGCTTGAGACAGGAATGATCAGGTAACATCCAAAAGCAAGTGGCTTTTGGAGAGCTTAAGAAATCGGGAGCAAATAATATCCTGGTACAAACAGGGGAACGCTGAGAGATCGGGGGGAACGGGGGATTGAAAAGAACAGGTAGATTTCTTGGTTTAAATCTACATTTGACATGGGACGGCCATATCAAAACAGGGATATCCATTTCTATGATTGTGGCCAATAGCAAAATGCCGCATCTATATAACCTCGGTGACGTGGAGAAAGTCTCTTGACGACACATCGTCTGCGATTTTGCTCCTATGTGGTTTGTCGCGTGAATCAATCCCTGCACTGTGAGACAACTGTTTTTGTGGACTCTGACTGGCAGATGTCCGAGGGTGGCGTTCCATTATGCAGAGGTTATTACCAACTATCGGTCCTTTGCTATGACTTGCATTTCTTCAAAAGAAAAAGGGAAAAAAAAAAGGTAGTTTATGTTCTACTGGCTTGGTCTTTGTGCTCGAAGGTTCTGACGCACAGAGCAGAAAACGCATATAGCTTAGGCTGTTTTGCTTTTTTTTTCCCCGGTTCTCGTTATGCTTCAATAAAAACGAATATACACGAACCCTTTTTCTTTTCGAAGTGACAAGGCTGTCTTTGATGTCGTTTACCTACTGGTGGGATACCGAAGGTGCCTTTCCTATTGCAGACATGCTCAATCATTCCGGCATTCATTCCTATACCCGAAGGTCAATTGAAGCCAATACCATGAGAGATAGTGTTCGATCCGGCCTGCTATTCGCTTGATGTGTTAAACTTAGTGTGTAGGTATTACGCACTGATTAGACCTAGAGGAAAAGGGACTGGACTATACATTAGTTTGGAAGTGTGTATACCCAAACCGCCTCACATTCTCCGATGGGAATTTTGTTTACCTACTTAATTCTGACTTCAGGTGAAAATGTCGGCGTTTGCCGCGCCTACCTAGATTCGTTTTCAACTTGTCAAAGCTAATGTAGACCAAGTCACCTCCAGCCCAATCCCAATAAAAATAGAGAGACACGAGCAACAAATGACAGCCAACTAATGAACACCCTAACTCAAAACAGAACTACCTCAATCAACGCTTTAACTGTCAAAGGGAGGCGAGTTTCTCCTCGAGTCCAATGATGGGGTCGATACCCAGGGTGGATATTACATCCGGCATGACGTGCAGGAAGGCCACGGTGCAAGGCAAAAGGGAAAAGACGAGGACAAGGCCGGCTGGCTATTCGGCAGCCTAGGACAAAGAGAGTGCGATTTAGCATTCTTTCTGCAAGGTCGGTCATAACTTGTCATGTTCTTTTCTGCACAATAAAATATGGATGTTATCATAGCACAAGTGCTATCTAGAGTAAAGCAAGAACTTTGCAGAGCCTACGCTATGCTTATGATACATCTATTTCTGTCATATTGTCTTGTCTCTCCGTTTGCGATTCTTTTTAATCTAGAATCTGGGTAGGGTACTCCCTTCTCTGAAGTCACCACACTACGCTAGTAGGTGAGTTTTGTTGAAGTATACAACACCATGAACTAGTCTTGTGTATGTCTCTTGGTCTATTTGGAAAATGTTTAGTTCAAAGCATCTCTTTCATTCAGGCGACATATAACGATGACTGACACCAGTAGTAATCAATTTTATCAATACGCTCACATCACTATTAGATTAAAGGTAACCTAACATCAACAAGATTTCAAATACGTTGCATTAATAATGCTGAAAGATACATTGATTGCATCCTGTGCTCAGACCGTTCAACTCTCCGTCCAGCTTTATCCGCTTTCAGCCTCCTATAGCGTACTTCATCGAAATCTGTGTTTGTTTGTTTTATCGGCTAATCAAGAAAAGAAAGTAGTAGAACTGTGCTATATGGCTTGCGTTAATGGATTTGGACGAGACTTCCACGTTGCATGGGTATACGTACCATCCCTACTTCAGGGAGTGGAAGAAGGGAGGGGCCGATATCTACTTACTAGTGTACTACGTAGTACCCTCTCTCTCAACCTGGATATGGGACGTTGATTGTAAATGCCGTTACTTATACTTGTGTACTAATGTAATAACTAATAACTATAGAGAACACTATGTATTTCATCGCCTAAGCTCGGCAAGGAAAAGAATCCGTCACTCGTGGGTGGGTAAGTACCTACATATCTAGGTAGAATCTTTAGATTTGCAAGTACCTGAGGATGCGAATAAGAGACAACGCATGCGGTATTCCCATGTGTCTAGGTTGGTGAGGAAAAATATTTTGTCATGATTCATGTTCTCGATGAAACTAGAATCTAAGATGCTTTAGTATTCTTCTCTTTTCTTTTTCATTTTTTTTTTTGGCTGGCTGCTTATTACATAGCCCACGGTCGAGTCACGGAACGGTTACTATTGTAGAACACCGAGGAATTGCGGCCAATAGTCGCTCGGCAGTAAGATACTTTTGAATAGCAATTATTCCGTCCCTTGCCCATTGAGATTATAGGAACGGGAGGAATTATCCAGACGAAAGAGAAAGGAGAGCAAAGGAGAGAGGGGGCTGAGAGTCCATCAACCAACCAAACAGTCCGGATGTTAGAAGCAACTAAGCACGGTTCGTCCCAGCCTTATAGATGCCAGCCTCACTGAGGCTTAGAAGGCGCGTGGTTTGGCCGACTTAGTGTGTGTACAATGTTCATATTCTATGCTGGATGCTGCGTATTTGTAATGTATGGTAATAAAAGAGTTAGGCCGCCCATTGAAATATACATGTACATGGTAACTACTTCCGGTAGTAGCTAAATAATCAATCAATGCACAGGCACCATCCGCCTATATCCGGCATGTGTTTGTCATGCCGTTAATTGGCAGAATGAAGCTAGAGGCGCAGGCTTCAATAACTTTTGCTGAAGTTATGGACTAATCTTGATGAATCGCTTCATCTTCGCTTCCCTATCTCTTGATTCTCTTCTGATAGAACGTCTATAGTCTGGAGAACAGTTAAACTTAAGCTCCACGGCCTCGGCCCGTACCGTGAAGAGCTAACTGGTTACGGAACGGGTACTGTACATACGGGACGGAGTTTTTAACCCTAATTTGCCTGCTTGGAGTTACTCGCTCTTTGTTTGGCATGCATGAGACGAGCTGATCAGTGGCCCGTGTACATAAAGCTAATGCAACAGTCCATCGAAACCAGAGAAGGAACAGTGGGAAAAGGAAAGAAAGAAAAATCCAAAAGGAAGGAGGAAAGAAGAATGGAGACGTAAATAGCAGGACGAAGAAAATGGCCAATCAGCAGTAAGAATTAATCGAACAGATACGCAGTCCTATTCATTTATTAGTGCTATCTACAGGACGAAAATGATCTGGGTATCTTTTCCAACGACAATGCCACTCGGTCAACAGAATAAAAATGCTAACTGATCTTTTGCTCCCCTTCTCAATAAGGCATCGATTCAAAAAAGGGAGTCAATAAATCCCTGCCTATAGTACAAGCAAGCAAGTCAAGCTCCGTGACAACCCCGAAGAGCTGTCAATAGCAAATAGTAGGTAGTTAGCCTAGATATTTACTAAGCTAAGAGAAATGTCGTGTGCCAATTGGCAGCCACTGTCACTGGGCATTGAGCAACGACACTGCGTATGCCATACATGCATGCATAAATGCATTTGCTCAATCAGCCTAACTTGCATATAATAGGTAGATTTGAATGCAACTGTCAAACGCGGTCAGTAGGATAAGAAAAAGCAAACCTTTGGACAGCGCTGATCAATAGTCAATCTACCGATTTCGGGCTTCTCGAGCCAAGCAACGGAACAAGCTCCCGTTTGTTCTGTCGTTTTACTCTTTTTTTTTTTTTTTTTTTTTTTTTTTTTTTTTTCCTTTTTCTCTATTCATTGTCATGAAAAAGAAAAGTTAAATTTTAGTGTCACACCGATAGAATACCCTTAGTTCCTATTTGTCTCTCTCGTGCAGAGATGCTAGGTTAGTAGATATGTATGTGACAGAACGCGGACTCGAGACAAAATAACCGCCAAACGGATTGTTTCCTATGACAGGACACTAGATAACTAGGTAGGTGCCATATACCCTGGTAAATACTGATAGTTCATCATTGTTCCTGGCTGCAAGTACTTACCTATGTAGGCAACAACATCTAAAGTTACTGAACAAAGAAGATCGATCTCTTGTTTACCCAGGTAGGCAGTAGGTATCTACTGCCATTTCGGGGAAGAACTTGAATTTGAAAAAAATGCGAGCATGAAAGCCATGTGAAAGAGAGGGGAGGAAGAAAAAAGAAAGCTCCCCGTCGTCTCCAGGTATATGTTTTCTGAATCTAGTCTAATAACTCGAGTGCTAACTAACGAGAAAGAGAGCAGCACCTCACAAAAAAATCCGACTGTACAACGAGAAACAAGCAAGGAAACATTCATGTGGAAACGCCTGCCTGTCTAAATCTTCGGATATAAGCCTACTTACAAATGTGGGTTTTTCCCCATGACAAATGCCCACCAAAGAAACGTGCGAGGCTATTGCTTGTCTGGGATGATGATGCTGGCCTCTCCGTGGGCCAGGAGATCAAAGCTTTCTTCACTAGTCGATGTCTTTAGCGGGCTTGGAGATCCTGGCCTTTGGCCGTCGCTGTCATAATCTTGTCCAGACGCAGAACTTGTCCGTTCCCAGCGACGATCTCCCACCCACTCCAGTCCATCTCCAGTTCCAGGGCCTCCCAGCCTCCGCACATCTGCCACCCGCTCCCCTAAGAGAAGCTGACCGTCATCTATATCGGCCGTCATGGTCGTGCTTTCGTCGAGTTTCTGGGAGCCGGTTGTCAGAAGCAGGTTCCGCCGGTGCCATTCTCCGACAAATAAACCATCGGGATCTACTTCGCGGCGCACTTTGAGCCATTGCTCCATGTCGTCCCCGTACATATCATGTAGATCTTGAGCCGAGGAGAATGTAGTGAAATTCTTCGCCCAGTGAGGACGGCCACCCAAGTCACGCATGAGCCATTCGAATGCTTCGTAGTAGCGCTCTCTGCACGGCGGATCCCGAAGATAAGGGCGATAGAGCGTGGCATTCAGGTAAAGAGTAGGTCCATGTCGACACGTTGGATCAAGGTAAGGATGTGGCGAGGAAGAGATAGTCGTGTCGGATACACGAACCTCTATAGGACAGTGAACCCAAACGCCCTTGGGGCTGAATGGAATTCGCGCAGTTTCCTGGTCGCCATGAATCCACGCTGACAGACGAGTGATAGCCTCCGGGCCCTTCTCCAAGGGCAATGCCCACTCGTTCACAAATTGTGAATAAAGACAGTCCATCAGCAGACCTTTGTGCGATTGTTCCACGGCTTTTGTCACCACAGAGTCGGGCTTGAATCCATATTGCATGCCGAACACGAACCACTCGACCCAAGGGAGAATCCGTGGGAACCAGTTTGCTAAGGCAAGTAGATTGTGATATGTGTGAAAACCCAGCCATCCACCATACCAGGATTTCGGCGGAGGGTTCATGGGGAGATCGGTCTTATCAGCGTGCCAGACAATGGCCCGGTCCATGTAGGGAAGCCACCAGGCACGCACATATTCGTGCGATGTCCATAAATCGTCGGACCAGCGATCGAGCAGACTCGAGAGCGGATGAAGTGATTGCTCCCAGGAAATGCGAAAGGCAGGCACGGCCTGCAACGATATTTCAGTTACAATGCCGAGCGCGCCGAGTGACACGAGGGCCGCGCGGAAGAGCGACGGGTTGTTGGTTGCACTGCATCGCACGGTTTGGCCATTGGCAAGAGTCACTGAAAGGGCCTGGATGCATTCCGAAAGCAGGCCGTAACGCGAAGAACTGCCATGAGTGCCGGTGGCGATCACGCCGGCGATGGATTGATCGTCGATACTGCCGAGATTGGGGAGAGCCAGCCCGTGCTTGTCCAGCTCGCGGCCAAGATCGCGCAGCCTTATTCCGGCCTGCACCGACACGAGACCGGTCTCTGGCGACACGTTGGTGATGCGATTGAACTTGTCGAGGTTGATCAGCCACGCGGAGGTGCAGGTCAGGTCGGACGGCGAATGACCGCTGCCGACCGTCACTAATCTCCGTCCGCAACGGCGCGCAAGCGTCACAGCTTTCTGGATCTCCTCAACACTCTGCGGCTGAATGTAGAGCTCCGGCCGCGAGTAGAACGTCTTGGCCCATGTCGAGTGCACATGTTTCGTGGTGGCGCGAAACGGGATGGCCGGGTCGAGCCGGGAGAGCTCGCGGGCGATGGTGGGGTCTATCGACATGTCTGACTCTGCGAAAAGGAAAGGGCCAAAAAAAAGAAAAAAAAGCAAAGTGACGGCGGTGGTCTCAATGCATGACGATGAGAGACAGAGCGTTCATGGCAGCAGACAGCTTCATCGTGTCTTCTCTCCAGAGTTGAGGGGCGAAAAAGAGCAGATCCACATGAAAATTACCGATTAGATTGCTGAAGCTCTTATCATGCCACCATCGCCGTTATTATGGCGACAGTAACTTTTGAAATTGCAATACACTAAGACATAAAAAAAATAAAATACAGCGAATCAAAATTTCTTCTCAGGTAAGACCGGTAGTCACGTGACTTGATTGCGTCATGTGACTGCGGACGTTGCTAGAAGTATGCTTACCCGTTTGGCACTAGTTTGTGGGTCCGTATCTACAGGGCAGAACCAATCAGAACGCGCTAACCGATTTCCAGTGCATCAAATCGGGCGTATTTCTGGCTTATCAATTATTAACCACACATACTGAACGGTTTCGAAATTGGGCAAGCATCAAGGCAAACATGGTCTTAAATATCATTGATACGGTTTTCTGGTTTGCATTCCTCATCATCACTGGTATGGGAACAGAAGGGGGCAAGTCCCCTGGGAGGAGTGATTCTAGTACTGGGCCTTGCTCTGCTGTAAGTGAATGCAATACACCGTGATACGAGCAGCAAGGATATTTAATAACTTATGAACCACGGCAGTGCTATCTCTTCCCTGCTGTCGACAGTTTGCGTTCGTATATACCGTCACCACAAGCTCTATGGGATGCTTCCCCATGAAAGATGACTGTTTGATAGATCTCTTTACGTGAACCTGCCAACTATGTGATGTACCTTCTTGAAGTAGATCCAGACTCAAAGAATTGGTCGAATGTGATTCCCCTGGCCGAGTTTTGTGGTGGCTATACGTTAGGTTTTGCTATTAATAAATGAGGATACCCATGCTGCGTCAAAAAATTTCCAATTGAACAACAATAGATTTACGTAGTGTAGTATGCGTGTTGATTATCCAGTACATAGTGGTACATCAATGCCGTCCGAAATAATATGACAAGTTAGTTACACAGACAGAGAATCCAACGATGAGTTCCGCCCTCAGCGTTTATCCTTAATATACACACAGCACCAGCAAGATCAGTAATGAGTCATCAAAACCGCCAAAAGAAACCGAGAAAATGCCACCTAATGAAGAAAGCAGAGCGGGAAAAAACACCAATATATGCATCGGGTTAGTATCTTCAGGAGCGGATAGCTTCAATGGCAGCATTCAATGGCAATATGTGTGGAGTTGTCGCCCATAGTTTGCGGTCCCATTTTCTAAAAGCAACCGTGCAGCAGTCGGGAATGCCGCCCATGGCAACGTAGCTCTTTGGGATGAACGGTCGGTCTTGGAGGGAAACCGCCAAAATCCCGTACTCGTGCGCAAAGACCAGGGCCGACGCGAACTCGGCAGGTCGAGATTTGGCATCACGTCCGATGATGCTATGGAGATCAATTTGTTAGCGAGTCTCTCCTGTAGAATTGATTAGGCGATAAGACTTACACGTAGATCTCAAAGAAAGCGTCCAGAATGTAAATTTCCGAGAAACGCAGGTCCTTCTGACAAAAGGGATCGATTTCTTGAACAGTATCATTGGGTCGTGTCACAGGCGAAGAAGAGCCGCGTCGATTCCAAAACCCTCCTTTCTGCCCCAACATATGGTCGATACGAAGCAGTCGACAACGATACTTGTCGTGCCGAGGCTTGAGATGCCAGTGCTCCGATGTCACCATTGGTTCAGCCGTCTTTGAATCAGGAAATACATCAAAAAAGCTTTCTGGCTCCTCCCCTTCAGAGACCTCCTCAATTTCCCCAGTAAGCCCCAGGTTCATTCCAATTAGCCGTGCACCTCCAACCTCATCAGCTCCACTACCTTTTCCCTTCCAGAGATAGAGTTTGCCAAATTTGGCTGAAATGACGAACGGGAAGCCTGAACAAAGACTCCGGCGAGAAACATCGACTTCGTCAAATGCGATTTGACCCAAATGCCGTCTACCGCAGAGCATATAAAGTGCCGATGAGCTCGACCGGGAACTGGAGCCGCGCCGCGTAATCATAATACCTCCCAAGGCTTCAACAAACTTTGCTGGTTCCTTGCCCTGCCTGATAAGTTCCAATCGAGCACCATTCTCCCTTGCGACCCTCCGCGCGAAAATCTGAGCATCCTCCATGGCTGCTTCAGCCACTTCATCGCCCAGCCACAAGTAAGCCTCGGTCCTATTCCCGGATTCACATTCAAAGTTGTGCACACAAACATACATACTGCCCTCAAACAAAATGTATTCCTGGTGAATAGGAAGATCTTGCTTCTTGCCGTCGCCTGTGATCTCCCAGATTTGCTTTCGAATAGTCCTCGTCTTTAGCTCATCAGTTTCTGTGGTAAGTACCAGTTGTGGATCAATATCCACTCTGTCACTGGACTTTGGAACCGTGTCGAAAAATTCGGAGATTACTCCAGCAGACTCTGAGGTTCGGGGAACTGGTGAGGTCAGAGAAGGCCTTCGTGTTCCATCAGAAACTTGAGAAGAGATGGTCAAGTTCTTTTTGGGTGGCACTGGTGGCGATGCAGGAGATTTGTTAAGCTGTGAAGATTTCTTGTTGCCTAGCGGTGACTCTGGTCGAGATTGAAAGAATGAGCTCCCCAGTCCCATGCCTAACCCGAACCTCGTCTGGAGGGGGGATGTGTTGGCCGAGTTCACAATGGTATCTTTCAACTTGGACGTAAACGAGGGGGACGGCGTTGCGTTACTGGGCGTAGGAGTCGAAGGCAATGGGGCTGATTTAGGCGGTGGTGTAGGTTTCTCGTTGGATGGCGGATTCTTGTCACTGGATGTGGAAACTTTACGTAGAGAACCTGACTTGGGTGGAATTGCTGGAGACGTATGACTCTTCGAGAGGAGAATATTGGAGGGTTGGTTGCTGACACTTTGCTCCTTGGAGAGGGGGCTCGCCTTAGAATCAGGAGAGATCAATACCGATTTTGGGATATCTGGCGATTTTGAAGGTATCAGCGGTTTTCGGCGCTCCACGGCCGGTTCATCAGGTATTGATGGTAGGACAGGACGTGTGTCTAGTTTCTTTGCAGGCACTGGTGGCGAACGTACATTTTCAGACGAGGGCTTCCGTTCGACTGACTCCGATACGGATTTTTTCTCTTCATTTAACTCTGTTCTTGAGCGACCACCTTCCTCCTTGGCTTGCTTAGGTCCGGATTTGTTTGAAGCAGGAAGCCTTCTCTTTGGGCCCCTAGCTCGCCCCTTTGTCATATGGGTCAGCGTAGCCCTCGGTTTTGGCTCGGGTTCCTGCGTAGAAGGAGTTGGCAATGAGGTAGACAGGATATTATTAGCAGAGTTTTCCGTTTCTCCTCCTGAGCGCGGCGGACCACGAGATAGCATGCCGGCTAGCGCAGGGTTTAATCGGTCTGCAATATGTCCTTTAGTAGTAAGTCCTCTAGGCTCAGCAGTAGTCTTTGTACTAGCTCCTACTAAGACTTTTGATGGCAAGGGACGAACCGGTGGACCAGTTTCCTTGTTCTTATTTTCCTCAGTCAACACGGCTAGAAGAGAACTGGCTTCGGAGTCTGGTTCCCTCTCCCTCGCATTAGGATCCATGTTCAAGGGTTTCTTTGGTTCAATCGTACTAGCAGCCAAGGGCAATTGTGGCGATGACTCGACAGATGGAGAATTCCCACCGGTTTGGCTAGTTGACACACTGAGAGGCCTCGGTCGACCTTCCAACTCCGAGGACTTTGTTGGTGATGTAGAAGAAAAGGACGACAGATTGCTCTTAGTGCTGTCCGTTCGAGTGAGATGAGTGCGTCTTGAGAGAGCCTCAGGAATAGGGACTGGTGGTTTCGATGGTATACTTCCATTCTCTTCACCCGTCCGGCGGATAGAACCTCCACCAGCTTTCATCGCATCTTTCTGTTTTAGTATACTCTCTCTGAACTCATCTACCCTGTCAGATTTCTTAGGGCCACCAGTTGCGTTTAGGGCTGCTTTTCCCTTCATGATGTTGTCCTTGAATACGTCTGGCGCCTTGTAATTGGATTTTTCTGTTTTCCTTAATTTCCCAAAGACGTTCTTGAATTCCGGTTCCGCCTGAGTAGGACTGCCACTAGTAGCCTCACGTCGTCGTAAGTTTGACCTGAAGTCTACCACTCCTGGCTGGGGTTTGGCATGAGATACGCCGTGGTCCGTAGTGACAGCAACTGTTTTTGGTTTATTTGGCAGGGCTGGCGGGGGGGCTTTTGATATAGATGAAGGTTTGCTGTCGACTTCAGACGTAGCAGCCACAGATTCATTGGAGTCATTCGGGGTTATCTCAATATTATCCTTGACGTCTGAGGTGGACAACTGGGCGTTCTTGTCATTGTCGGGCGTTGCCCTATCCTCTGTCGCAGAGCTCACGGTAGCATTGATGTTAGAAATGGTAATTTGAGAGGCGCTAGGGCTTTTGGAATGGCTTCCGATCTGAGGCGAACGCATCAAGCCACTTGGTGTTGCCTCGCCACTTGATGCTGGCCTTCCAAGGTCAACACTGGCTCTGGACTGTCGCGCTTTGGATAGATCCCTCAACCATGCAGGCTGCTGTGTGACCGGTGTGGTCTTCGTTCTGGGCGATTCTGGTCGATTCAACGCACTTTCAAGCCATGAGGATTTAGTGGGACTCCAGCGCTTTTGATCAATTGACTTGGAGGGGCTTCGTGGTGTCTGAGGTTCGACGTCACCATGTATGGCTTCATCGGTCCCTGTCTTTACGCTGGAGACACTAGAACGAGTGCGGGTGTGTAAGGAGGGTTTCGTAAAGCTAGTATCGCCCTGAATCTTCTCTTGATCATTGTCTTTCACCCCGTTGCTTTTCGTATGATGGACAACTGTGGCTTCACTGTGGCTTGAGCCTGGTCTCGACGGCGACAAAGGCGAATGCTCACGGATTGGTTTTGGATCAGGAAGCATGTCGCTTCCAAATGCAGAACGACCAACACCGCTGCGATTGCTTACAATTGAATTGCTTCGACTAAGATTGGCGGGAGATTGCACGCTCCATCGTTTTGATATGCTATCAGAGCGCTTCATCATTGCGCTCTGCACAAACCCTCCCAAGCCTTTCGTTGGAGAAACGGAGCGCTCTGGTGATGTGCGACTGGGAGACAAAGGCGCGCGATCATCGTTGGATGGTTGCTGTTCTGTCTTTCGGGCATCAAGCCGTTGAGTAGATAAAGGCACTGGAGAGCCTAAGCCGCTGGTAGAAACAGAGGACACGCTTGAATAGCGATTCCCAATGCTGCTGTTAGCAGCGAATGTAGAGCTTGCTCTTGAGGGAGACCGTGATCGATCCTCGCCAACCCAGTCGCGGGCCTTTTCAGGCTCAGCTGTGGAGTCACGAGTCAGACCAGGTAATCTGAAGCTTCCCTCGGTAGAAGATGTCTCAGACATTGTATTTTCTGCACTCCTCCGTAGAGCCAAAGAAGACTTCTCACGGTCAGCGGTCTGTCGAAACCAAGTTGGGTCTTTAGAGGAAAGCGCTTGTGAGATCTGAGAGCGCGAAGGCGTTACGTCCTCTTCTAATGGCATCGTGTCATCGACCGTGTCCATTGTCTCTTGTGGTGTCAATGGAGTCTTCTCGGGGGCGGCGTGTTCCTTCAATTCCTCTGCACTTTCTTTGGTGACGCTTGACAATTCTGGCTGCCTGGGAGGAGTTGAAGGGATGCTCCTGCCAGACTCGTGATGCGGTTCTTCACAGTACGCCTTCAGAGAGGACAGCGCGTCTTGCTCAAATGAATTGCCCGACGGTTGCAAGACCTGCGGGGGCAGAAGAGGGAATGACTTGTGGCTGGCCAACGCAGAGGTTGGCGTTACGGGCGAGGCGAAGTCTTTGGTGGGCGAAATCGAGCGAGCTCGTTCTGGAAAGAAAGAACGACAGGACGAATGGTTAGCCACGGCCAATGATGCATGATGGTGAAGAGAGAAACTGGAGGGTCGGCAGCCGCCTGGTGGGCTGTGGGCTTACCAGCTCGCCGCGCCTGCCTCTCTTTCCGGCCCTGCAAGATTTCCTCCTCCAACTTGCGCGTCCGCTCTTCATCCTCCTTCACTCGCTTGTCGCCCAACTCCCGGATGCGAAGGAGAAACTCGTTCACGTCCTCCGAACCGCCGTCCATGTTTATTCGTGCACTGGCTGAAACGGAGGGAAACAACAGGCAGGATGTTGGGGAGGGAGGGGAGCCTTAAGATCGGGTCGGGGCACGCTATCTCTGCTAGACAGAACGACAAGTCACAACGGACGCACTAAACAAGTCATCTACCAGCAGCCATCCATCAGTGTTTCAAATATACTCGCTGGGAGACAGGAACGGCCGAAGCAATCCAGACAGGACGGCAGCAGGAAGAGCGCGGGTTTGTCTGCAACGAAACGCGGGCTGATACGGTGCAGGAGGAGATTGTTGTTGTCTGCCTCTTCTTCTATGCACGCGTTCCGGTGGTTCTTCCGGTCAAAGTTGGCGGCTCCACTGCCAACATGATCGATCATCCATGCATCCATCCGCCCTGCTCCAGCTCGGTCTACGTTGGGCATTTACGGAGTACCTAGGTAGTCCTTTCTATATTGGATTGAAGATTCGTCTCGGCCTTCCTCGTCTAAGGTTGGCGTCTCAACTCCGGACGAGAGCAACGTTGGTGGCGTGCGAATTTGTTTTCGAATTGCTCTTTGCGGCTGTGGAGAAGAACGGCCTTTGGTTGGGCCCCTTGAGTCTCGCATCCCTGGGTCGATCGATTACGATTTCCATTTTCAATTTCCATCGCCCACAAACAAATTACGTATCCGGAATCATGATGCTTTGTACGGAGTACGAGTGTCTTTGTCCGGCATAATAGGGTCCTCACATGGCTCAGTGAATGGAATGTGCCAGTGTCTTGGATGAAAGGGGTGACTGACAGCTTTCATAGCTAATGTTCTGATAGTCCGTGCATGCAGCATTCCTAGTCTATGCAGACATGCATGGATGGCTCATATAACAAGTAAATCGACTATACTAGGATGAATATACATTAGTTTACACAATTAATATGTATATCTAAGAGTAAGGAAGCTACCTCAGTATAAGAACAGTCGGTCCTTTGCGTCTTGGACCACCCAATTCAGCCCTTCGTGGAGATTCTTGCCCGTCATGGCACTGCATGGGAATATCACCCATTTATGTGTCCTAATCGCGTCTAACTGGAGTCCCTATACGTATCACAGAAGAATCAGATCGTGTTGCCCTCGGAATAACTGGGAACTCTCAATGCGAACCTGGCGGATTTCTTCCTCGGTCATGCAGCCACCGACGTCGGTCTTGTTTAGAAAAATGAGCAAGCTTGCGCCCGTTAAACGCTATTCACAAGTTAGCCGAGGAGGGAACCCCGAAACCGAATAACGACTACGAGAATAGATGTAGATAAATATGCATATACGACAATGGCGACCAGAAGAGGGACCAGGGAAGAAACTTGCCTCCTCGAGCAGCAGGCCCGCCAGCTCCTCTCGGCAATCATCGATGCGAAGACGATCCGTCGCGTCCACCACCCAAACCAAAGCATCGGTCTTTTCGAAGTAATTTCTCCAATATGAACGCAGCGTTTTTTGCCCACCGACATCCCCTGACGAACTTTCTTAGTAATTGATGGTCGGCCACACATATTGTACCGAGGCGGAAGGGAGGGTTTGCATTACAGATATTCAGCTTGTATCTGCCACATCAACATTAGCACCGTGGTCTTGCTATCTGGGTCCAGATGTGCTACCCTTCAAAATCAATGGTTTTGATGATGAATCCAAGCGTTGGACTGACTGTTGTGACATCTTCGTTCATAATCTGCTTCACAATGGTGGTTTTGCCGGCGTTATCCAGTCCACTTGGTGGGGGATTTGCAGGTTAGCTCTCCTCTCTCGCGCGCGCGCACACGCTCGCAATAGAAAAGACTGGCTCACAGCATCAATATCCTCATCTCCTTGTCTTTTAATTTGGCTTTGCGCAAAATAGAAAGCATCTTTGCGGTGTGAGAAGCTAAGCAGCCATGGGAAGCTGGGAGAGGCAAAGTTGTGTGTAGGAAGTGAAATGGGGCAGGCGCGCCTTCCAACTTGAACAAAGGCAGCCAGCAACCACCACAGCCAACAGCTTCACCACAGTGAACATCCGATGTGACGCCACACGCCAATAGAATGTTTATGCCTAGATGTTTGGGTATCCCCCTCACTCTTCTCACTTCTTCCCCCTTTCAGGGCTCACTACAATTCACTTCCCTGCACATCTCCTAGCTATTCCTTTGGCTACTCTCTTTACTTGGAGTCTCGAGGTAATACAGGGCGACTCGACTGTACTTTGCACACTTGCGAGGTCTCAAAGTCTACTGCTGGCTGAGACGAAAACCAAAAGATCATCCGAAAACGAGAGGCTACAATGAATCCCAAAGAAGAGGGTTAGTACTTTCCTACTTATGAGAGATACACTATGCTGAAAAGTATTTTGGTGTCTTTTCTAGTTGGCGCCGGCGAGAAAATCAAGCTGGCTGACGCTTACAGAGCGGCCTTTGCAATCTGGAGCAGCCCCATAGATAGCAAGCGAAATGATGGATCGCAAGCTGACCAGGACAAGGGATCCGTGTTGACAGCGGACATAATGCCGGACTCGTCGAATTACCTGCAGTTGGCGCCTCATACAGATCGCTCTTTGATTCTAGACGAGGCGAATGATATCAAATCACCGGACAATGTGGACAAGCCGTGGCTTCCATTATCCGTACAAAACTTGACGCTGTCCATTGCAAAAGTACAAGAGGAAGAACAGCAACGCATATTTTCCAAATCGGATGAATCCTACCTCCTCTCTTCGTGGGACCTGCAGGACATTGCGTTCGAGGAGCGAATGCGAGCTTGGGTCGACACGGCCAACCCTGAGCAGCGCACAACGGAAATGGCCAAGGAGGATTTCCAAGGCGGAGACACTCATTTCAAAGAGCTAGAGACTCGTTCTGTTGTGAAGTTGTCATCGAAAGAAAGTCAAGCCACAGACAACGAAAGCACTGACTCTTACCTAGTGGAACGCTCTTTGCGTGTCAAGAGAGCAGAAGAAAGGATTTCAGCTCTAGTCTCCAAAGGGGGTTCTCGCTGCATCAAACCGGGTGTTACCCTTCTTCTTCGTCACGCTACACATATGGACGCCGAGGAATTGATAAATTTATACAATTCTTACGTACGCGGCACTTTCCAATGCCTCGACACC
Organism: Talaromyces atroroseus; assembly: GCF_001907595.1. NCBI lineage: Eukaryota > Fungi > Ascomycota > Eurotiomycetes > Eurotiales > Trichocomaceae > Talaromyces > Talaromyces atroroseus. Next base: position 167,426 of record NW_017971447.1, read on the forward strand.
AAACCAATTGCCGTAGATGACATGCGCCAATGCATCGACGAATCGCGCAAGGAGGAACTTCCCTTTATAGTTGCAATAGATGTAGAGAGGTCGCAAAATTCCGGGCGCAAGATGTTGGGGTACGTTCGACTAACCAATTTCTTGGGCGGGCAGCCCTCTGTCTCAGGCACTGCTCAGTTGGAAATAATGATTTGGCATTTCAACAGAGGCCAAAATGTCGGCCGCTGCTTGATGGATGCGATGATGACTTTGGCCGACCCACAATATTCCCCCAAAGGAGGCTACTACTATATGCCCAGCCCACACGAGTCGAATGTACTGACCGTCTCCAGCTCAATTAGCTGTCGCCCATTGTCGCATTTGGCCATGCTAATGAGCCACGCGGACTCTGAGGTGTCGAGGTTTCGCAGGATCAGGGATTGGCTGTCACGGGAACACAAATTTTCTCAGAAAGGAGACTTGCCATCTGTGGCTGAGAAAATGGGACAGCTGTAAGTGCCTGCTGGGATTTTCTACTTTGAGTGTATGGAGCTTGCTAACTGGCATGGATACAGAGCTAATATTGCTATTCTGATTCGTCGTATCTGTGCCTAAGTCGTTGAAAGAGGGAACGTAAGGGGCGTTGGTGCTTCTGTTCTTCTCTTATTTTCGTTGAGTTCATCAACCTAGTCCATGAAGCGACAGAAGAGATTGTAGGTCTGCCCTTCACGCATCCCATCTCAGATGTTACTAACAAAGTGATTCTTTCCGCCAAGCGTCGAGAAACCCTAGTGGCATATGCAAAGATTCCAGAATTTGCTAAAGCTTACCACGAGAATGTAGACCTACGCTCCGACAGAGACTTTGTCACACCTTCCTCGAATCTAAGAATAGGACTTCAACCAATACGTGACACCTTAACCATGTATGAAAGCTGCCTGCAAAAACGCTGCTTATCTTTGATTTACAGGCAGAAATTTATTTCACGTTTCTGTAGGCGAAAGAGGAATACCTAGGTACAAGAGGCTGAAGGGTTGGAACATAGGATTTTACATTTTATATGGCAGCGGCCAATCGGAAGATCGTGCCAGCTTCTCAAATGCTGTACATAGCATACCCTAAAGCTTATTTTAACATCCTTGTGCAGAAAAGACGATATACTAGAGATGTTCAAAAGAGTATCACCTCTCCTGGGTGTATATAATTCGATAAACACACTAGATACCAAAGCGGTTAGAACGCGCTACACCTACTTGGGTATAGTTGGTTGCTGTACTCTACCTCTTGACTCCTCGAACGAGCGCTCGTAAGGGGGATTGGTTTTTTGTTCTTATCTGAATTATTTTGGGATTTACTTGGGGGCCATGAGAGTGTTTTTCCTCTCTTTTCCATTCATCAACTGTAACGACGATCATTGGTGGACAGCTTGGCAGTCCCGTGATTTACCTCCGGCTCCTTAAAGCGGCATCGGAGTTTATCGTTTCCAACTTCAATGCGTGATGCAGTCGTTCAACTCTTGCAATACTCCTAGTTTCTGTCATGGATTTTTCTTTTGTCTTCTAAAAAAAGGCCCTTCTGAAACATCCATACATATAAACGGAGAATGGCGGGCGGAGACTCGTCGGCGCCGACCATCGCGCCGTCGGGCTATATGCGACAACGCTCAAGATACGCCTGCGCTCCATGTCGCCAACGTAAACGGAAATGTGACGGCACATTTCCATGTTCTACCTGTACTGGATATGGCTATGAATGCCAGTACAGTGGCAATGTCCATCCGGAGAGCAGCAGTAGCTCTGCGATTGCCCAGGCATCGCAGCAAACCACGAGTACTTCCACTACGGGCAACAGCAAGCGCAAAGCCTTGACGGCAGGCTTGGACGAGCCAGCAACGTCGCCAGCTACTAGTACTTCTCACAGATCCAGGCCGACGCCACCAGGTGCACTGCATGTACTCAGCGATGAGCCTACTAGCCACAAAGACCGCGGCGTACTAGTGCCTTCCAAATTCAGATACATGAGTAAACACTCCTCAGTGGCATTCCCGCAATGGGTCGGAAAAAACCTGCAATCCATCAATCCTCCAAGGGTACACTCATTTGCGTATAATACAGGCATCAGAAGGGAGCTGCCTTATTCCGTCACTTTTGATCTTCAAAAGTACATCACCTGGGCTGAAGTGCACGATTCGCTGGATATCTATGCCTCTGTTATCAACCCGGTCTTCGGATTTGTCGACATCGACGACCTGCGTCAAAGGAGCCATGATCACTGGCATGAAAGGAAGCAGGACTCGAACTTCGAGGCCTTGATCAGCGGTGTAATAGGTCTTGCATCCTTGTTTTCGAAGTTGCTCTGCGAGGGTCGAGAGTTGAGGATAATCCAGCATGCAAAAGACATCTTAGATGATCCCCATACTCTCAGGTTCCCACGGCTTGAAACAATTTCAGCCTGTATACTACGAACTATATATATTCGCTCGACGTCGCGGCCCGGCTCAGCATGGCTATACAGTTGTACCACCATGCATTTTATTGAAGCGATTGGCATCTACAGAGAGCTTGAAGCTCCTCCTGAAATCAATTCGATAATGAACCGGCCACCTAATGGATCAAAAGATATACTAGCTCGTGTCGCCATGGTTGCGCGCTGTCTGCATATCATTATATCCTACGAACACGGCCGGTCAATGGCCGACATGGGTCCTGTTTCGGAGCACCACATCACCAAGCGTAGCGGAGACTTCACGCTCCAACTCAACGCGCTAGTGAATACTCTCCCATCAGATGACGACAACAAAGATAGTCAGGACCAAGCGGCTCGGAAGGGGGAACTCAGTCTTGCTCTTAGAAACCTCATTGCCACCCCAACAGACCACGAATTCTTCAGCCTCATCAAAGGCGACCTGTGCTTCTGCATCTACCGTCGTCTTCGCCTTCTTGACCTCGGAATCCGACAAGAGCAGCTCACACAGATCATCCAGGCAGGCAAAGCTGCTTTACCAGCCGCACGAATCCTGATTTTGCGAAATCATCCCTGGTGGAATACTGTCGGCACAGTATTCCAATATATCTGCGTTCTGCTTGCCATCGACAGCAGTGAGAGTCTGGCCGAGATACCAGAGGCAATGGAAACGCTCGAGACGATTGCGAAACATTTGAAAACGCATCTTGCAGACGAAGCAATGAGTACGGCCAAATTACTTGTGCGGTCAATGGCGGAAAAGAAGAAGAAAGAGACTGCAATTCTTGAAAAGACGACCGGAAAGATCGACAGAAATTATACGACGACTTCTTCGTCTTCGACAAATAATATAGCTGCACATAAACCGAACGCCATGCAAGGAAGTAATGGCATTAATAACAACAGCAACAATCCTCATGATACCCACGACGATAGCAACAGCACATCTCTCATGCATGCCACGACTCCTATGAATGTTGTACCGCCGCCACCAACCCCACCCCTAGAATGGACGACTGGATTGCTTGACTTCATGGATCCTCTTTGGAACTGGGATGCATTCTTCCAACCTCCTCCTCTGACATCATCGCAGATACCACCGTTTACAGATGCAAGCTACTATTAGAAATAACGCTCTGTAATTAATTACCTAATTAATCATGTCTCTAATTTCTAATATTCATGTAGATATCCCCGGGGAAATCAAAATTGATTCAAAAAGCCCAATAAATCGAGTCTTAACTTTATTTCATTACTTTAGACATGTCCTTGCATAACTACTATTTCTCAATTGCTCGTGTCTATGCTTTTAGAAAGAAAAAAAGAAAATAGAGCAGACAAGATAAGCATGATTAAAGGAACATAGCCGTCGAGGGGGACAAGCAATTTAAGGGATATTCGCAGCGCGTAGCAAGGAACATAGCACGAGACAAACTTGGGGTGTCAAGGATAGAAAATCAATATAATAAACGCCTGCTGCCCCAGAACATAAGTGTACATCTTTTGGAAATATTCGTAAATTGGGTTAACGCGTAAAAAAAGGGAGAAGTAACGTAGTAGAGGATCTGGAAAAAGCGTTACTACCATTCAAACTCGCCCTGTCCCTTGTGAAAGACATATCTGTGGATCAAGTCAGCAACGATATAACGTTTGTTTTTTTTTTCTTACTCGCTTTTTTAGGCAAATAGATAACTTACTCTTTACCGCCAGTGGAGAGGATGCCGTCTTTCAATGTACACTTCCACTTATTTTTTACCCGCTGGACTTTGTCATAAGTGCAGAGCATCACCTGTCCAACAGCCTCGTCCCCTTCTGGATCCTCGTTAACAAGATCATCCGGGTCGTCGAGGTCGGAGTTGATGGCATCCTCATCCTCGTCATCAGCAGGGCCGTCAGTCTGCGCAGAAAGTGTATTCTGATCCGAAGGGATCCGTCTCATTAACTTGGAAGAGGAATGCTCATCAAGCGGGAGCATGAGACCGCCGCCTTCGAGGCGTAACGCATCAAGTCTTAATTGTGTCATTAACAGTCGGTCGGCGTCGCCATTTTGGCGTTTGGCATATTCGCGTCTGCGGGCAACTTCTGCTTTCCATTCGGCAAGCGCATCGTTGGCATCATTGGCACCATCGGTTTGTGGTGGTTGGTATGGAGCTCGTTGAGGCGGCGCTATCCGTGGATATGGTTGCTGAACAGGCTTCATGGCATCTTGAGCGACGCTATGAGAGGCGAGGCCGTTCGGAGGCCGTTGCTGTCCCGGCAAAGAGAGAGCTGCTTGGCTCTGGGCTTGCAACTGGCTAACTGAATTGGCCGCTGCTGCTCCGTACTTCGAATGCATGTTATTCATGGCACGTTCGCGAGCAAGGGCCTGAGCATCAAGTAGCCCCGGGGGCGCCGCACTGGTACTTTGGCCATTGATTCCTGGCTCGATTTTGATGGCCGGGCCAGGGATATTGGGGGTAGAGGACAGAGTATCTGGAACGGGTGCTTGAGGTGGAAGTGTCGACGATGGTTGCGCCGGTGGATGGGTCTGACGTGGAACGTTGGAAGGCACTGTGGCAGGCGGAGGAAGGATTGGATTAGGAGGCTGCACCGGCGGTGGGCTCTGCTTGAGTGGAGGATCCCAAGGAAAATGGGCGACTCCGAGAAGAGACAGCTTTTGCTGCCAGCTCTGCAAAACGTATATATAGCATGTCAGTCAAGTTCAACAAAGTTGTGGTGGAAGCATGGCGGGGTGTGATTGGCCAGGCTCGATGGCTATGGTGGGCTAGAAGCGAGTCTTAGCGGCGCAGGGGTTTCGCGCGGGTATAAAATGACTCCCCTTAAGCAGCCCGTTTCCCCCAACTGTTCCCGAAACCCCGCTTTTGCCACCGGCCGGCTGCCTGCCTTGATGGGAACGACAACAAGGGAGGTCACAGCATGGGAGAGAATAGGTGAAGAAACAAGGGAAGACGGCAAAAAGAAGCGGGATACTAACGGTTTTCATCTCTTCCAGAGTCTGTTGGTCGACTCCGCCTTCCTCAAAGTCGACTCGCGATGCTTCGCACACCTCCTGGATGACACGGTCATAGACCATGCCCTATGCAACACAGAGTGTGAGTCCATAATCACGACGGTTAAGAAAATGCCATGGCAGGGAAGAAGAAGTGGGCTAGGGATCACGCTCGCCAGTCGTTCTGAAGCGAGTGCAAAGCCAGTGATCATCTGAGCTCACTTACCACTTGCTGGTTGGCCATGGCGGTTCTAAATCCCTCTCCCAATGAGTATTTCTTGCAGTAACTGGAGTAGTAGATACGAGGGTTGTTCCCTGGCTTGGGGGTTGTGAGTACTTCTAGGCTTGCTTGCCAGTGAGGCTGGGTCAGGTGTATCCGAGGGCCGACTAAGAAGTGTCTTCGCAGTTACAGTCGCAGGGCTTCAGGGAGCCCGTTTAGACTGATGTAATAAACCAAGCCGGTGTTTCTTTCTATCAGACGAAGAGTCGGTAGGAATATATCCGGTCTGTAGAGCGGGCAACGAAGCGGATCTCTGCGGTAATGCTGATTGTTGAGTGAGGCAGGTTTGGTATGCCCGGGAGAAATCATTGATAACCTCAGGCTTAGTCATCACCGTAGTCTTGGCATTGCAGCCGGGATTATTCACATGCAGACATAAAATATACTTCTCCGTTCTTATAGACCGCATTGGCTATTCTGTCCCAAAGAAAAGCAATCAATCTTAATAACTCTTTATAGTCTAGGTAGATGGGCGTCGTTGTCACTTGCTTGCCTGTCGCGATACGTGTAGAAGGATGTATTAAACGCGCATAGAAATAATATCAAGCAAACCAAGCAAGAGAACGCCAAAGTGACAAAAGTTTTCATTAAGAAAAATAACCACAAACCGTTCCCAAATATAATATGTACCAAAAACACCCCGCAAATGATTCCAGAACTCCGTAAGATTACTTCCCCCTATGCTATCAGCTTGTACGAATTTATCGAATGGTCATGGATTTGGCCATGCGAGCCTTGCCACCTACACCACCTTCACGAGCAGCTGCAGCACTTGTACCAGGTTTGCGCTCAAAGACCTTCCAGAACTTCAAGCTCTCGTCGGCAGCGGCGGTCGCAAGCATTTGACCATCCGGGCTCAAACAGCTGTGGAGAACGCGAGTTTCGTGAGCAGGGATTTCAACGTTACGCACCAAAGTCGGGTAGCTCCAGATGCTCAGTGAGTTGTCAGGGAATCCACTGGAACTAACGATCTCTCGGTAGTGATTGCTCCACTGCAGGCTGGTAACCTGCGATCCGGTGTCGATGCTGTTTGTACGAGCGCCAGTCGTGGTGTTCCAAAAGTGGATGTGACGGTCATAGGAACCACCACCAGTTGCGAGCAAGTTGAGCTGCCATGGGCACCAGCTCAATGCCTTGACGGCGGCACGATGATTGGTCTTGGTGAATTTGGGGGCACTGAGTGACCGTGCGTCCCAGATGTTAACGAGGTTGTCATTCCCTCCAGTGGCTAGCTGTGCTCCATCTGATCGCCATTCCAAGCCGCAAACTTCAGAGGTGTGAGAGACAAGCTCTGCAACCTTGTGTTGGGCAATGCGCACATCGTGGTTAAAAACAAGCCCACTCCTAGCACCAGTGGATAGTGTATGTTTGGACCATCCCATCACTCCTACGCGGGTGTCATGTCCGTACATGCTGCGCAGTTTGGTGCCTTCCTCAACATCCCAGATTTGAACTTCACCAGTCCCCAAACCAACACCCACATAAGCTCCATCACCACTCCACTTGACACTACTGACATATGTATCAGGGGAAGTTTCTAAAAGACAGTCAACTGAGCCAGTATCAGCTGACCAGACATAGACGTTGCGTTCCAATCCAATGGCAACTTGGTTGCCAGAACTCCAGTCAAGAAGATTGAGGTAGTAGTCATCAAGTAGTCCCGGGGCGTCCAATACACGTTCTGGGGCAGTTTGAACTCGGCGGCGAAATTGCGCGGATTGAGCGGCACTTGGCTTGAGTGGACGGTTATACTGGGCTCGCAGATCAATCGGCTTCGAAGACTCTGGTGGGGGAGGCTTATATGCTAGGATACGTGTGTTGAGCTTGACACCACAGGCATTGGCTAACGACGACTCATAAGCCACAGCGTCAGGAGCAGGTCGTGAGTAGGTACTTGACGATTCATTGTCATCAAGCCCCAGGTTTTCAAGAGCAGCGGTCAAATCGTCATCCGATCCACGGCCTCCGATATCAAATGCACTAGCAGCGTTGGCTAGAACCGCAGACCCGTCACTGCCACTCGTCTTAGGTCGTTGCCCTTCTTCAGGCTTGGCAGCACCAACAGTTGTCAGTCCTTCACTGGCCATTCGATTAGGAATAAAACGATCGCCAGCAGTGTGTGGGATGCGAATTGTTGTTTTTGATGTGGTGCCATGTTTCGATGTAGTAATTTTGGTTGTACGAGGCCGGCCCAGGTCTTTACGAGAGCGTTCTTTAGAAGGCGTGTGGCCAGAGGACGGACCAGTACCCGTCAGACTCCAGTCAGAGACCCCCAGTTCTAGGTGCTTTGGCGATTTGCGTGTGCGAGCAATGTTGGACTTGGGCGATTCCCTGTAGGCACGGGACTTTGAGACCGATTTGGCAAAATGTGAGGCAAGACTCCCTCCACCGTAGACCGACTGCTGAGTTCCCGTAGCGCCATCCAGGGCTTCACGCGGGGGAGTGAAAGGTGACGAGTTCAGATCGGCATTGCTAGCTGTCCTTGTGCGAGGAGAAGGAGTTAGAGGCAATCGACCGCCAGCGGTCTTTGTCGAGAAAATGCCACGATGGGTCTTCAAAGGCGTTGAGACGGAGGCAGTAGCCATCGTTGATCAACTCGTGAGGGGTGAGCGATCGATAAATGTACTTCCAAGATAGCTTCTGGGATGAGTAGGTCATGCACGAAGGGAGATGCAAAGTATGCAATGCAGCAAATAAAAGGGTTAAAAAGAAAGTGAGCAATGCAGAGAGTAGTATGAGAAAGAGGTCAGGGATTTATATCGAGAGACCCAAGTAAATAATGACGTCCCAGCAAGTACCCATAGCAACGGGCAGAGATACCCTAACCCCGAAACGGCTAGTGCCTCGCTGCGTACCGGCTTAGCGCCTTTAGCCTTCATATGCCCCGTTTAGGACTAGCGCCGTCGCTCCACGGGGTGCACCTTCCCACGGACTGAAGTTTTTTTTCCATCCATCGTCGTCGCTGTGGACAGAACTGTTGCTTCCTGCATTGAACTCACTGCCTGTGTGAATCGCTTCATCTCTGACGAGAAAGACGCAAGTTTCTCCATGTTATTCAAGCCTCCTTTGTGCACATTCAACGTACTACCTACAACTATCCACTTCCGGACCCGCCCCAATGGCGCGGCAACCGCCATCCACGCCTAGCAACGCTTCCGTCGCCTCAGCATCCGGCTTCTCTTACTTCCACGAGGGTGGGTCGACGTCTTTCTGGGACCCTGTTGCCGCTACGACATCCCACCGTCGTTCGCTCCAATCTTCCTCGCCTTCTGTGGCTGCTGTTAGGGGTCAGAACACGTACCTAATGCCGGCCAGTCCAGCCAAAGGCCGTCGCGGCAGCGCCGACTATCGTCCCAGCATAAAGAGGGCACTTGGGAATGTTCCGGCATGCCTCGTAAATGCATCCGTCACTTATTGTGGCAATGATCAGATCTATGCCTTTGGAGGCTTTGACCAATTCACTGACGAAGGTCAGTCAGCCAGTCCTTTAGTTCTCCAGTACTTGTCTACAATAAAGCCATGCACCAGCCTATTTTCGGTACTGTAGCACTAACGTTGACCAATTAGTCTACAATCATGTCCTTCGGCTTAATTTAAGTACTCTCATGTGGGATCTGGTCGACAATTATGGAGACATCCCCGGCGTTCGCATGGGTTCGTTACACCATACAAGTAGCAAATGCTTTTAGGCGGTATGAAATGGCACACTAATCTTTTTTGGCCGTAACTAGGGCATACGGCTTCCCTTTATCAGGGGACCAAGTTACTCGTCTTTGGCGGTGAGAACGAACATCGTGAATATCTATCTGACATTGTTATTCTCGATATCCAAACCTCCACTTGGACGCAACCTGACGTACGAGGCCCCGTTCCTCGAGGGCGAGCGCGCCATGCTTCCGTGATCTACGAGGATAAGTTATTCGTTATTGGAGGAGTTACCGGAGAAAGTAATTCGATATTGGATGACTTGTGTTATCTTGACTTGAAGACTTGGACATGGTCTCGAACGTGGAGTTTCACCCCTCGTTTCGACCATACTGCTTGGGTCTGGGGTGGTCGGCTGTGGATATTTGGTGGCCTAGGTCTAGATATGGAGCGAACTACCGATCTGTGGTGGCTGGACCTTAAGGGCAGCCCCTCCTTAGAGATGTCACTTGCTCGAGGCATCGAGGAGACACCGGGCTCGCTAAGCCGTGTTACTCCTAGCCCTGGAGGTGCCCTTAGCCCGTCACAGCAATTGTCCAGTCGGTCAGGCGGATATGCAGCCAACTCAGCGAGTGTACAGATCCGGTCCTTTGTCCGAAGGAAGCCAACTGCACCAGGAGCTATCTCTTCGCTTCGATTCCACTCTGGGCCTCATGTTCCCTCTTTACTTTCTGGAACCCATTTTCATGCGTATTCCTCTGGTGTACTTTTAGATTTGATCACGCCATCAGAAACGGTGCGACCCTACGATTGCAACTTGTCGTCACTTGAACTAGATTCCTTGAGATGGCAGACGCTTGCTGATGGACAGGAAGTATTCCGACCAGGGTATCGATGGCACTACTGCACCATCAACGAGGATGGCACCAAGGCTTGGCTGCTCGGGTGCAACATTGAAAACTCTACAAATGCTGGGGATGACAATCAACTAAATGAGGTCCTCTGCCTCGACCTTGAAAAGTACGGGCTTCTTGGCAATAACTTTTTTCCTGAATCGTCCGAGCAGAACCGTATTCTTGCATCTGAACGGCAAGGATCACCCCAACACGCTGGCCTCGGCGCTGACTTGTTAGCTGTCTTTGACCAATCCCCAGAGACGGGTAGTGGCACCGACTTCATTATCACAGCCGACTGTGACGATCAGACCGTAGATGAAGATACTGGTCAAAGTACTTCGCCGTCTGCATTACAGGCTCAGCCCAGCCCAGCATTTCTCTCGCCCACGGCAACAACTTCTGCGCCCATTCACGTTCATCGCATCATTTTACAAGCCAGATGGCCTCACTTCAAGCGTCTGTATTCGGCGCAGATGGCCGAGTATCACACAAAGAGGATGCACATACCGGAACCCTATTCTGTAGTCCGCGCCTTTCTGTATTATTTGTATAGCGACAGTATTTCAGATCACCCGGATTATTGCTCGAGTATTTTCGATGTTGCCGGCATGCTCGTCATGGCCAACCTTTACGATATGCCCAAACTACGTCTGCTTTGCGTCCACAGACTGAGTCGTGAGCTTGACGTTGAGAATGCGGCTATCATTTGGGAGAGAGCTGGTAGGACCAACGAAGATTGGCTTCGTCGTCGTGCGGCACAGTTTTGTCTTGCAAACTGGGGTCGGGTTGTTCGAACAGCAGGTTTCAAATCATTAAACCGGCAAAGCCTTATCGAGCTCTGCGAGGTTGTTGATACCGAAGGCCGAATTGTCGCTGGACCAGAATTAGAAATGGTCGGTGCTCTTGGCTCTGGAACGGTGGCATCAAAACGACCTCGGCTCACTGGAAACTCATTAACGGAAGACATGGATGAGCTTGAAGGGGACGAAGAAGACGGTATGGAGCTATGATGATGGGATTCCTTTGGTGTCGTTGCGGACGCTCGTCAGGGGTCACTTCCGTCATTATCTTAGCTCAAGGTGCATGGTTCACGAGAACACTTCATTGCATTAGCGGGGATAATATAGGCGAAGGGCGTTTATGGGAAGTTCTGGGTTCTGATCTGTCTCTTTATTGCGTCCATCTTTTTTTTTCCCTGTAACTTTCAACTTGTCGCATAGGTCGTTAACATCCTGTGCTAGCATGGACAAATTCAAGTTCAAATCCGTGAAAAAGCTTCCAGCTCAAAAGTATATCGCACAACAACAGATATATACCGAAGTCATACACTTACTGTTCCCACTGCTGCGGTCAGCTCCCCATCGTGGAGTCTCACCTCAGTGAGCTTCGTAAGCGCACCAGCACCGGCACATATTGTGGCTGGACGATGCAGACGCTAGCGCTTCTGCCCGTCACTCTCAGCTAACCAGATCAATATAGCAGACGCGAATGGTCGGTTTCAAGGACCGGGGTTCCTGGCTGCATGTCTGAGAGCGGGGAACAGGCAAACAGCCAGCCGCTCCACCTGCGCGGAGTATCGCTTCCCGCCTCTCCCATCTACCATTCTATACACGCATCGACCACTCAGACAGCGCAGCACCTCTATGGTCTTATCGCCATCCTCGATGCTGATTGTTGCTTACCTCAATCGGTCTGACCTTGCCGAATACGAGTCTGGCTCTTGGCTAGTGGCTTTACAGTCTAGATTCGAGCATATTTAAGGACTCTTATTTCTCGCTCGGAAGCACTCTCCATATTCCTTTCTATCCCTGACTTGATAGTTGGCTTGTACCACTTCGTTTACAAGAGCGCCCAGGCTGTTGGAAGGACAATACATACATACACACAAATATATACATTGCATCGATACAGAATGGCTGTCACGGAGTCCAGGTTGCCGCCGGACTTTATTTGGGGATATGCAACTGCCAGGTAAGCCTTGTATAACTGGTGATTGTCAAAGCGGCTGTTGTATTCTCAGCTCATGTTCGATTGGATTACTACAGCTACCAAATTGAAGGTGCTCATGACGAGGATGGTCGACTGCCTTCCATCTGGGATACCTTCAGTAAGACTGCAGGAAAAGTAGAAGACGGTACCAATGGCGACGTGGCCTGCGACTCGTACCATCGTACGCACGAAGATATCGCAATACTAAAGCAATACGGTGCTAAGCTTTACCGCTTTTCATTGTCCTGGTAATGTTATTCTCTTGAAACAACCTCCCCCCCAAATATCTGACCAATGACGGCTGACGAAGTATATTAGGCCTCGAATAATCCCCTTGGGTGGCCGTAAAGACCCAGTCAACCAGAAAGGACTGGAATTTTATTCGAAATTTATAGATGATCTCCATGCTGCCGGAATTGAGCCGTTTGTCACCTTGTTTCACTGGGACCTTCCAGATGAGCTGATGAAAAGATACGGCGGTCCTCTGAACAAGGATGAATTCGTAGCTGATTACACGAATTATGTCCGTGTTGTCTTCCAGAGTCTCGGACACAAAGTTAAGCACTGGGTCACCTTCAACGAACCCTGGTGTAGTTCTGTGCTAGGCCACAATATTGGTAAGCATGCACCAGGGAGGACAAGTGATCGTACGAAGAATCCAGTTGGAGACGGCACGCGAGAACCCTGGATCGTTGGCCACTCCCTGTTAGTGGCGCACGGTACTGCTGTTGATATCTACCGCAAAGAGTTCAAACAAATACAGGGAGGAGAAATCGGCATTACACTTAACGGTTAGACCATTTCTGCGCTTGATGATGATTTTCGTATTACGCTTACAGACTTACTTTCTTTTCTGCTTTCTGCTTTAAAGGTGACTGGGCTGAACCTTGGGATCCGGAAGACCCTGAGGATATTGAAGCATGTACTCGCAAACTTGAGTTCGCTATATCTTGGTTCGCTGATCCGATCTACCTTGGGAAATATCCAGATAGCATGGTGAAGCAACTGGGTGATCGTCTTCCACCTCTTACACCCGACGAGGTTTCACTGATCAAGGGTAGCAATGATTTCTACGGAATGAATCATTATTGCGCCAATTACATCCGCCATCGAGAAGGAGAACCCGACCCAGACGATACCGCCGGAAACCTTGACCATCTCTTCGAAGACAAGTTCGGTAACTCGATTGGACCGGAGACTAATTGCGAATGGCTTCGTCCGCATCCTCTAGGGTTTAGAAAGTTGATGAAATGGCTCTCAGAGCGTTACGGATACCCGAAGATCTACGTCACCGAAAATGGCACCAGCATCAAGGGAGAAAATGATTTGCCCCTAGAGGAATTGGTTAACGATGAGTTCCGGGCTCAGTATTACCGGGACTATGTTGGAGCCATGGCCGACGCTGCTGCTATCGACGGGGTCAATGTCAAGAAATATATGGCCTGGAGTTTAATGGAGTAAGTTGTGCTACACATGCTAGTTCCATCAGTATAAATGTATGTGTTAACAGTGCTGATCTTTTCTAGCAATTTCGAATGGTCTGAAGGATATCAGTCCAGATTTGGTGTCACTTACGTTGATTATAAGAACAACCAGAAGAGAATTCCAAAGAAGAGCGCTTTTGTCGTTGGAGAATTGTTCGACAAATACATTACAAAAGACTGAGCTAGACAGGTTATTCTTATCTGCAACCTTTTTCTTTATTCATTACCACACATCCCATAAGGCAATGTCTACGCTTGTCTGCCCTCTACATTTCTGTTCATTCTTTTAGGTAGCCAGCTCTGTCATTCATTAAACTAGAGAAATCATATATGGATTCTACATGTGATTCATCCTAGACAAATCTCCTGACTATGTAGATCATCTTGTTTTCACCCCGTTGATAATAACCCGTAGTATAAATGTAGGTCGTCCTAATTATGACTGCTCACCCATCTTTCCTCCACCTCATCGAAGCCAATAGTCTCTGGCTCAATATTCAGGCTCTTGAGCATCATATTCATGGTGAACTTCTGAGCTATCAGTGAGCCTACTGGATGTATGCAGTCAGATGCCCCAAAATACAGGTTAATACTGACCTCTTCGTCACCAGCTTCCTTTTGCCCGCCCTTTTTCCCAGCAAGCGTGGCGGGAACTTTTGCATCCCTGCTTGCACCATCGCATTCAGAACCATCTCCCCCATCACCATAAAAGTCCTCATCTTCCCACATCTGCATCCTCCGTAATCTTTCCTTCTCACTCTCCTTCCAAGCACCAGCCCCTCCCATCCTCTCAATCTTATCCTTTGCAGCCTCAAACAACTCATCAGCAGCCTTTTGACTTACTCCTCGCCATTTATCTATGAGAGTCTTTAGCTCCTCGTCTCTAGGACTAGCCTCGATTCTTAGAGCCTGCTGAGCAGTTTCGAGCTCGGCGCGCAGAGAGGCAAGTTGAGATTGAAGAGAGATCCGTTTCCTTCTAAGAGCCGCTATTTCGGCATCTGACTTAGATTCAGATCCCGGGGGATGGCGGGATGTCTGTTGAAGACGGCCGGTCTTGGAGTTCTGAAGAGGGGTGGTGGCCGTGTTCGAGACAACTGGCTTGATTCGGCTCAAAGCTGGATTGGATGATGTGCAGTATTGCGCATTTTCTCCTTCTCTTTCCCCTTCTTTATTGCGATTTGTTGGAGTTGTGGTGTGCTCTTTGCGTAATGGTGATTTGAATGGACGCGACAATGCAGACGCTTCCTCGTCTAGACGGCGGCGTTTGGCTCTGGGATTCAGCATGCTAGTGAAAACGCTTGTCCGGTTCTTGAATGCTTCGAAATAGATGGCAGTAGGAGAGTAAATGAGTCTGACTAGAGGTGAGGGTCGGGGAAGAGGCTTTGGCACATGACCACACGCCAACGGCTTATCAATCGTACAACCACGTGAGCTGAGGCTTCGACTGTCGTTTATTGAATCAGAGAAGAGAAGAGAAATCAACAAGATATAATGAGATATAACAATGTAAGCTAGCTATGTAAGATTCATGACAAGACATTATCAATGCCCTACGCCTCCGGCCACCCACTGTGCAAATTCTGGCTGATCCTGACGAGGGAAAAGCCCTCGACCATTGCCATTGTTATTATTGACGCCTCCATTTTGGTTCGGAGCAACTGGCTGTCCACCGTTGCCGCCGTTTTCATTATTATCTCTCTGTCGGTTGCGGAGCTGTCTGATATATATCAATATCAACAGCGTTGCCGCAAGAGCAGCAATGATGAGAGCCTCCAGTGCGCTCTCATCAATATCAAATTCAAGTTCGTCATAGTAGCCTGTATCTTCGTTGTCCGTATGGCGGTGGTGGTGTGTCCCAAGTAGTTCTTCTTCCTCTTCACGCTCCCTTAGCAGTTGCGCGTAGTGCTGGGCTTCTTCCTCATCATTTTCAAGGAACGCAATTATCCATTCCTTGAAAGATCTCGGTGCTTTGGTTTCTAAACATAGCAAGTCAGGTGATGAGAATAAACAGGGAGATTTCTACAAAAAGAGGTGGGAAAGGAGGGAAACCTCACTATACGAACCTTTCTCATCCTGGATAGGATTCACATTGCCATTTGTTATGCGATTCCAGAAATGACGGATACGAAGTTTGATCAAGCTGAGTTTCACTGGAAAATAGGCTTCTCGATTTGTTTCAAGGGCCAGATCGTAGTAGCGTTTGGCCATGTGGAAGTCTTGCTCTACCGCGACACCATTCTCATGCATCCAACCTAAATTCCAATATGCTTGGGCACTGTGGTGGCCTTCAGCCGCAGTATGATAGCACGTGGAAGCCTTCTCAGGGTCAGCTGGAATACCAAGGCCTCCCAAGTAATAGTCTCCCATCTTAAGCAGGGAATCTATATTCGACTGCCTCGCGGACCGAGTCCAGTAAATCAAAGCCAGCGCAGCATTCCGCAGCAGCGATGAACGCGGCTTTTCCGCCCATGGAAGTATCCTGTCTAGCGAGAAGACGGATTGTTGTTCATCTAGGAGATAGGCAACATTCGCCTGTGCATTTTCATATCCTTGTTCAGCGGCCATCATTGCAGCGATTAAGGCTGTCTCGCGGTCACCTCTCTCATATGCCTCATTCGCTTCAATGAATGAAGAGTGGACTTCCTCAGCCTTCTCTGCGACCATCTTATAGTATGCAGAAGCCATTCCACAGTGTCTTTCTCGGCCGACGCCAAAGTTGGAAATCTCTGCCAGGTAGTAGAAGGCTTCCATCCAACCCCAACGAGCAGCAAGCTGAAAATATTTCGTGGCCGTTTGTACATCACCCTGGTCAAGAAAAAGCGCACCGAACCTTGTCTGAGCTTCAGGGAGATCCTGCTCAGCAGCGGCCTTAAAATATTCAGAGGCTTTATAGGAGTCCTGAGGGACACCGTAGCCATGTAGGTACGCCAACCCGATTTCATATTGGCACTGGGGATCACCATTCGCCAGACCACGTTTGAACCACATCATGGCAGTCGCATAATTTTGTTCGACCCCTTCTCCCCGAAGGTACATCATACCAATATATCCAGCGGCTTTTGCTGCAACCTTATCGATCCCCGCGGGACGGCTAGCAAGAATCGATCCTTCTTTAGTCCAGTAGCGCCTCGTGATGTTCTTGAAGTATTTCATAGCTTTGCGATAATTGCGAGGTAACGCCCTAGCACCTTCATAGTGCATCCGTCCCAAGGTAAATGTTGCCTTTAATTCACCCTTTTTAGATAGCAAGTCTAGAAATTCAAGTATATCCTCCAAGTTGGCTTCTGCATTCCCGGGGCCAACATCCTTTTGAGCGTTATGTCCCGAGCTTGAAAAGCTTGCGCCCTCTCCATATACACCCCCGTCGTCATCCACCCACCGATATGATTCTCGAAGCATGACACGACCGCCGGGAGGACCGGATCGCATATAATCAATAGCTTTGTCGGCAACTCGCTTATAGTAATGCACCGCTTGATCGCAGTCTCGTGGTGCACCAATGCCGACATGATGGCGGAAAGCTAGGGTCATCTCCGACCTGGAATTCCCTTGCTCGGCAGCAAAAGTGTGATACAGTAGGGCCTTGCCTTGGTCACGCTCAACAGCGTCGCCGATGCCGGTTGCGTACATGAATCCGAGCATATATTGCGCCGAGCTATTCCCGGTTGACGAAGCCAATTCTTGATACCAATGAAATGCCTCTGTGAAATTGCGTGGGTGTGAGAAGTTGCCGTAGAAATTCATATCAGCAAGCAGGAGCATTGCATCCGCATTCTGGGAACCTTCTGCTGCAATCTGCAACTCACGCACTGCTGCTTCAAGCTCCGGATTTGTACGAATTGTCGACCGAGATTGCTCGTCTAGCGATGGCCCGTTCATAAACAAGAGGTAAAATGCGCGTTTTGCATAGTGCAAGGCATATCCAAACACCCCGGAGGGTTTCTCGGTTGCAAATGTTGATATCTTGATCGCTCGAAGTTTTCGCAATGCAGAATCGACAAGCTCTGTGACAACGCATTGAAATTCTCAGTACAAAATAAATTCCCACGACAGCAGAAAACGGGGGAATGGCCAGCTGTATTGAATAGGGTGGCATGTTCTTTCTTTCTTACCTTTGCCGACTCCGTCCTTCTCCCAGCCATCTTTTTCACCGGACGCATAACCTTCTGCGGAAGCAGGTTTCTCAGATCGATGTCGGGGTATTGAAACGGCGGTAGATTGACCCTCGCCCAGTCCTAGAGTCGCCAGCGACCAAACTACGTCGACATCGCCTGTTAGCTTACTACCATCACAGCGTGTTGACGGAAACGCTCGCTCCGAAGCACTCACGGAACACCAAAGATATTATCAAGCGCGCCCAGGGCTTCATCTTTCTCAATCAAAATACGTTCGGTTCGGCCTCGAGAAGAAGTACATTGCGCGACGGCTTAGAGAGCAGCCATGTCCTTGATGACGGTGATGCTGTGGGAGAGGAGTTGCAACTTGTCCAGCTGTGCTCGTGATAAGCAACGGGCCACCTATGACGAACGGAGCTCCAACTTCTAAAGTGAGCCGGAGATCGTCCGCGGCGTTTCCGCTCCCCACCAAATAAATGTCCGCGTCTCGTGTAGCAGGCAAATATGTAGAGAATATATTACTTCCCTCTCTTTTTATGGCACGCGATGCATCATGCAGGGCATTCCTTATTATTTAGATATTACAGCTCTTTGTGGCCTAATGTATTTTATTCTTTTTGGGGGGGGCTCTCTGCAAGCAGCTGTGTACATAAAATCAAGATAGAGACAAAAATTACAGGTTCATGATTCTCACATCTGTATTTGTTGGTGGTGGTGGTGATCATTCATGATAAAGAAATGAAAGGGAAAATCTCAGAAAGCAATCTCTGAACTCCATGCTGTTATGCGCGACCATCTTCAAACTCGGGGAAGGAAAAAGTAAATGGTAGTGTCTACTTTTCTGGAATAAATGGGGAAGAAAAGGAAGAGAGCTGTCATCGCTCTGTCACCTTGGAAACAATATTATTGTAGTCAGTGTTCAAGTGAATGAAACCGACTGCAAGGGGGAATAAGTCAATATGATGAAAAAGATGGGTCGGACGAAAGGAAATAACCAAGCAACTTGAAGCCGTAAAAGTCGATATGTTTAATTTCTCGGGTTTTATGTAAAAAAAAAAAATGACAGTAGTAATACAGCAAGTCGACTTGCGAGAGTTGCCCGTATTAGCACTCCCAATCTACTGGCGTGGGGACCTAGGAAGATGTGTCAGTATATGCATATGATTAGATACTAAACAATTGACTTACGTCGGGTTGTACTGCGGCGAAGTCGGGCTGTAGCTAGGTGAAGTTGCGCCGCGGACAGGTGACGTCGGCGATCCGTGTATATTGGGAGACGTGGGAGAGTAAATCTCAGGGCTTGTAGGAGACCATCCCGGCGACGCGGGAGAATATTTAGGCGATGTTGGGGATGACGGCGAGAACTGTCTACTGCCACCAATTGCCGGGCTGGTCGGACTGTAAGTCGGGGAACTGGGACTAAACGCAGGAGAAGCCGGACTGAAATTTGGTGAAGATGGACTGTAGTTGGGAGACGAAGGAGAGAAGCGTGGCGATGTCGGAGAGTACGATGGCGAGGTGGGTGATGCCTGTCCATAAGCGGGAGACGTAGGTGAATAAGCAGGCGATGTCGGCTGGAAATTGGGGCTCTGTGGAGAGAAGCCTGGCGATGTCACATAGCGAGGGCTTGTAATGGACATTCCAGGTGACGCCGGAGAATAACTGGAAGACGGAGAATAACCAGGAGACACGGGGCTCGTATTGAACGGGCTGGTGGGGGAATAACCACCAGGGCTCTGGGGTGCCGGACTGAACCCCCCGATGCCACCAGATGGTTGATAAGCCGTGAAACCACCAGGAGTCTCTGATCCAGCCTGTCGGATCGGAGAAAACTTCGCGTCCGGATCCGGCGTGCCAATATAACCACTCTCCATCATTGGGGAGTTGTTGTCATACTGAGTTGCAGCTCCATCGTTAATCATCGCATCCTTCGCTCCAAGGGCGCCCATCAAGCCAATGCCGGTATTGCTCGAAACCACCGTATTCAGCATGCTCTGATCAAGATACACATCAAACTCTCCCGTTCCAGCCGGGGCCAATTGACCAAGGATCAAATTCTCTGATACACCACGGCAATCATCAAGTTCACCAAAAGCGGCCGCTTCAAGCAGAATTTCGACGGTCTCTTCAAAGGAACATCTCATCAAAGCACCATTATCCGCACGATTGATACCGTGACGTGTAACAGGAGTGAGGTAGCCGCGCACCGTCATAATGTCGACCAGCAGGGCCAAATGACGATGGTTGACATAGGAACCGTCGAAAGCCAACACCTGCGTCAATTCTCGAAGAAGGGCAGAACGAGCGGCCTCAATGCCAAACACTTCGAACACTTCAATAAATTGATTGGAATAAGTGCGGCTGGCGTCAACACCTGGAATCGTGAGGACATCTGCCAACGCCGAACCACTTGTTTCCAAAACCCATTCCTTGCAAAGTGGATCCGACTTGCTCAGGAAGAGAGAGCCATCATCTAAAACGCGAACATTGTCCTTCTCATTGATGAAGGCACGCTCTACGCCTGATACACCACGTAAAGTCAGAGTATCTAGTAGATGCTGTTCTAATTTTTTCAGAGTAACGTCATACTCCATATCTTCCTCGTCCTCATCTTCCTTCACATCATGGAGCTGACGAATACGGATGACTTGTTCATCGGCGTTGTTGTCACTGAAGATGACTGCAATATCCTTCGGGTACTGTTCTTTGATCCTGGTAGCAACATCCTGCACAGTAAGTCCCTTATCGAGAAGCTTAGGTCGACTTAGCACAATACGCAGAAGCCACTTGGATTGGCGACTGGAGTCATCTGTAACGTCCTCGGGAATGATAAAGTACGACTCAACCATATCTCTATCATTCTCAATGACCGTTGTCTGAATGTCTGGGTCATAGTAAATTTCGGTAGCTTCCGTTACTGAACGAAGACTGGTATGTTCCACAACGCTGCGCAATTGTTTAGCTGACTCCTTGTCATGCTTCTTGTGCTCTTCTTGGTAAACCGTCATCGAAGGAGTCTTGATATTGGTGGCTACGTTCAAAATCTCTTTCAAACGAGGAACACCAAGAGTTACGTTCTTGGAGCTAACACCAGCAAAGTGGAAGGTGTTCAAGGTCATCTGTGTGGCAGGCTCCCCAATAGATTGAGCAGCCAACACACCAACCATTTCACCCGGATTAGCCTGTGCCTGTGCGAATCGCATTTCAATTGCTCCCAAGACATGCTTAAAGGCAAGTTTGTTCATAGAGTATTGGGTGACTAGTCGCTTGAAGGCCAATCTTGAACGTAGCTGGGCCTTGAATAAGAGGGTTGCACTTGTTTGCGCTTCCTTTGAAATCACATCGTCACCTCGAACCACCACCAAGCGATCCAATAGAGCCTGCACTTGGGGAATGACCTCAGCAGGATGAAGATCACTAATAGTACCTTCCTTGATATGAAATGTAGTCTTTGCAGATTCAAGGATACGTTGGACATTAATTGGCAGCTGCATCATCTCTTCGTCTCCTTTGGCGACTGAACGAAGGAATTCTCGATCTTTGAGAAGAGCCTCCCATTCCTCATCAAGATACCTCTGAACTTCGACGTCGCCTTCGATTTCAGCAGCCTGTTCAAGGATTTCAGGACCAAGTGTTCGTTCTGGATCCATAAGATCAATTCGGAAACGTTCCTCCATTTGAGCGTCGGAGCATTTAATAATATCTACCCTCTGGTTCTCTATATGAGCACCATCAAGACCGTCCTCTCCGTAAAGGAACTGGATAATGTCGCCAAGGGAGTTTCGAACAGTCCCATCGTATTTGACCATTAATTCCTCGAGAGCTTTGACAAGCTTGCGCTGAATGTAACCAGTCTCAGCAGTCTTAACTGCAGTGTCGATAAGACCTTCTCGACCAGCCATAGCGTGGAAGAAAAATTCGGTAGGTGTCAAACCACGAAGGTAAGAATTCTCAACGAAACCTCTAGACTCTGGAGAATAGTCGTCCTTGGTAAAATGGGGAAGTGTGCGATATTTGAATCCAAAAGGAATACGCTTTCCTTCAACGGATTGTTGTCCAACAATGGCTGTCATCTGCGAGATATTGATAGTGGAACCTTTGGAACCAGACCTAGCCATTTGAATGGCATTATTAAGATCCTTCAAGCTCTTTTCAGTTTCGCTACCAGCTTCTTCACGGGCGTTGTTCAAGGCACGTGATACCTTGCTCTCGAATGTTTCTCTGATGTTCATACCGGGCAGGGGCTCCAACGTGTTTTCAGTTGCGCTCGCGACAATTTGTTCAACCTCTGCTTTTCCGTTGCGGACTGCAATCTCTATTCGTTCGATGGTCTTCCTATCGGGAATTGTATCACCAATACCGATAGAAAACCCATTGTGAAGAAGCCAATAGTTGACAACTCGTTGTGCGCCATTGAAGAAAGACACCGCGACTTCGGGCCCATACTCATTGAAGATAGTGTGAATAATACCGCCACCAGAAGCTCCTACGGTCTTCTTCGAGAACATGCCATACATGAGTTGGCCTCCATGTACCAAAAGTCCACCATCTGCCAATGGAGAGAATTTTTCGGAAAGCGGAGCCTTATCTTTGTCGACACGCAAAAGGTTGAGTCCCGGAGGCAAGGTCATGCTAATGATTTGCTTTCCGGTCCAACGAGGTCTGGGCTTGAGGATTGCTGGCGGAGGAATCACACCATCCCAATCAGGAACCCATAGCATAATATTCATGACTTGGTCTTTGGTGAGAAATACGTCACGCCGACATATCTTGTAGATACCACACAGAGAATCCTGCACAATACCCATCAAAGGACCGTTCCGTT
Organism: Talaromyces atroroseus; assembly: GCF_001907595.1. NCBI lineage: Eukaryota > Fungi > Ascomycota > Eurotiomycetes > Eurotiales > Trichocomaceae > Talaromyces > Talaromyces atroroseus. The sequence continues at coordinate 190,091 of NW_017971447.1, forward strand.
GAGGCGACACAATATTAAAGGGTACCATGGCTAGTTCATGAAGTTCGGCGCGGGATTCTTCGCTCTGAGGGACATGCAAGTTCATCTCGTCACCGTCAAAATCGGCATTGTAAGGAGTTGTGACCGACAAGTTAAGACGGAAAGTAGAATAAGGCATGACCCGTACACGATGACCCATCATAGACTCTTTGTGAAGCGACGGCTGACGGTTGAAAAGGATCACATCACCGTCAAGAATGTGACGCTCGACCTTCCACCCGTAGAGCAAATTAGAATTCGTTTTCCGCGCCATGCGCAAGTCTATGCGTTCACCGTTGTCACGGACAATGTATCTCGCACCGGGATAGATTGTGGGACCATTATTGACAAGCTTTTGGAGAAACTCAATATTGTATGGCGTAACAACTTCCGGATAGGTAAGAATCATGGCGGTACTTCGTGGTACACCAACTTCATCCAAAGACAAGTTGGGGTCACCAGTGATGACAGTACGAGCCGAGAAATCAACACGTTTACCCATCAAGTTTTGGCGAAGACGACCTTCTTTTCCTTTTAGACGACCACGAATGGCTTTGACTGGTCGGTTTGATTTCGTCATAGCCTTCGGTTGGCCAGCGATATCATTGTCCATGTAAGTAGCGACATGATATTGTAATAAAGCTTCGAATTCTCGAACAACATGCTCTGGTGCACCTTCCTGTTCGCATCGTTGCAGGTTCTGATTTGCACGAATTATTTCTGCAAGCTTGAAAGTCAAGTCATCTTCAGCACGTTGGCCGCTCGTACTCTTGCCGCTTACAACGCTGGGACGGACGACGGGTGGAGGAACGATGAGAACAGTCAGAATCATCCACTCGGGGCGAGCATAATCATTACTGAGACCCATGATTCTGACGTCTTCTTGTGAAATACTGCGAAAAATGTTATGAGCCACGGAAGGAGTGATAGTTCGTTTCTCGGGTTGTGGAAGATCTATATCATCCTCCATCATCGCCTTATTTGGTTTCCAGGTTCCCACAAGACTGAGGCCTTCCCTGCGAATAGTTGGCTGAGCATTACCGCAGCCACCATGTCCCTTATGGGGTTTAGACGCCTCCTTGGAGAAAGGATCTTCCTCCTCGGGAAGAGGGTCAGCCTCACAAACAGCGACATCTTTCGACAAGCGCCAAATTAAGTCAAATCGTCGTTTAGGATCGCGAATACGTAATGCGTCTTGAAACTTCGAGTCGCTCTGGAAGAGGTAGAAAAGCATACGTTAATATACAAATGCATTTGCGGGAAAAAAAACAACTTCATTCCTGAAACTCACCATATCTGCTTTGATTTTCCCACAGTTATGGCAAACTGTCTCCAGCAACTTTTTCGTCTTCGTGATGAAACCTGTCTGAATTAGCCCGGGCTCGTATGACCAAGATATATATGTAATCATACCGATATGGAAAACTGGGGTCGCCAGCTCGATATGACCATAGTGTCCTGGACACTCTTTCTGGCCCTCTTCACAAGTCTCGCAATAATATTGGCGATCGAGAGTACCAAGCCTTGGATCATTCGGTCCTTTGGTCCGTGGTCGCATTCTCTGCTCGTCCTAATTTAAAGAGGATAAAAGTTTAACATCTTTTTAATGTCCATCTGGCAACCAGAAGAAATGCCGCCTTACCATAGTCTCAGGATATTCGACATGGACCACACTCATGCGTTTGATTTCCTCAGGTGACAAGAGGCCAAACTGAATCTCCTTTATTGTGCGCAAAGGCGCCTTGGAGTAGGGGAAGTAAACGTTCGACATGGTTGGGGTCCTTGACGTTAATCACGGAGACGGTTGTGACGGTTCGGTAAGAGAACGTGGTATCAGCTGTCGACGGCGCGCCTGAAAGCTCTGCCGAAAGCACTTTGCAGGAACTTGGCGTAGATAATAAGTGCAACGCGACAGTGAGCGACAGTTAGTAGAGAAACTGAGCGGCCTGCCGGTGAGGACTTTGGCAGCCCTTGCCACGAGGGCGCCGTTCACCTAGACAACGGGACGCAGCGAAACTCGACAATTTCGGGGGGTAGGGAGGCAAACAGCCGCAGAAAGAGACGTCCCTGATGTTCCTTACCGAAAACCCAGATCGAAACGCAATACTCCGCGATGGCTAGTGATGGGCAGGTGCGTTGTCGCGTTGATGAAGAATCGAAGGTTTGCAGTCGCCTTCTCTGCGTCCGGGCAGGGACGTTAGCTCGAGTTTTCTTGGGAGCCGCTAGCCGCTGACCAATCATCTGCGAGTTGGTCTTGGCATGCGATTCTGCGGCAAGCCCCGTTTTTTTCATTACTTTATTGTTCTCTCTCATCTCTCAAAGAACTGACTTCACACTTCAGTCTCTCTCATCTGACTTTCCTTGATTGGCGAAGAAGCAGGTTCTACGTCAGAAGTATGATAAATGAGTGAGGCATTGCTGGCACCTCCTGGATCGCAACCAGGCAGGAATCGCGACTGCACTTGATTAACCGTCTACCATGAATCTATCACTCGTCGACCCTTTCGCCCTCGCACAGGACTATCCAGACACCCTGACCGGGAAATTGCGTATGTCGATGGCTTTCAATCTAGCGCGCAGTGGGGGATATTATGCTAATGCTTAAGATCAGAAAGCGGCCATGCTTCATGCTTACGGTTCAGTCGCAAGGGAGACTACCTCGCTGCAGGAAGGGTAAGCGACGATATGGTGACCCAATCGGACAAAACAAGAGGCTGATTTGCTTCAGGTGGACGGGACAGTCATTATTTTTGATCTAGAGACGAACGGAGTTGCGCGCAAACTACGAGGACACACAAGACAAATTCAGTCGCTTAGGTACATTACACCACCTGGTATAACCTGCAGAGACATGCGCTTATACAGCAAGTCGCTAACTCTTTTGTAGCTGGTCGAGAGACGGCAGATATTTGTTGAGCGCCTCACAAGATTGGAAATGTATATTGTGGGACTTGAAGGATGGCTCGCGGGTGCGAATGGTCCGGTTTGCAGCTCCAGTATACATTGCTGAATTACACCCTTTCAACCAGTGAGTGGCGATACCAGTTTTTGATGTCGCTTTGTCTTGGCTGACGGTTGGATTCAAGTCTCTTATTCGTCGCTTCCTTATTCGAAGAACAACCGGTCCTCGTCGATATATCAAATGCAAAACCTATCAAGCACATTCTACCATCGGTTCCTCTTCGGTCGCAGGATGGGGTCGACCCAGCTGCGGCAGCTAAGCAAGCTGCACAAGATGCAAAGCAATCTACCTGCGTTACTATATTCACGGCTTTAGGAAATCACATCATTGCGGGGACGTCGAAGGGATGGATCAATATAATTGAAACGCAGACATGCAAGACAATACACTCAACCCGACTTTGCAATGGTGTCATTATTCTCATTCGGCTGGCGAGTAACGGGCGCGACCTGCTCGTTAACAGTTCAGACCGAGTAATTCGAACGGTTATGATGTCGGACCTCTCGCAACTAGGAATGGGTCTGGATGTGTCCAACATCAAGCTGGATCTTGAACATAAATTCCAGGACGTTGTCAATCGGCTAAGCTGGAACCATGTGGCATTTTCATCGACAGGAGAATTCATCATGGCATCGACGTATATGAATCCAGACATCTACATTTGGGAACGGAGCCATGGCTCCTTAGTCAAAATCTTGGAAGGGCCGCGCGAAGAAATGGGCGTTGTGGAATGGCACCCATCGCGACCTATGATCATGTCGTGTGGATTGGAATCCGGATCTATTTACATGTGGTCCATAATAACACCACAGAAATGGTCAGCTCTGGCACCAGACTTTGCCGAGGTTGAGGAAAACGTTGTTTATGTCGAGAGAGAAGACGAATACGACATTCACCCCGCGGAAGAAGTACACCAACAACGACTAGACAAGGAAGACGAGACGCCCGATGTGCTCACGATTGAGCACACAGACGGCGCGGGTGAAATGGATGTTGATTCCTTCCGCATGCCCATCCTACTTGATCTTTCAGACAGTGAAAGCGAGGAAGACATCATAGCAGTCGGACCGGGAACCATGCGGCGACGAAGTCCGGGCGCAGGCCGTGAATGGATGAATACAAATGATGGGCCTAACGCGGCGTCTGGTAGAGGCGCAACGAACGGGTCTTCTTCAAGAGCCAGAGGCAGAAAGAAGTGATATTGAAAGTTCATTGTTCTGTCAACCTACCATTCTTGTTTGTTTTATCATTTTCTCCTTGATTTTCAGCGATTCCGGATGCACATCGCCGGCGTATGGATGATTGATTACATGTACCTGTTCAGAGATGACATTCTTCAAGGATGAAAGACATGGAGTGAAAGAATCGTCATATATAATATATATAGTATAGTCCCTCCATTTTCCTTGCCCGTTCTCTCTCATTTTCTCTTTTTAAATTTACCCTCTCTCCCAAACGCCGAACCAGAACCAAGCCAGAAACCAAAGCCCGAACCAGAGCACCTAATTAAAATACTCGTCGCTAGCACAATGCAACACAAAGAAAAAAAATTGAAAATAATGAAAGAATAAAACATCGCCCTAAACTAGACCCGTCCATTTTTCAATCCTTTCCCTTAAGCCAATCAACCCATAAACCGTTTAAATGTAGAGTCGTCACTCGTTTCTTCTCCTCCTTCTCCTCCTCTCTCTATCTCTCTGTGTTTTCCTTCCACTTTTCTTCTTTTTCCCCCTCTGGGTAATGTGGTGTCACGTTTGTGTATGTCCGATGATTGTGCGGATATAGAAGTGATGGTATACGTGCCGTCCAGTCAAGGATTGTCTTTATACCACTACGCATTGAAGTGCGCTCTGAATACTGCATATCATTTCTTTCCGCTTTGATTTGGAATGCAAAATGCGAAGAGCGAGCCGGAGGAATCTGTGGCATCTGTCAACACAGACAAGTCGCAACTGGCGTGATTAGATGTCTGCCGGTATATAATACTCAATTTCCAGCCGGCTTGTCAGGTTTCCTCGCTTGGTAAATGTGCAGTATATTGTAGGCGCGGATGTCCTTATTATAAGCTTCCCTCTTCACGTCCAAGGCCAATTGTTGAATCTGTTCGTGTGAAAAACCCCATACCCGGTACAAAGGCGCCAGGATGAGAGTTTCAACACTCTCCGAAATAGCGAGATTATACCATCTTCCCACTTTCTTCTCGTGCTCGTCGTGGTGCCACGGATTCAAAGGGAGACCGACAATCTGGTGGTCAATGTTCACGAACCCCTGTTTTTCCAGCGCGGCCATGGTCTGGCTGACACTATGCGCAATGGGCCTCGCCGACATCTCGGTCGCCTGTTTCAGGTACTGGTACCATTTATGCATGGAGGTGTTCTCCAACGAGCGCTCTTCGCATCGCGGCTCAAAGTCGATTTCCACCTGCTCGAACCACCCGCCAGGCCGCAGATGAGAGAAGATCCGGCGATACAGGGATGGCCAGCTGCTCACACTACCACAGCCCATTTGCATATGGATCAAGTCCCAATAGTCCTCGCCCAGCGCCCAGGGAAACTCAAAGTCGCGCGGGGCGTAGAAATCGCAGTTTTTCGGGCAGTTTTCCGGCTGGATATCGGCGAGGTCCATTCCAGCCACGAAGGCGTCGGGATATCGGTGGGCAACGTCGATGGCCCAGATTCCTGTGCCACAGCCTAGATCCAGCACGCGCGCATTCGGAGGGTGGGGGGCGTATATCAAGCCGTCGCCCACGCGAGCTTCAGTGATGACTTTGTGGAACAAATCGAGGCGATCTTGTTCCTCGTCGTCGCACGGCAGCATATACACTCCTCTTCGGTAGCCATGATATGTCCGCCCGTTCTCCACGTGGCGAGGGTGTTGTTCTGGAAGTCTTTATTTATTTTTCATTCAACCACTCGTTAGCCAGTCGGATTGATGCGTTGACACATGCATGGAGAAAGAAACGAAGGGGACACGGCAACCTACTTGTAGTGAGAAGGCCTCAGATTATGTGCATTAGGCGGGTGGTGATGGTGCGCCGATTCTGCAGCGTGGGGGTTGGCTGCGTCGACCAGATTATGCATCGACCTCGAAGAATCCGCCGAGGCGTAGGTAAGTTGAGTTGATTGAGGACTTTCTGTGGCAGAGGGAGCGGAGGGGATAGCAGGCGGTTGAATTGGATGTCGATTGGGGAACATTGTGGCGTCCACTGTGTGCGCGCAAAAGTGTGCAGCTTTTTTCAGATCGGCTGCAGCGTGCCTGCAGTTCAACTGCTTCTTCGCAAGACAAACACGATTGGGCGGTCACAAGCAGAGCAGTTCATGTGTTTGGGGGGGGGAAAGGTTTGTTCTCGTTTCAAAAATTTTGTTCAGGTCGTATCGAAGGAACCGGGGGGAGTTTGCACTAGACTTCAAATGATCAACTAGGCAAGGGTTCCTCCAGCGCAACGCAGCCACATGGCGGCATAGAGCGCGTGGAGCAAAGCAGAAGGAAAGAGAAGCAAAGCAGAGACGACTAGCGAGTGTGGTAGCTGGCAGCTAAGTGGTTGAGTGGTGGACACGAGAAGAGGAGAGGACAGAAACGGGGGAGGGGGGAGGGCATAAATGTATATATATACTAGGATTGCATATGCATAGCAATATATATGATAAGCACAATAATGACAATAGCAATAGTAATAGCAACCAACAATAGTAGTTACGTATATATAAGTCAATAAGACATAGGATTAGTACATGTCCTGGAGCAACGCAGAGCGAGACGAGCGAAAACGAGAAATAAATGAAATGGAAGGGTCCATAATTAAGCAGCAAATCAATGCGGATTGTTAAAATTAGGGCCCGGCCCGCGGTAAGCTGCAGCTATTCCTTTCCGGGGAACCGCATCGATAGTATAATAAAATATATCACGTAGTTGTGCCTCAACTGAGATGGATACCAGTAACGAATGAGCAATAATACGGCAGACAGTGCAGGAGTAGTGCACTGCCAGATTGACAGCATACCTATCCATACCACGCCCCTGGGACACACTGGCTGCTGGCCTCTGCCAGCAACCCGAGAGTCTGGGTTCACCGCTGCGGTCACCCCTCGCGCTATTCTGCGGCGCAGTCAACTTCGACCAGGCTAGTTACATGCGTCTAACTAGACTGCGTATCACTTGGGCGGGCTTTGCGGCGCAGGTCGATCGCTTGGCGGTAAGCATTCGCCCAGTTGATGTCACAGCCAGTCTTGCTTGTAAATTTTGCATACTGCATGTATGCATGTATACGAACCACACTAGCTGCACCGCGTCGACCTACCAGAGGTGGGAGATTATGACCTGCAGCAGCGCCGCGAGTCAGCTCTTCTTTCTTTCCTTTTTTTGCTCCCTTCTCTTCTGCACTCCTTCAAGATATTATAGTTTATGTAGTTCAAGTTCAAGCCGAAGACAATAATAGCATCAGCAGCGTGACTGGCGCTCTCTCATTGGCCGGCAGCCCGGCCCAACCCCACACCAGCTTTTTTCAGGCCGCTTTGGGATTATTTTCGAGACCTCAAATCAGATGTCACAACGCTGTCTTGTTTCGCATGGTACGCTGCGGAGTGCCACCAGCTCGACCAACTCGTCGAGCACAGCGCCAACTACTCAAGAAACCAGCTATTCAGTTCCAAGGGAACCGCGCGCCAAGTAGACCGCATCGTGCATCAATAGGATTCAGTCGCTATTGTTGATGACATGCACGTCCTCCACCAAACTGCAGCCTCATCCCTGTCACTGCCCTCGGGTTCGTACATCTATGCCATTGCCGCCGCGCCATCCCACTTTGCTGCCATATCATCCGACGATTCTCTGCGCCTATTCGATGGCCAGTCACTGCAGCCGCTCGCCATCACATCTGCAAAGGCCCATGATGGCGTGACGGCCTTGAAAGAGTTCCATGGTAGCACAACAGATACCTATCTACTGGCCACTGCCGGTCGAGATGGAGCTGTCAGACTGTGGGATGTGCGCTCTGGCCAGCACAGTAAACCTGCCGTGGAGATGAGGGTTGGTATGTCAATTCTAAATGGCTCGTCAAACTATTTTCCCGCCCATTTAACAGCCAGGCCACAGAGAAACATGCGCCCATTTTGTCCCTGTCTTGTGACCCCGACTCACACTCCGTCGTGGCTGGCACCGAGCTCGTATCCTCGCAGGCTACTGTCGCTTTATGGTTGGTCCTGTATATCTGCACGATAGGATGTCTAGATGTACTAAAAGACACCTTCCCAATTCTAGGGACATTCGAGCACCAGCACAGAAGCGCTTACAATATGTGGAGAGCCACAATGACGACGTGACAGAGGTAAGTCCTGCAAATCAAAACGGCGATTCCAATTTTCAGCCCCTCTCTTATTGTTCTGTCTAGCTTCAATTCCACCCTACTCGTAAGAATGTCCTGCTCTCCGGAAGTACGGACGGGCTAGTAAATCTCTACGATATCAACGTAGCAGACGAAGACGATGCGCTCCTACAGGTGGTCAATCACGGGTCAATCCATCATGCCGGATTCCTTTCCGAGACAGCCATCTATGCTCTTAGCCACGACGAAACATTCTCTATCCACCCTATCACAAATCCAGACTCTGAAGAACAGAACGAATACAGTCCAATCAAATACGGAGACTTAAGGCCATTACTGGGATGCGAATATGTCGTTCAGACCTTGACCAGCGATAACGGCCAGGGTTCGTATCTTGCCGCTGGGAACACGACGTAAGTTTATCCATCCAGAGATTACTAGGATTCGGTTTAAATAACCTTCGCTCTTTTTTTTTTTTTTTTTCTTTTTTTTTTCAAAAGAGAAAAACGCCTTGATTTATTCCCCCTTATATCGACTCCAAAGTGGGATTTTGACTACAGCAATGTGTGGCGGTTGCCAGGAGCCCACGGGGAAGAGATTGTACGAGCGGTGCATATTGATGACCAGGTATGCCATTTCTCTCTGCACCTACATATCCTTTTGCTTTGTTTTGCTAATAAACCTCTATTTAGTCAAGGACGGTATTTACCGGTGGCGAAGACGGATTTATTCGAGCATGGAGGCAGCCAGAGAGCGAGGAGATGCAAGACCCTTCATTCGAGAAAACAAATACTCGAACGAAAGAGAGAAAGAAGTACAAGGACGAAAAACGATTCAAACCATACTAATCCAAGCATATTTTACTATGATAAGCGATTTGAGGGTTATACCATTCACACATCAATTTTGAGCTAATCTAATCTTGATGGACATGTCCTTTTTCATAGCAACCCCAACTGACTGACGCAGCCCCTAATCCTGTTGCTCCATCTGCACTCCGTTATAAATCTCCTCAGCAACATTGCTTCCGGACCAAGTCTCCCACCTAGCTAAGCCTAAGCAAAGAACTAGTAGTTAGACAAGAGGCCAAAACACCAACACACAGGCATACGGTTATCCCCGAAAATCGCGTATGAGAAGCCACGCAGTCAACCGAGACATACGGGCTTCTGTAGCCCCTTTTCCATTCGGCGATAACCAAGTATATGAAGACAGCTTGATCCCAATAGTGTTCTGCACACTGCGCCGGTCCTCTCTGAAATACAACCCGTCCAGAGAAGACGGCGGGACTGTGGAAGGTTATCGAATCCAAGTTGTCTCTGCATACTTAAGTGCCACCGACAAGCGAAGGGACAATAGAAGCCTGCATGTAAGGAACCTATGAATTTCAATATTCTTTTTTGAGTTGAACAAGCAAGAAGACTACTACTTCTAAAAACAGAGAGAATAAATGCGGAGGGGGGAAAGGAACGACATTACCAGGAGATCATGCGTCAGACCTAGATTATCCATGACCATAGCCAAGGCTGCATCTCCACCATCCAGATGTACAGCGCCCAGAATTGCTCCGACGGTTGTAGCCATCATTCCGCTGGAGACTTTGAGTGTGCCGGGGTTCAGATTGATGCAACGATCCAGCCCTGATGAGAATCCCACGCGAGCAAGGCTGTCATTGCTCATAACATCGCTACGGATGTGGTTCCACGAAGCTGAGTATCAGTCAGTTAGTGAGCATCTAAATGAACGCACAGAAAAAAAGTATAAAAATAAAAGTAGGTACCTTTGTCAAGCTTGGTTCTAACCCACTGCCCGCACAGATAAGCATGAGCAGCAGAGTCGCCATAGACAGCCAGACGGGTGTTTTTGTCCAATGTAACCCAGCTATTGTGATAGAAGACATTGCCACCAGCCATGTTGAGGGCAGTGAGAATGTTGGTGGGATTTGAAAAGGTATAGTCGATGATGCCTTGGCAAGCGGTACACTTGGCTTCCATCTTGGCTGGGTTGATCAATGTCGTGTAGGGTTGGACGCACTAGATGAATAACCCTATGGGTGAGATGGTGAGTGTAGGGAAGAGTTAAAATCAGGGGGAGAATGTGTAATTTATATGTGGAGAGAGAGAGAGACTCGAAATGAATGCATCACATACCAAAGCCAGGCTGAGACGCAGCCTGATTGGCCCATCACATATCAGCCTTATCGCTTACCGCCCGGCAATATCGATCGCCGCTATCCACTTACGGAGCTAAACACCATTTTTTTTTTCTATCTGGATAAGACTGTGGGAACTTGACAAGGCGTTAAGCCTTGCATGTACTTGATTATTTCGTTCTCTGGTAATTGACAGGTCATACACTACGATGAGGAATTGAAATCTTTTTTTTTTCTGCTGATACACTCCCGAATTGCTTCCGACTACTCGTCCATCAATCCATCCATATGAGATCAAAACAAAAGTCAACCTCGCATCATGGACGCTCAAGCCTATCTCATGCGTCACGGCTGGTCCGGTCCTGGCAACCCTCTCAATCCCAACCGAAGACCCGGTCAACACGGCGGTCTCGGGCTAACTCGTCCGCTCCTCATATCTCGCCGCGAAACCAAGATCGGTGTCGGAAAAGTGCCAACGAAAGATCCCACGAATCAATGGTGGCTGCGCGGGTTCGAAGAAGCGCTGAGAGGAGTGGGCAAGGATGGTGGTGCTGTCGCGACGGGGGCTGCCGACGATACGACGAATTCGCTGACGAGAAATGGTAGTCAGTTGTACAAGTTCTTTGTGAGGGGGGAAGTTATTCCCGGAACACTAAAGGACAACAAGAAGAATATTGTGGACAAAGGATCGAGCGAGGATAAGGAGAAGGAGAAGAAGAAGCGGAAAAGGGAGGAGGACGACGACGATAGTATTAAGCGGAAAGACGAGAAGGAAAAGAAGAAGAGAAAACGCGAGACCAATGAGCCCGAAACTGCAAAAACAAAGGCCACGAAAGAGAAAAAGGCTAAAAAAGAAAAGTTATTGATTGAAGAAGATGCTGTCTCGTCTACTGACAGCAACAAAGCCGACAAGCTTGAAACCGCAAGGACGAAGAAAGTCAAGAAAGAGAAAAAGACCAAGAAGGAAAAATCATCAAAAGATGCTGATACCACTCCGGAGTCTTCTGACAGCACCAATGCTGATTCAACAGAGTTGAAGCACAGTAATCGAAGGAAACGCAGCGAGGATTTGGATACTGACGCCGACAAGAAGGCAGAGAAACGCAAGAAGAAAAAGAGAGAGAGGACGGAAACCCTTCTCGCAGAGGATGACCATGTTCCAACCAAGATAGAAAAGAAGGAGAAAAGGTCCGATAAGAAAAAGAAGGAAAAGAAGAGAAAGGATAAAGACAGTTAAAGACGACTGTCACCAACATACATTTACTGTTAAATATCATTTATATACTACCAATATATCACGAATACATAGAACGGCCGCAGTCTCACGTGCATTTTTAGCATTGTATCAGGCAAACTAATTTAGTTATACTTTGACAAAACCAAGACCATTTTCATCTCTCTATTCAACCGGTATCTTCCCCGGTTTACCAGATAATAGCCACGGTCTTCTCAGCCAAAAATCATCCTTGATGATATCCACATGCTCCACGACAACCTGTGCCTTCCGGCGCAATTTGCGAATTTTCTCCTGCTGCGTCCGCGAGAGCTGGCTTATGGGTTCATCATCCTGTTGCGTATGTGCTGTTGTTGTTCCTACTGCTTCTGGTTCCTGGAGTTGGTATTGTCGGTATACGACCGAGCCCTTTTTGAAGAATTCGGGCTCATTATTGTAATTGATACCGAAGCGACTGAAGAGGATTTCATTCTTATCGGATGAAACAGTTCCCTGTAGACTATAAGTCTTTTGAAAGGTATCAATATGTTCTATATATGTAAATACCTGCAACTCTTTCTCCGCCTCGACATTGGTCATTCCACCTATGAGAACCATCGACCAAAAGGTCGTATTGTATAAGTTATTGATATGGCCTGTTTCAGAGAGATTAGTACGCCGTATCCCCTTCAATAGAAGTGTAAAAAGTTGATCTTACAATCCACCTGTCTCCAACTCATATAATCCCGAAGGATACTGGCATTGGGATACTGAACAGCCCGCCCATCAAAGGTCGGTAAATTCGATAATTGAAGAGGCTTGTCGGGGAAGAATTTTGGCCATTGGTAAACGTATGCCGCGGTGAAACCTGAAACAATTGTTGTAACGAGTTTCCTGTACGCACTAATCAGTATTATACCAACTCGTGTGAATCTATCTACTTACGCGCTTCGTCTTTCAAAAAGTTCACAGTTTGGATGGAAGACAAAACTTGTACATGTCAGCGCCATCATACAACCTTTCCAGAGTATGTATACATACCTATACTCGTCACTAACGCCATAGGCAATAGTCAGGTCTGGGAGATCCTTCATCACTGAGACAGCAGCAGCATTCATAAGATCCAGTGCCCGACGGTCATTTGGCTTTTCAAAGCCGTACTTATCCGAGAGCCTAAATGGAATTCGGTCAATTTATTGCGAAAAAAAGAAGAAAAACTTCAACATACTTGTGGAATCCTCGCCCGTCTATTCGAACAACAATCCATGTTTGGGGGAGGAGATTGTCTGGCTGCTCGAATAGCCTCACGTATTCGTATCTGCATGTTTTTTTTTTTGTTTTGTTTCTGCTTAGCATCTAGCCACGTCCTGTTCTTGTCTATTCTCTTGACTCACTTCGAGTTCGCCATTCAGTTGGATGTGAGGAGGTCGATATATATCCTGTTCTTCCCCGCACAAAATTTTCATTCCACCTAGTGCAGTCACTCCTCCGATGAAGAGACTAAAATGCACAGCTGCTAGCGCTTACAGTAAAAGAAGAGACGTCGGGGAATGCAGGAATGTCTGTGGTTATTATGTATGACTTGGGAAGGTGTTGTGAGCTTGGATTGATGGTTGAGTCATTGTCAAGCTGTGCTTGGTCAGGTGCGGGACGAACCCTATACCTACATTTTCTAACGAATTATGGTCCTACATGTATAACTATGCGATTGCAGGATATCCCAATAAATAAACCGCGAAATTATTATAGTTCAAGCTGACCCTGGTAGCTACAGCATTGCTATTGTGTAGATGGTCATTCTCTTGGGTATTAACTATTAACAATACGTATTTACTCCTCGACTAGCTCTTCATCTCCAGTTTCACTCGCTTTCTCGCTGGCCTCGACCGAATTTTTGTCTTTCCTGGATTTCCGGCTGAAGAAGTTTCGGCTGCTGCGAGTGCTGGACTTATCCGCAGACGGTGTATTAGAAACGACACTCTCCACACTCTTGCCAAGCTGCGCCTCATCATGGGTACTGTTGTCCTCGTCAATATCCCCCTGAAAAGAGTCATATTTCTTCGAAAATATCCCTCCACGGTCCTTCCAGGAAAGATTAAACTTGCTAGAACTTCCCTTGCGCGTGATCTTCTGGATAAAAGACTCCTTTGTCCCATAAGTGTCCGAGGGGCTGCTGGAAGGAATAAGATCCAAAGACTCTAGAGATTCTGCAGCAGCAGAAAATGCGCGAGAATCTCTAGACCGGCTAGATGTTGGAGGCGAGTGATCTTCAGGTTGGAAATCAAATTCTTCGGATCTCGAGGTAAAGCCTCTATACACTGCTTTCTCTTTATCCCGCTCCGATTTCTTGAAAAGAGTCTTAAAGGTCGGCGCGGCCGGGTTCAACTTTGGCGTTGCAGGCCGATGAGATGAGGAAGGTCTGGTTCCAATGGGTGCCTGTAACGGGCGAAGCTTGTCATGTGGTGCCTGCAAAAAGTCCGGTTCCCCGGGGGACATTCCAAGAGGTAGGTGACTGGAGGATCCATACTGAGTCGACGGCCTGCGAGAAGGACCGCGCGACCACGTTGACGGTGACGCCCATTCAAAAGCTAGAGATCCCCTTGTGCCTACAATATCGCCAGAAGGCCAGCCAAAGGGCTCAGTGGAAGGATGGGGGAGTTGTTTGTCAAAAGAGAACACAGACGATGGTCGCGGAGACAAGGAACTTCGTCGAATCGGGCCCAGGATAGATGCAGGATCGATGGGATCATGTCTAGGGCTGAATTGATTATATCCTTGGTCCGACTTGACCAAATCACTCGACCCGCTCTTGCCAGCAGAGAATATACTTGCAAATGCACTCCTTTTGGATGGGGTGTGATCGGAAGAGCTATCAGCAGTCACATGCGACGTGGCACTGCTTCGAGGGAAGTATGACATTGGGTTTGCCCAATTAGTAGCTTGAGTGAGACGGCGTCGCCGTGCCCCAATTGCATCAATCTCATCATAGTTTCGCGGGAACGAGCGACTCTGCCCAGGCTTCAGGCTTCCAAGTAACGGAGGCCCATCGACTGTGGTTTTACCGCGTGGTCTGTGAAAACTAAACAACCCAGAAAGTCGCCGCGACGCACTTTGAGCTTGAGATGTATCAGTCTCCTCCGACATCCCCTCACTAGTCGGAATGCTGGGGTCATTATCCCTTAGACTCTCGTGGGGGCTTGCGAAGAATCTATTAGATCTGGTTTCCGAAGGGTCGGGAGAAGGCGAGCGAGGCTGATCGAACAAAGAGCTTGCTCCTGCATCAGCATCAGGGACGTTGGGTTCAATGATGGGATCGGGAAGTTCGTTGGACTCCTCATCTCCGAGCAGATCAGACGGTAATAATGCGTCGGCGCGTGGGCTCATCGGCGGCAACGACGTATCGGATTCCGTAGGAAGAGCCTCCGATCTTCCTGTAAGACCGGCTAATGTCATTCCGTTGTTGATGTTGAAGAAAGCGGTGCTGGAAGGAAATGTAGGCGAGTTACTAGATGGGTTGTAGTTCGTGCTTCGAGAAAATGCGGTGTCCACTTGTGGAAACGCCACTGGCGAAGATACATTGCTTGTCAACGAACTCCGATGCCGAGAGCGGCGCATAGCAGAGGACTGAGACAAATCCAAGTCGAGAGTCTGCAATGCGGCAAAAGGTCCCGTCCCATTAGTTCTTTGACTAGTCAGCCACTTGAGGCGTTCCTGAGCTTCTTGATATTGTTGCTGAGCTTGAACATGAAGATTGACGAGTGTAGCGTATCTTGCGTGGAGATTATTGAGACGGTTTTCCCACTGACGAGCCTTTTCAATATCAATACGATCGAGCTCCTTGCCATCTTCGTTGTCACCGCCCTCGAGTCTCTGCCGTTCATCTTCCAATTTCTTTATGCGGCCACCTTTTTCTTGAATCTCATCGTCAATATCCTTCATTTTCACTTGCTCCAAGGCAATCTTGTCCCGAATTTCGCTGGCCTGCTTAGCGGCGTCCTGCTCAACCTTCATTCTCTCTTCCTTGACTCGCGCCATGTCCTTGTTGATTTGCGCGATTTGATCTTGCCATCGAACAATGTCATCTTTCCGCTTTTTGCGATCAGCTTCCTTCTGTTGGAGCAATCTCTCTCGCTTCGACTTTTCACTCTGAACAGTGCGATTAACACTCTCTAGCTTGTTCACGTGCTTTTTCAAATCACCACTGGCTTCGTCTTTCTCTTTCACACGTTGCTTGAGCTCATCGCGCTGTTTCTCCAATTCCTTCAAAGTGGCGCCGTGTTCCTCATCCTCTTCTGCAATTTGTTTATCTATATTTTCATTTTCCTGCTGAAGATTCTTAAGACGCTCTGCGAGACGCTCCAAAGTTCCGGCATGATCATCGTTGGATGAGTGACGCTGGTAGTCCTCGGATTGAGAGTCAACTAGATTCGAAGCCGATGATATTTTCTTTCCTCCAGCGGTGCGTTTGCTTTGCGTATAACCGGCGCTATGCTCTCTCGCCATGACCGGAGCAGAGGGAGCGGAAAGTGCAACCGTCGAACGCGGGACGGATGCGTGAATCGTAGGGCCCTCGATATCGCCATCTTGTTGAGTCTGCGACAATGGGAGCGGCTTCGTACGGACATGAAGCACAGCGCTTGCGGTTTGGAAGTTAGCGGCGCTCACAGCAAATACACAGATATGGTGGATGTGTCCTGGCGTCAAATTCCCGATGGTGACCGCGGTTTCCGCCCTTTTGGTTTCGCCCACTGCGCTCGCCGTTAGCCCTGTACTTGCGACGAATACTCAGTGAGAAGCCCGCACCTTTTGCACTGTTAACCTGAATTATATGTTTGTGAATGGAATTGTGAAAGTCTGGTTGCTTCCAGGCAATATGGATTTCTCGCGCCGAAATTTCCTCCAGAGTGACCTCGGGTGATGGGGGAATATCAAGACCGAGCTTATCAACTAGGATGTCGTTCGGGGTCTGACAGACTTGCCACGCTCGGTATAACAGCCTATGAAGGGGTTAAACACTGCAGCAGGGCGAGCAGAAGGGAAGCTTGACTCACCACACCAGGGCCCAGAGGATGGTGGCTGCGAGGAACAGAGCCATTACGCCTCGCACCCGCACACGAGGGACCACACTGGGGTATGCATCAAAAGACCAGTACAGCGGCTCGTACATGCCCGCGTTGTAGAATTCCATCCGCCAAAGACCGCCAGCAGGAGAGAAAGAAGCAAGACGGCGATGGTGATGGAAAACTGGAAGGCGCCTGGCTGTGTTGCCCCAAGCGGCTTAGCGGCGGATCCTATCACGTGATGGTTCTGAATTCCCTCAGATTTCCCTTTAGGGACTAGTTAGTTAGACTGCGCTCTAAGAAAGACAATACGCCCTCGATGGTAGCGCTTCACTGTGTAGAAGAACGAATACGAATACTCCGCATTGTAGATGCCACATAGTCTACTCCGTACTCCGTACTCAATAGTGTGGAAATTCAATAGATTGCCAGCTGATCAGTCAGCTGGCCGCGTACTGTATAACTAGTTAAGAGGTTGGGACCGAGGCGGGCCGATGACGCTGCAGTTGTTGAAGCGTTGAGAATCCAACGCCCGCTCTGTCTCCATCTCACCTCGCTCACTCTCGTTCAGTCTTCGTTTTTATCTCGTTTGCTCGTGCTCTGCTGGGCTTTTGTGTCGACTTTCGCTCGCCCGTTGTGCTCTGCCTGCAAGCCATGAAATAACGTGCCCTGTATGGCCGCAGCGCAGCCACTTTTCACATGATAATCGTCGTCCATTTCCACGCCGAATCGCCCCAGCCGCATTTCCCGGTCCTCGACCACTTGAACTTGTGCTCGCTTCATAGTATTATTACTGCATGGTATACATCGATACACATTGCTTATACCTAGCCTGCACAATCCATCGCTCGACAAGCAGTCGCCGGAATGCAGTACGTGCGAAGCTTGAGTGGTCCGGTCTCCAAGACATGGAATTCCATCAATCCGGCTACGCTTAGCGGGGCTATCGATGTAATAGTCATTGAACACGACGATGGTGAGTGGCATATCCGCCTAGGTTTTTCCTTTTCGCTATGTGTTAGATTCGAGGCTAATCAAGACGCTGATAGGAAGCCTTGCCTGCTCGCCCTTCCACGTCAGATTTGGCAAATTCTCATTGCTCCGGCCGTCCGAGAAGAAAGTTGAATTCAGAGTCAATGGGATTAAACAAGACTTTTCAATGAAGCTGGGCGATGGAGGGGAAGCGTTTTTTGTCTTTGAAACAACTGAAGATGTCCCGG
The DNA here is from genome assembly GCF_001907595.1 of Talaromyces atroroseus. NCBI lineage: Eukaryota > Fungi > Ascomycota > Eurotiomycetes > Eurotiales > Trichocomaceae > Talaromyces > Talaromyces atroroseus. The sequence goes on from NW_017971447.1 coordinate 208,036, forward strand.
CGGCGCTCCAGACGTCTCCTTTGGTCTCCGCTGCAAGCAGTCCGGCCTCTACATCTGTCGACGAGCTACCTTCATTGCAAGACCCTCCTGATCTCGATCTCGACAGTTTGCTTCCCTCTAAACTTGACTCGAAGGATCCACTGGGCATCCCGATCCCATCAAATGATCGCCCTTCCAGCCACGATTTTGGTATGTCCGATAACTGCTGCTTCATTTGCCTTTCTAACCCTTGAACAGGCAACTTGACACCCTTATCACAATCACCAAATGGCTCTACCTTGCAACGAGACCGACTTGATTCATTCGAAGGCCCTTCCATCAGGAAATTAGATCGCTCGGCTTCCGATGGCGTCCTGTCCCAGGAAAAAGAATCCTTAGGTAGCGAGCCTTCCAGTCCTGTCAGCTTGCTTCACGTTGCGAACCAGGGGAATCCACCCCAGGGTCGTCGTTCTATGAGCCCGCCTCCCGTTTCACCCAGTGAAGCTATTTCACGCGCCATGGCTCTTTCCAAGAAACTATCGGGTTCCAACATTCCTTCGCATGTTACAGAAAGTGGTGACTTGATGCTTGACATGACTGGCTATAAAAGCAGTGAGGAAGATGCGCTTCGTGCCGAGGTTATCGCACGTAAAATTCTTTCCGAAGAACTAGAAGGCAATTATGACATTGGGGCTTTGATCGGTGCAGATGATCACGGCAATCTCTGGATATATAGTAGCGAGGAGGCGAAAGCCTCGGCCGACCGTCGAGCTACGTTGAACACCCTCAAAGTCCAACCAACAGCCTACAATGACGATGCTATCTCGGATCCTGGGTACCACAGTGAAGGGGAACAGCCATCTCTGCAAGCCCCATTGCAAACTCGTCATCATCGTGCTCAATCTGATGTCCAGCCTGGCTTCCCGACTCCTCCTCAAACCCCGCCGCAAGACGCGAGCGCTGGAGATCCCAACCGAAATTATGCTAAAACACTAAGACTAACTAGCGATCAACTCAAGGCACTCAACCTGAAGCCTGGGGCCAATCCTGTCTCCTTCACGGTCAACAAAGCTACATGCCCAGCTATGATGTACCTTTGGAGTTACAAGACTCCCATTGTCATTTCCGACATTGACGGGACAATTACAAAGTATGAAACTGGGAAACTCCTTGTCGATTCTGTTAACTAACATGGGTATGGTAGATCCGACGTTTTGGGACATGTCTTGAATATGATTGGACGTGATTGGACCCATCAAGGCGTTGCGAAGCTTTTCACCGACATTGTAAGCAACGGATATAACATCATGTACCTTACGAGCCGCTCTACTGGGCAAGCGGACTTAACTCGGACGTACCTGAAAGGCGTCCTACAGGACGGATACAGATTACCAAAAGGGCCTGTTATCATGAGTCCCGATAGAACGATAGCAGCATTACGACGCGAGATTTACCTGCGAAAGCCCGAAGTCTTCAAGATGGCTTGCCTTCGTGATATACTCAACCTCTTTCCCCCAAGCCAGAATCCATTCTATGCTGGCTTCGGCAACCGCTTGACCGATGCTCTTAGCTATCGATCTGTCAATATCCCCTCGTCTCGAATTTTCACGATTAACTCCTACGCGGAGGTTTCGCTGGATCTGCTGAGCCTCAACAAATATAAGAGTAGCTACGTCACAATGAGAGAGTTGGTTGACCACTTCTTCCCTCCTATCAGTCTACTGGTCCAAGGAGGGGGCGAGGAGTTCACGGACTTTACCTACTGGCGAGAACACGCCAATTTGGACGATTTCTCCGTCACGGACAGTGATGTAGAAGAAGGACATGGCCTCGATATTGACCACGCCTTCAGTGATGAGGAGGAGGAGGATGAGGATGAACCAGTCGGCGACATGGGCGACAGTTATATTTCGCAAGACTCTGTTGAGAATCTGGAGATGACCAGCTCAATGATCGAGTCGACGATCGAGGATGATGCAGTTTCCAACGACGAACTTTCGGAAACTGATGACGATCTACCTGACGTAGGGGGGGTCTCCTTGCGCGATACAAAATTCTGAACGACTTCAAGAGCTTGTTGATTACTTATGCTAGATCGCTTGAGCGGTCTCATTCTATACCCGAGTTGATTTCTTGATTTTCTGATCATTATTGTTACGGCACGACTTTTGCATAGAGGGTGCCATCGTTTTGTTTGTCTTTTGATCAGTGTGCTATGATTTATCTGATGTGTAAAATAGACGCATAAGCGGCAGGAGTTTCAAGCGGCGTGTTCAAAGCGTGCGCACATAATTATGGTCTGAATAGGGCATGAACACAGGATTTTATCGCTTCGAATACATGTACAAGATGTAGTCGTACTTTGGTCTAAAGCGGCGGCACGGTAGCTCGAAAGGGAATAGCGGCATTGAGCCGTGACGGTTTGATGGTGAGCTTTCCTCACCTTCACTTCACCAACTCGACCACGGTTTGTTTAAGGTGCTCGCCCAGTGAAGTACATAGGTCTCCGAGAGAGACTTATAACATCTTCCAGACACATTCGTTATATTTCAATCCTTTCCAACCTCAGCTCATCGGCATACCATCTATCGGCTTGAGTTGATTCAGTCGACCTGCGCCTGATGTTGAAATCTCACATTGAGAACGAATAACCCTCTAACCACCCACTACGAGAAAACAAATATATTTCGAGAAATGGCATCTCCCAGAGCAGCCCCAGCTGCGACTGGGTCAACCCAGCCCTTGACACCCCCTGACGACCCTTCTTCATCTGCCAATCCGGCCTCGTCGCAAAACGGCACAGCCAACCCAGGTGCTGCGGCCAGTGCCCCGTCGTTTCCGGCAACCTCTCTCAACGACTCCGGTAAATGGCGGCGCCCACGCGACGCGCGCCTCATACATATGCTTCTAGCCTCGCTCGGTGTGACTGCATACCAAGAGCGAGTGCCCCTGCAACTGCTTGATTTCGCCTACCGCTATACCTCATCCACGCTTCAAGACGCTGTTCATCTCGCTATGGAGGGATATGCGGGCACTGCAACAGGGCCTGGGGAAACGAACGTGTCAACCGGTAGCGGTCGCGGCGTCGTTGAGTTAAATACAATCACACTACAAGCGCTGCGACTGAGCATAGCGTCTCGACTTCATTACCAGTTTCAGCCCGGATTGCCCAAAGAGTTCTTGGTAGATGTGGCCTCAGAACGAAATCGGATTGCCCTTCCTGGAGTTGCGCGAGGCGGAGAGACTGGATCCAGGAGCACATTCTCGGATGTATCCATGGGTGGAATGAGACTTCCTCCAGAAAGGTTTTGTCTGACCGGGACGGGCTGGAATTTGAGGGATGAATGGGAGAGTGAAGGCGAGGAAGACGTTGAAGAATTAGAGTCGGCAGTCCTACCAAGCGCTGCCAACAACGACGAAGAGGAGGGCATGGAGGATGAAGGAGATGGAAAAATGGAAGATATCTTCGGTGAGGATGTCGATATGAAAGAAGACGACGAAGAGGATGAAAATATGGCAGATGCTTGATGCAGTATTCTTTTATCTCTCACAGTTTCAGCATCTTGATTGGAGTCTAGGATTATATATCAGAGCCGGCGTTTTTGGGGCTGCGTGTTTTTCTTTGGGACGGCGCTGGGCTATCGTACCGTTTTCTTAAGAAATTTTTTGTATCATTATCTCGAATCTGATATGAACAATTCGCACCGGGACATACACCTGGCGCCAAATTGAATTCAAATTTTGTACCAATGGTATATAATATATATCTACAAAATAATGTACATTTCGGGACCAGACATCAAAATAGAGATTCAGCTTCAGCTCGTCACCAACATTGAAAATCACCTAGACGCCGCTTCAATATGCAAAACACAAGACACACATTCGATAGTAACGGGGAGTGGAAAAAAAATATAGAACCATGCTCCGCAAGTCCCAGAGCTGGAAAGGAGGACGTGCCTAAGAAGCCTCTTTACTCCGCTTCCTTTCCTCATCTGACTTCATCAACTGTATAACCTCTTGTCGTCGCTTCTCGACCGCAGCCTCGGCCTCCTCGCGCTCACGTCGTCGAGCTTCGCGGCCCGCGAACCATTCTTCACGCGCTCGGTCTTCTTCTTCCGGTTTCGCATGTGCAAGCATACACGAGTTCATGGCCAGGCGTTGCTCTCGGCAGACCCAAGTTGTTGTGAAGGTTCGACCGCGAGCACATTCTGCGAATGCTATAATAGTCACAGAGCGTTTAGTAATGATACTCTTCCTCTTTCCCTTCCTCTCGAAGCTGGGTACCTTTGATTTCGGGGGCGCAATAGCCGCGCACACGCTTATAATATACCTCTTTGACTTGCTGTTCCTGGGTTGCGGATAGAGGCAATGGATTGCGGAAGTTGAATTGAGGGTCTGTAGGCGACTTGGGAGATGATGAGGTAGACATTTTATTTATCTCCAATTCGAAGGGAGGGAGTAGAAAAGATCATCAATTGTTCAATTGCATGTATTGGAAAGGAGTCTGACTGGAGAAGAAGAAATGGGTTATATAGAATTCATGTTGCGTGTCTCGTGTGCCTGTATGTTCTTGTTGTTCTTCTCGATAAAGCTCCTGCATTCATCAATGTCTCCCTTCGAAATGAGTAGACAATTGCAGTGTCTTGAAAGTCACAACCCTCCGAGCAGCAAAAGAAGCTCTGGAAGCTGCCGTCCGTCTGTCTTTCCGAGTCGCGCCCACCGTCTCCTGCCTTCGCCGCCTTTTCCGCCGCCGGCAGAAACTAATCAATCTTTATCTATTTTTTTTTTAACAAAAAGGAGACAAAACTCACTAACATTACTGATACACCAACATTTACAGCTGGAACTTTTGAGAATTCAGCAGAGCCAGTACCTGGAATTTGATCTAATACAATTTAACGGCAGCCGTTACCATTACCTCTAGTCCTTGCGCCAGAATCTTTCACGGAAAATGTCTTCTATGCGAAATGCCGTTCATCGACGGCAGCACCGCGAGCGTGGTCAGCTCGAAGGGCGAGAGAAATGGGGTATACTGGAGAAACACAAGGTAAGTATATATATATATGCAATATCATAATGAAGGACAAAATCTAACGCATGCATATTAGGACTACTCTCTCCGTGCCAAAGATTACAATCAGAAACAACAAAAACTCCAACGTCTGCGCGAGAAGGCGCGCGACCGTAACCCCGACGAATTCGCATTTGGCATGTTATCGGACCGAAATGCACAACAGGGTAAGCATGGTGCGCGCGATTCAGCATCGCTCAGCCATGATACGGTGAAATTACTCAAGACGCAGGACGCCGGTTATCTGAGAACAGTTGGCGAGAGAGTGCGCAGAGAGATGGAGCGGTTGGAAAGAGAGGTGCGATTGCAGGACGGCATGGAAAAGATTCTGGGGGTGAAGGGGCCCTCGTCGAGGAACCATGAGGATAAGGATGAGGATGATATTCTTCTTGGTGGTGGTGGAAATAAGAAACGGAAACTTGTCTTTGCGGATAGTCGAGAAGATCAGAAGAGACTTGGTCGGCAAATTGATTCTGAAGGAGATGACGAGGATGATGATCAGGAGGAGGTGGTGGTGGAGGAAGATGAGGACAAAGAGAGCGAATCGCTCGGAAAACAGCTACAAAAATCAAAGCAACCGTCAAAGAGACAAATAGAGGCTCAACGACAAGCTCATTTACAACGACGTGCGGCCAAACGACTAAAACGACGAGCAGCAGAAAGTCGTCGCAAGAAATTGGAAGCCCTCAGAAAACAATATACAGAAATTACGGCCGCTGAGAGAGAACTTGAGTTGCAACGAGCCCGAATGTCGAATTCTATCGGAGGCGTCAATAAAAACGGTGTGAAATGGAAAGTGAAGGAACGCAAGAGGTAGGCTTTTATTTAATGCCATGTCATTATACTTGGATTTATACAACTGCCAAATATCATAACCTGGTAGGTAATGGCGTACTGGAATATAGGAAAATACAATCTTCTTGGTGCTTGGGGTATAACTATCCGATCCTAACAACAATTCACTGATTTTATTAGATAAAAACCAAGCCCGAAAATTTTTTTCCCATGCCTTGGAATGTACCTAGTTACCTGGGTACTGTATATAGACAAACTCATCTACATAAGGCATCGGAGTCATAAAAAACCACAGCAATATTCAAGTATCAATAGGATAAGAGATATCGACAAGTAACATATATATATCAATGTCGGGTTTTGCTCCATGAAGTTGGTGTGCGAGAAAATTGGCCAATGAAACTTGCTTTATCGTTAGGCTTTATTGATAACGTCCATACGAATGCTAACTGCGCGCTTGTGTGCATCCAATCCTTCAACAGCGGCCAATTGCATGACTGCTCCAGAGACATTGCGAAGACCCTCGGCGGACAAGTTCGAGGATGTAATGTGTTTCACAAACGAGCCGAGATTGACACCTGAATATTGTTTTGCATATCCATAGGTTGCTATTACATAAAGGGAAAAAGTGCATGTTAGCCTTTGTGTTACCATGAGAGAGACACTCTGTTTTTAGGGCCAGTATTAAGGGAGTGGTGATGCATTGCAACTTACGTAGAGAGTGATTGACGCCAGCAGAATAATCGCCAACACTTTCAGGAGTCCATTGACCGATGAAAACACTTCCAGCGTTTTCAACTAGAGGAACAACATCCTCTGCATTCTCAAGCTGCAAGATCAGATGCTCCGGAGCATATTCATTGCTGAGGTTCAAAGCCTCTTCGACGTTCTTGACAACGAAAGAGACCGAGTGCTCAATCGAGCCTCGAACAATGTCCACTCGTGGCAGAGCATTAGCTTGTTGATGCAGTTCATTCTCAATTGCTGCCAACTCCTTTTCGTCCAGATCAACTGCTATAAGAATGACCTGTGAGTCAACGCCGTGCTCAGCTTGACTCAGAAGATCCGATGCGACGAACGCTGGGTTGGCCTTCTTATCGGCGATAACAAGGACCTCACTGGGGCCAGCAGGCATGTCAATACTAACTCCCGCTGATGTATCATTGGATACCATCATCTTCGCGGCTGTAACGAATTGATTACCGGGACCCAGGATCTTGTCGACTTTGCTAATGCTCTCTGTGCCGTAGGCCATAGCTGCCACAGCCTGGGCGCCACCCGCAAGAACAATGCTCTCCGCACCACACTTGTGGGCTGCGTAGACAATTTCTGGAGATATGCTGCCATCGGAGCGAGGAGGAGAGGCAAGGACAATTTTCTTGCAACCAGCAACCATTGCAGGGACACCAAGCATGAGAGCAGTCGAGGGCAATACTGCAGTTCCACCAGGGATGTAGAGACCAACACGCTCAATCGGACGGGAGAAACGGGAGCAGACTACACCTGGCATGGTTTCAACAACGAGCGGCTTGTCATCCTTTTGTGCGGAATGGAACTTTTTGATATTCTCAAAGCTTACATCGATTGCTTTGATAGTATCAGGTGACAGTTGCATCAAATGCTCCGGGAAAGGTGCTTTCAGAACCGGTGAAGTCAATGAGGTGGCTTTCTCAAATTTATGAGTGTACTTAAGAACAGCAGCGTCCCCATTCGTGCGCACGTCGTTGATGATAGGTTTCACAAGACCAACTATAGCATCGTTGGACTTTTGAGAAGGACGCTGCAAAGCATCTTTAATAACACTGACTGGAGTTGAAGCCGTGTAGATGCGCTTCATTTCAATTCGATCAGACTTAGCGGCTGCCGGTTTCTCTGGAGCAGGACTTGGTTTCGGCGCAGTCTCTGTGTTGCTCAGCCCAACCTTTTCAGCCCAACGAGGTTTGGCGTCACCCTTGCGGCGCGTCACCTTGAGATGCTTCATGTCTAGATTCCTCTCAATATCCTCCAAGCTTACATCTGCGGCAATGCATCGAGTAAGAGCGAAGTAGATCAGGTCGGCTGCTTCCGCCGCAATTTCATCCTTTGTTGTCGCCTGGCACAGCTCCTCCGCTTCTTCCATAATTTTGGCTTCAACAAGTTTGGGGTCATTGAATAGACGTGCCGTGTATGATCCAGCCGGAGCGCTTTCTTTGCGAGATTGTAGGGTCTTTTGCAAGCTCGAGAGACCTTGATACCGGCCAAAGCAGGTGTTTGTCCCAAGGTGACAGAATCCTCGACCAAGCTGTTTAACTCTGAAAATCATACAATCTGCATCACAGTCAAATCCAACACCTAGTAGCTGCTGAACATCTCCGCTAGTTTGGCCTTTGAACCAGAGACCCCGCTTGCGGGATTGATAAACTCCAGTGCCTGTCTTCAAGGCCTCCAATAGGCTCTCTTTGCTACTCCATACAAATCCCAAAGATACACCTCTCTCATCAACAACCAAGGTCGCAATGAGACCGGTATTTGCATCAGGCACAGCACGACTCGACAGCACATTTGCCACTGAAACCTTGCCATTCGTATTTGGGACAATTGTAAGCTGTTCAGACGAGACAATGGCGACGACGCCATGAGTCACTTCTTCAATGACAGCCGCTTCAGTTACATCACGCCCGAACAACCTGTACACCTGTCCGCCATCCCGTGGAAAGCCGAATTTTTCGAAGAGTCTGGCAGCGTTAGCTGTTGCACATACGCCTATATTTTCAAATTCGGGGGCATCCGTAAGCCAGTTGCGCAATTCCGTGGTGTCTTCGTCCGAGGCCACATATGCCACTAGCCTAGATGAAGGAATGTGGTTCTCTGCGGCAAGCGTAATCATTTGTTTTGGGGTAAGGAATATTTTTGCGGCACCGGCGTTGAGAACTTCGACCGCATCGGCGGGGGCAATGGTTGTGACATCGACATAGGTATCAAGGAGGCTCGAGTTGGATTTGATGAATTCGACTGCTTCCACGGAAGCTGAGACCTTGATGAACGCGCTTCCGACGCGAGAAATGTCCTTGAGACCGAAGTCATCTTCCTGGTCACCCAGTCTAGCGCGGGGCTGGACGGCAATCACCAAGGGCGACGCCATTGTCAAAATCTGTGCACAAGGAGAATGTACACAAGTTGCTGGGTGAGGTTTCCTCAGCTGCTTCCTTTGCGAGGAGAAAACCTTACAGATCTCACTCAAGTTTTCTTAATTTCTAGAGAGTCTTCTGCAACTGCCTTTGGTTGAGTCATACAACGAATGGAGAGAAAGTGGCAGAAAAGTCCCCGCAGTTCACCGCCCCGTGACCTGCCTTGCCCTTATCTGATTGTCTGGAATTGGGGATGTTGGACCTCCTTGCACGCTCGCGGGGACAACCAGCTTTTTATAAGCCTGACTTCTCTCTTGTTACACAATTTCTGTGCGCTGTGACTAATAAGGAATAAATGTGCGAGAACTGTAGGAAACACCGCGTAAGATCTGCATACAAGCTCCGAACCAACAGAGTATGCTCCAATCCTTTAGTCCTTATATAGTTACTAGTGTATTACATTCTTACAAAGAATCTTGGTATTTCGTAGGCTTCAAGCATTTTCATGTCCGCCCGCTCCTCGCGTTTTCCTCAAGATATAGGTAGGCAACTGCCCTCACAAGAAATCTGTCGATAAACGCTTATATGGCCGCTCGACTTCGAAATTGAGAACATCTTCCCACTAAAAGGATTAGAATTATCTTGTCATTAAACAAATGCGAACAGGAAGAACGATATCAAGCGGAGAGAACCCCGATGAGATAACAGTAAGCACTAAGAAGGAGTGGGAGAAAGCGAGTAAACTCGGGGTTATAGTGAGCTAATTCTGCCTGACCCGACGGACCACTAAAACATGTATATTAGGAGAAATTCGGGATACGCCTTTATTTCTCCTATACCCGGACTTAACCTACCACCAGGAAGCCCATTTGATGATCTAGACTTGCAGAATTGGTTGCGAGGGAAACGCCATTCGATGGACGTTGGTCAATCCAACACGATAATCTATACATGCATAGGCTAGAAACTAGCCAGGCAGTGTTGGAGCCAATCAGGGAGCGCCAGATTTCTAACGAAAGATAAGCAGACTATTCAGGAAAGATATTTAATAATTAGTCAAGTAGAAAAGATGGCTACCTATGTAGTGGATTATAGGCAATTGCCCGCTGAGGAAGGCATGTTATCAGCCAATTCCGCCGTCTAATGAATCGCGAAACATTCTGGTGTGCCTTCTTGTCTTCTATTTGCCTTACTTTCAAAAACAAACAGGGCCGTCAATTTACGAACCGCAGGGAAATTGCAAAAGGGCGCGAGGATCCCCGAATCGACCCATGTGTTCTCTTCAACAAAAAAGCATTCAGATTAAGTTAAAAGGCATATATGTATATACCTGTGAACCTAGGCGGATGGTTGTGGCTATGGTTACTACTGGAGACAATACATCACTTATACCTCCATTGGAGCTATCCAACATGCCCATGATCATCACATATATTTATATCCATCTTAGGAACTAGCCATTTTCATAGTCTACCTAGCCATGTTCAATATAGCAGATACATCATTCAACTGACCATTGTTCAGCGTTTGCAGCATCCCCTCAGCACTCGCTCCCCCGCCACCGCTTTTGTTCCTTCTTTCATTCATTTTTACCCTCGAATGCTCTTCCTTATCTCATCAGATTCATTCACTATTACTTATCATCTACTTCTAACCTCCTATTCTTCACCTAATTCTGTTTATCTCTCAATTCCATCTCGCTCACAGACTGTTCCTCATCTCCGGGCTCCAACATCATTGCAACTGAACCGCCCAACATGGGCGCCGTCGAACCATCTAATCCATTCGAAAAGCTTGAGCTGATTGAATGGACAGAAAAGCACACTTGAAGGGGCAAGTATCGTTTGCTTAGGCAGTACAGCAACATAAACCATGCCTGATTTGGAAGCGGACAAAGTGAGGGAACGTCGACAATTAGTAGCCACCGTCGACCACGCATCGTTGTATCCCTGCTAGGGCAGAGTATTGAACGCCAATCGATCAATTATCGAACGGCATGTTGACACCTCTTGTTGACCAGCTCACTCGCGATGAACCGCCGGTATGACTCTCGAATTAGATGTCAAGCGAATGCACCATTCGCTCGTTTTGTTCTCTGCTGTTGACAAACAGCAATAACTACACTGCAACTTCATTAGATGATCTCGTGGTCATCGAAGTCAACGCCATACTTAATGCACTTTACCCTGACGAACGCGAACAACCTCAAGTAACATCAGAAAGCGGACAACATCGACGAGCAGCTGTTTTGAAGATGAACAATCTAACTCTCAATTCCACGAAAGGCATTTCTTGTTTTGGCAATTGATCTCACAAGAAACCATTCAGGTAGGTTCTTTCCAAAAACAGAAAGCCTTATATGAACACATTTTTCTAATATATCATGGATGTAGTCAACTATGTGGGTAGTTGAGTTCTTTGTCAAGGAGACTTTAGAAAAGCATGCTCTGACACATATTCGGCTGCTGCAAGAGAAACGAGTTCATTCGGTGACGACTTCGCCATAGTTCGTAGAGTATGGCGAGACATTGACGATGACACGAAATCCAAAGTACTATCAAGTCAGAAACAGTTCGTTTCATTCTTGGATAACCTTCTTCCCGGAAGCAACCCATTCTCGACATGGTTAACGCTCTAAAACCCAAAGAATGGCGTGCAAACATTGAGAATCTGGTCAAACATTCCTGGGGGCGCGCAAATCTACTTGCAAGCCAATTAACAAGGGCCTTTGCCTGCCGCAACCTTCGTCCATTTCTTGAAGCCCTAATGATTGGTTTAGCACTCACTTCGGTGATACACATGAGCTTATCAATGCCAAAGATGTGTCATTGAGAAATCAAAGGATTTTTACGCATGAACTTGACGGCATTGCTTTCCCCAGTATGGCCAGACGGCTTCCAAATATCGAAGCGTGGCAAGATTTCTGGGGACCACCTACAGCGACTATTCTTACAGGCAATCAATAATCGCATAAAAGCTGGCTCACCAGGACGTCCGGTCATGGTCTTGCGGATAAGGCAAAGACGTAATAAATAAAGTAGATGCTCGATGTAGATGAAGTAGATGATGATAGATAGTTATAAGGATGACGGCTATCTAGTTACCAGAAAGTCAAGAGCGTAGAGAAAGATATACATTTAGATTGTCTGAATTAAGGGTGCAGCTGATGCTGTAACATCTTAACGAATATTCTTGTCCCAAGGGCTAATTGATGTATCTATGTCTCTGAGTGACATGATGTCGTTGATCACTATTCCCTCTCATGTATATAGGAGATTGCATTGGTAGATCCCGGGGCCAAAATATAAAGATTTGGTAGAAACCATCCAGCAACATGTTTCATAAGAGGATAAAATATAGGTACTTGACTATCTAACTAGGTAGTGACAATATAAGAAATATGTACTGCACAGTGTACGCCGGTATTAAACTGATGTAACCCTGGTTACAACAACTTATTGACCGTACATATATACTTACCATCCACATGACTCAACCAGCTGTATGTATAACTAGCTGAAACTTAGGAGAGTAAAATTACAGCGAGGATTGTTTCTGGTTTGCCTATGGAAGGAATTACGGTGGACTAGAGATAAAAAAGATATTAATGAAATTATATGGAGTGCGGGGCGAGGGGATGGATTACGGGAGCTATTCTTTATACAGCTAGCGGATTTATTCTGCCACCGCCCTGTCTGCCCCATCAAATGACAAACGTTTTGCCCGGCCGTTGTTTGGCATGTCAATTCACTACTTCATTTTTAATCCTTCTAGTCTCTGGTGCAGTCGTTGACATTATAAACTTGATCAAACCAATCTACAAACATCATGTAGTAATAGACCACTCGCTAGTTCAATAAATTCCACTGGCAGATTGTTTTACCGCCAACCGACAGAAATCGGAATCCACACCTTCATTTTCCATCTCTTCAAGCTTTCCACTTGTCATCCTGTAGGCGCCATGCTTAAAACATGCACGCGCTGTCGCTCTCGGCGTATCAAGGTGAGTGATAGTTCCCAGATACTTCTCTCTTACAAAAAAGGAACATAGCTTACCAAGTTGCATACCAGTGCGACGCTCGCCTTCCGTCGTGTCTGAGCTGCTACAAGTCAAGCCTGCCATGTACGTACTATGATGAAGTTCTTAAGGAAAATGTACCTCGAAGTCGTATCAAGAGTCTCTACGACAAGATTGATGAGCTCTCTGCGCTTGTTTCCATGCACGCATCGCATGCAGAGAGGTATGTATTACTACCTGCCTGCTTGGTAATACGTCTCTCAGCACTCTTTACTTGCAGGTCAGGGGCGAGCGCCGTGCCCTCAACAACGCCGTATCTTGAGCCCTTTAATTATATTGTTCCTTATCGAACCCACCAGTATCTCTTCTTGGGACCATCTCCGCCGGTGGCTCTTGGAAACGTTACGATTGCTAAGCTGCAGCAGCTTGGAGTTCAAATAGACTCGTCTCGCAGCACGTCGGAGTATGAGCAATTGCCAGCTGCAGTCCAAATCAAGTGCGACAGAAACAGCCTCTCACCAAGCGTAGTGCGGTTGCTTCTCACATACTACGCTAGATGTATCGAACCCACCTATCCAACTAAATTGATCCAATGCGGGGAGGGCGTGGAGACCGATTTGAAGCAACTCAGTGATGGCAATCGTTGTGTAATTCTTCTTGCTTGCGCCACAGCTGCCGTTCACAAGAGCTACCACCTCCCAAGTTGGAAAGCGCTTGCTACCGCCTGCCGTGACTGGGCTGGCGATCTCGCTCAGCCTTTGATAGAGAGGCGGGATGACTTTTCGGTTTTCGTCCTGATCATGTTCATCGTGTATGAACTTGCCGATCCACAAAGAGGCCTTATATGGGAGTTTATATCCACGGCTACACGTATCTGCTTTCAATTGGGATGGCATCGAGTCGACGAGGATCCCGCGGAAGTCTCTGATGATGAGAGTAATGATCTCGCTCGTGGTACCCTGAGTACGGAGACTCGCCGCACGCTTTTATCTGTGCTCATAAACATCGAGAGGTAGGCATAGTCACTTTTCTGTTTCTCTTGATGATTATCATCATCATATGACAAAAACTAACCGTAAAATAGGCCCTTGAGCGTCTTGTCGCAGCGCACCCCGCTATTGAGAGCTAGCACAGTCACCTGGGAGTCCAGTAGTGACTTTGCGTATAACAGCTACTGGCAGATCATACGTGATTATTTCGGGACAAACCCAAAGCGTCCTGACGATGGTGAATGCCCGCTTTCTAATACTACTGGCCTTTCAATTTTGCATATTCTTGAAACTATGTCTACTACTACGAATACCGGGGAATCCGTCACTCACGAAGTTTGGCTCTTACTTCACCCTTTCCTGGTCGACCATGCTCCCTGTGATTCCTGTTTGTCTTTCCCGCCGAGCAACGTAGACGAGGCTGGGGGGCTGCATAGCCGAGTGCTTCGTGAAGCAATATCCTTGGCTGCGGCTGTTCATACGCTGGTAACCTCCCAGGACGTCTTTATCCCGCCAATGTTCGCAGCTTCAAGGGCCTTCATGGCAGCATGCGTCTTATTAACTGCGATGGCGACCCATTGGCCGGGGTCCGAAAACTGTCTCGGGTCGTTGCTTAAGTGCTCAGAAGTCCTGACTTTCACATCTTCATTGTGGAGAGGAGGAAGAGATTACTTTGAAATTTTTCGGCAACTTGCTCGGGCAATAAATTAGTGGGCCAACTCCTTCGCAGCTGCGTAGCCGGAGTTAGAGAGGCTTTCACAATCTCACAATCTTCTTTGATTTTATCTTCTTGAAGTGTCCTCTCGGAGTTGTCCGTCGCTCCAAGCTTTTGCTTCTCACATCTCCGCTTACCCCACCGAGCAAAAGCCCCGACGCCAGGAGCTTGCTTATCAGAGCTAGTTGTTTAGGGCATTATCTTCGTTCGAGATTGAATTATCTTTTGCTGTTGCAGCAGTCATATCCTCCTGGATACACAGTGTAACCGCCAAATTCATCATGGCCGTCTTTACTGCGCCTCTAGCTACAGCTATCGACTTACAATCGGCAATTTTGATACCAACTATCCTATCGAGTGTAGCATTTTTCATCTACCTACGCTATTTTTACGTCGATTTCGCTGCTATCCAAGGCATTCCAGAAATACCTGGAGCGTCCCTCCTCCACGGACATCTGTATCAGCTTGGAAATGACCATGCTACTACTGCGCAAAAGTGGGCGGAGAAATATGGATGGCCCATCTTCCAAATGCGGCTTGGAAACAGACGTGTCGTTGTTCTGAATGGGTTCGAAGTAGCACGAGAATGGATAGTTACCAACCAAGCTTCTACCGTCGACAGACCTCTGTTCTACACGTTCCACGGGGTAGTATCTAAGACTTCCGGTGAGTTAGCAAGAAAATCAGCGTGAGTTTAGGTCATGCTTTCTAATCAAGTGGTTTTAGCGGCGACAATTGGCACAAACCCTTGGAATGAGAGAACCAAAAAGCAGCGCCGAGTTGTAGGCTCCTTGACCACAGCACCTGCTATTAAAAGACTTGCCGGTATGCTAGATCTCGAAACATCAGAAATGGTCAAGGCTATTTTCAGTGACGGGAAAGGAGGCTCTAAACCGCTTATGCCTCACATCTATCAGAAGATGTTGTCTCTGAATGTCGTCCTCATGTTCTGCTATGGAAGGCGCTTTGAGAATGTCAATGACCCTCTTCTCCTGCGCATTCTGAGCGATGCTTCAATCATTTCAAGGTATGCACATGTCTCCGAACATAAAAATCTGTAAGTGGCCAATGGTACTGATTGTACTTATTGGATACTCTAAGCTTTCGCTCCACCAACTCAAATGCCCAGGACTATGTCCCTTACCTCAGATACTTGAGCGTTTTGCAAGATAAAAAGAGAAAGGCATTGGCCACCGAAGTCAGAGACCGACGAGATAAATGGCTTGCTGCCTTGCTTGAAGAAGTCAAGGGGAATATTGCCTCTGGAAAGGTCACTAACTGTGTTGCTTCCGGACTGCTGATGGATAGCGAGGAAAACTTAACGAAGCGTAAGTTGGCTCATTTTCATTGGATATTTTTTTTATAATGCCACGATCTCGGTTTCTGATTTTACATAGTTGACGTCCGTACGATTCTTGGTGGTCTCATGTCTGGCGGGTTCGAGACCGTATTTGCAACTGCAATTGCTGGTCTAGCATTTCTCGCCAGTCCTGAAGGCCAAGTAGTACAGCAAAAGGCGTATCAAGACATTGTGGAGTCATATGGTTCTGTGGAGGCTGCCTTTGAGAAGGCAGTCGACGAGGAGAGGTCCAAGTATACTGCTGCCTTTGTGAAGGAAACACTGCGGCACTACCCTCCTTTACACTTGCTACCTCCGCGGCAGACATACCAGGACTTTGCATGGAAAAATGGAATCAAGGTTCCCAAAGGACTTATGATTCTAATCAACTGCCAGGCAGCTAATCATGGTAAGTGAATAAACCCAAGGTTCCACAAACAGCAAAAAAAGGGAGATCATGGCTAATTGAGGAGTAGATCCGGCTACGTACGGCCCTGATGCGCACGTCTTTCGTCCGGAAAGGTGGCTGGAAAACGAAAAAGAAGAAGGGAATGGCATGAGGAACAAGATACCTTCTCCGCATCAATTTGCATTTGGTGCGGGATCACGCATGTGTACAGCCATCAATTTTTCCAACAGGATTTTATACGCCATTTTCCTGCGGCTTATTGTCTCCTTCAAAATCGAGCAGGGGAGCGAGCCGTCGAAGCAACCTAACCTGCACTTTGTGGATTATAACCGTAACACGACGGCTCAGAGTGCGATTCCAAAGGACTTTGAGGCATTCTTCGAAGTGCGCGATCAGGACATATTCGACGCTTGCATGGAACGGTCTGCCGAAAACACGCGAAATGTTACGAATGGAATAGTCCGGTGATCCGCATAGTCTCACCTAGTTGAAAAGCATACATATCCATCATAGAATATAGCATTTGAGCATCTTGGCTGTCTAGTGCCCCGCGCTGCGAATTATGAAACCTTGATAGTCAATAACTTGGTTGTCAAACTTAGTTCAAACTCTAGCTGACCATGTTGAGATATCTCCGAATCCACGTGGTATACAAACCCCTAAAGAATTCCTCCATTCTACTCCATGTCAAGAATGCGATCCCGGACATACTGGTTCGCTTATCGAGCTTGCTACTATCAGCTGGATGAATGTTTATCAGCCCTCATTCTCAACCTTTTCCCCCAATCAGATTCCTATCATATAGAGGACGCGGAATCTTGCGCTCACAGACCCGCTGTTGCTCGCAGATTTCCGACGCCACTTGAGAATTTCCCAAACGAGGATAAGACGATAACTCAATAATAAGTTTGGTCGATAAGGCCTTGCGTTATCTAGTACTACTACGACTACTGGGAAGTTTGTTATTTATTGCCATAGCATGGATAATAGATATCTTTAAATGTAGAGTCTGTGCGTAGGCCTCTCTGCATACAAAAGTTGGCTTTGGGACGGATTCAGGAAATTCTGAATTCCTTCACTCCTGCCTCCCAAGACAGAATCTTCCGCCATGTCTCTGCAGTCGGAGATCTCGAAGAACGGCGTACAGACGACTGCCGTTTCTGGCCAGTCGTCTACTGCTGAAGAAGGCACTACCTACAATGTTGCAGGCAATGGCAACGTGATGGGTGAGTGGCCTGGTGTTTGTTGATGGGGGATTTGCGTTCCGCTGACTTGTGTCTCTTCTTATGTCAACAGAAAATGGCCTACAAAGAGGCTTGGAGAGTCGTGAGTGTCCCCTATATGGTTTGAAGAAAAGGGAAAAAAGACATGTCCCCCCTCTGCTAACATCCTTCAATGTAGGCCATTTGGTCATGATCAGCTTCGGGGGTGTTGTTGGGGCTAGTATCTGGTACGGAACAGGTTTTGCAGTTGCCTACAGCGGTCCGGTGGGCGCGTTGATATGCTTCTTCATCGTTGGAATTGACGTCTACTTCGTCATGCAATGCTGTCAGTTCGACCCCCCCCCCCCTTTTTTTCTCTATGTGGTACTTACTACTAGGCAAGCGCTAACTTGGTTCTCGAAACAGTGGGAGAGATGTCCACATTATTCCCCATTCCAGGAGCTTTCATAGAACTTTCTGGCCGCTTCGTCGATCCTGCTCTGGCGTTCAGTGTTGGGTATAACTATTGGTACCTTTGGATCACTAATATAGCTGGTGCGTTGTTTCTGCAGCTCATGTGAATGAAGACTAACCGTCGAATAGGTGACTTTAATGCTAGTTCTGTACGTCTGTATGTATTCTGACTTTGTGTGGCAGCCTGCTGACTCTTGATGGATCAGATTATCATGGGTTATTGGACCTCCGCAGTGCCTTCGTATGGCTGGATCCTGATCTGGTGGGCATTTTACCAGGTCACAACGCTCCTAGGCGTCGTTGTCTGGGGAGAGATGGAATTCTACTTTGCGTGCTGGAAGCTGATATGTATCATGGGTGGATTTATCTCAGCCATCTTGCTCAATACCGGAGCTATCGGTCACGGTCACGAATATATCGGTTTTCGCTACTGGAAAGACCCTGGCCCCTTTGCTAATGGCATCAACGGCTTTGGGCAATCCTTTCTGCTGGCCGCAGTGTATTATTGCGGTATGTGCTTCCTACCACGGATTTGCAATTGCAGGGATAGCTGATGAACTGTGAATTCTTAGGCACTGAAATGCTCGCACTTACTGCAGCGGAAAGCAAGCGTCCCGAGAGAGATGTTCCGAGGGCTATCAAGCAGACATTCTGGCGGATTTTGATCATCTTTATGTGCGCTGACTCGATCTTCCCCTGGTGACTGAATCAATATAGCTGACACAACGTTATCTGGAACAGGGGTCTTGTCTTCTTCGCGGGAATCCTTGTGCCTTCAAACAGTCCGGAGCTGCTCACTGCCGCCACCAAATCTGGCAAATCTCCATGGACTATTGCATTTACCAATGCTGGAGCCCCCCAACTTGGAAATGTAGTCAATGTTGTTATGTAGCGCTCCCTTCTTCTTGGTTTGTCTCAACTTTGGGCTAACATTGGACTACAAGGATCACTGCACAATTCTCGTCCATGAACTCGGCACTTTATGTTGCATCTCGAAGCCTCGTCACGCTCGCTTCTCGTGGGCGGGCGCCAAAGTTCTTCGCTAAAACTACAAAGAATGGAACCCCAGTCTACTCTCTTGTGTTCTGCAATGCCCTTGGCCTCATAGCCATTCTGAACTACAGGGCCGGTCCGGGCAAGGTGTTTACGTATCTCGTTGACATTTCAGGATCAGCTACGTACGTTGCATGGGCGGTTATTGGAGTAACGCATATGCGGTTTCGCAGAGCTTGGGTCTTGCAGGGCAACCGCGTCGAAGATTTGCCCTACAAGGCTCTATTCTACCCCTATGGCACATGGTTTGTAATTTTCATCAATACCTTCCTGACCTTGATCGCGGGCTACTCGGTCTTCATTGACGGGTTTGATGCCGTGGGCTTTGTCGTCAACTACATTGTCGTTGCCGTTTTCGTCGTTCTCTTCGTGGGATGGAAGATCATTAAGAGGACAAAGATGGTGCCGCTGATGGAGGTCGATTTAGTCACTGGTCGAAGAGAGATCATTCCAGACATCGAGGAAGCGCCGAAGAAAGACGCCCCCTGGTATATCAGGGCTGGACGATCCATCTTCAGCTAAATAACACGTGGGCAGTGAAAATTAATATGGCCTGTCTATTATTCACATCCAAATTTTTGTATATTTCAAATATATCTCTCGTGCGATCTACTTACCTAGGTAAAAATATAGTGAGAATTGCTTGCATATCAACAAGCATAACTTTAAGTGCGTAGGAAAATACGTAAACTTGATAATGCCAATGGCTGTCAAGCTAACTTGTTGACAGACAAGTTTTGAAGCTTGTATACACCTAATAGTACATATATACTTCATAATTTAGCTATATTTGTTTAAGAAATCGGCACACATACCCGTATCGGAAATTCCCAAGTAGTCTGTAGTATCCCAAAAAAAAATAAAATAAAAATAAAAAGAAAAAAATACCCATGTATCTACTATCTACTATCTATGCATCCTTATCTACAGATCATGTATCTGCTGCCAAATTGCCAATGAACATCCGGAATTATGCGACTCGCCGGATTTCCGACATGCGAAACTCCGAGGTGGACTAATAATAAGTATGTTTCTAGAGCTCTTCGAGCTGCTGGAAAATGAGAAAGAATAAATTCCCTGTACTGTCTTTATTTCTGCTCTCGAACTACAACATACCTAATTGCACCGCCATGGCGAACACAGGAAAGCACGTCGTCTTCGACGTCGTGGGCACTTGTGTGTCCTACGAGGCATTCTTCGAGGGCATCGAGGCGCGCATGGGCGACCGCCTCCGTGCAGAGGGAATCAAGCCGCGACTGTTCGGCTTTGCGTGGATGGAAGCAGCAGAGCGTGAGTGCAGCTACTTGGACCGCTCTGGCCGTTACGTGCCCTTTTGGAACGTCTTCCAGCCTCTGTTCTACCGCATTCTGTGGATGGCCGGCATCGAGGAGCCACGCAAGTTCGCCACCGACGAGGACGCAGCTTTCATGGTCGGCGAGTACCGTAAACTCAAGGGGCGCCCTGGCGTCCAAGAGTGCTGGGCGCGCCTGCGAAAGGCAGGCTTCACCGTTTGGGCCGTTACATCTGGCGATGCCGTTCGTGTCCAGAGCTATCTGGCCAGCAACGGCATCGAGTTGCCCACGGAGAACTTTGTCACCTGCGACACTCTCGGTATCGTAAAACCAGACCCAGGGGTATACAAATATGTCCTTGACAAGTTTGATGGGGCTGAGGAGAAATGGTTTGCTGCGGCGCACATGTGGGACACAGCGGCAGCAAAGCATTGCGGGCAAGTTAATTGATTGATATACCGCAGAAATGAAGAAACAACGCTGACATATGCAACCAGATTCAAAGCGGCTTGGTGCTCGGTCTATGAAAAGGAGCCGACGACAGAAGTCTTTGGCGAGATTGACGTGATGGCGGATTCTCTGGTAGAAATGGCAGACAAGATCATTGCGGCGTCGAATCAATAAGCATACGTACTAGCACGGTTGACCGGAGTTTTTATTCTAATAATCATATATGTGGAATCTTTACTACATTATCCATTCAATTTGATCATAAAAAATACAAAAGGTAGTTTGCGCGGTTCTATTGGAATGCAGACAGCCCTAACCCTAGCCCTATCTATCATCGTACTTGTCAATCGCCTAAGATTACTTGTGTCGCCAAAATTAGCACGATCTAGGCCAAGGACTGTTTCATTCAAGTTTGATAATTGGTAATAGAACCTCCGCACCTCCTGATATGATAGTAGCTACGTACGGAGTATATAGCATGATAAACGGAATTCCCCTCTTCCCAAGTCTCCCCGCCGCGGACAAATCCGCTACCAGACTTGCCCAAAGCAAACGCGCATTTCTTCTCGCCTTTGCATTTCTTTCTTGCTGAACAACTACCATTCTCTCAGTCGAGTCCGTAACTATGACTGCTACTACTCCTCCATGCCAGCGTCCCGTTGCAGATGCAACCACGCCATTCTGGCGAACCGAGCTTCACAAACTCGACACCTTCAGGTCGACGGAAGAGCCACCACAGGAATGCGACGTTGTAGTGATCGGTTCTGGCTATGCGGGCGTCAGTACGGCATATCATATCCTAGAGAATAATGACTTTCCGCCCTCGATTGTCATGCTCGAGGCGAGAGAGGCTTGCTCAGGAGCGTCGGCAAGGAATGGTAAGACTAAAGAATTCTTCTTCAATTTGCACGTAGTTCTATTTGTTTTAGACTAAATTCTACTGTATAGGGGGCCATGTAAAGCCCGATGTATACTACAACATTCTCAAATACACCAAGAAGTATGGTGCCGAGGCCGCTGCCAGCTTCGCGCGATTCGAGGCCGCCAACGTCCTTGCCGTTAAACAGCTGGTCGAGAAAGAGGGCATTGACTGCGATTTCGTCATGACAAGAGCAGTCGATGCATACCTGGATGCCGAACATGCAAAAGCAACAGAAGACTCATATAAGGAACTCGTGCGCATCGGCGTCGCGGATCTCGGTGATGTGCAATTAGTGCACGGTGAAAAGGCAGAGAAGGCAAGCGGTTTTGTTTTGCCCAGTTCCTGCATGAAGTTCTGGCTAACAGAATACACAAACTTTTAGATAACTGGCATAAAAGACACAAAATGCTGCTTTTCTTTCACTGCCGCGCATCTCTGGCCCTACAAGCTTGTTATGGGCCTCCTGTCTAAATTGGTCGACAAGGGGATCAATCTCCAAACACATACACCAGTAACTGCAATATCTGAACAACGTGATTCGGAGGGAAGGTGGACAGTCACTACCAACCGCGGCTCTATACGAGCCAAGAAGCTCATTCTCGCCACGAATGGGTACACAGCCGCCATCTCGCCGCAGTTCCACGAGAAGATTGTCCCGGTTCGAGGAATCTGTAGTCGCATCGTTGCACCGGACGCAGCTAAGGTCTCCCGCTTGACAAGCAGTTGCAGCATACGATATGGCAAGGGCATATATGACTATATGATTCCACGCCTGGATGGTTCCATCGTAATCGGGGGCGCAAAGCCAAGGTTCTGGCATGATCTGAACCATTGGTATGGTGTTACAGATGATAGCAAGCTGATCGAGCCTGCCAAAGACTATTTTGACGGGTTGATGCAACGTCATTTCAATGGCTGGGAGGAATCTGGTGCTTATACGGACATGGTGTGGACTGGTATCATGGGCTGGACGACGGACTTCATGCCGTATGTGGGTGAAGTGCCCAACAAGCCCGGGCAGCTCATAATTGCCGGGTTTAGCGGCCACGGAATGCCTCTGATATGTCTTGCTTCAAAGGCGATGGCGGAGATCGTCAAGGGGAGTACGTTTGAAGATACCAAGCTGCCGTTCATCTTTAAGCCGACTATGGAAAGGCTGTTGTCGACCGAGAATGACATATTGGGAAAATAGTTTAGACTTTTTTCTCTTCTTCTTTTCTTCAATTAATTAGTGCTAGACTATCCAGCTACAATCACAGTGTCTGAGGGCTGAATGTCTGTCCAAATTGGGGAGAGATCCTGAACATATTCCCAGAATGCATCCCAGTCCACGTCCTTCATACCAGACATCACCGGTTCGAGGGATGGAGCAGGATCTGTAGCGCTATTCTGATCTGTCTCGAACGACATGCGAGATTCCCACAGGAGAGGTCCCTCAGGGAAGAGTAACTTCCGTAGCTTTTCTGTCATTAGACATTCAGCCTCAATTCGAGCCGGGTCTATTTGCGCAAGCGCTCTGTCACTATAAGCGCGAGATGCCTCATCTAGGATGGGGCTGAGGTATGCGGAACATAACGCTGCATCTTGCCAAGATTCTCCAACTTTATTTAATAGAGCTAGACAGTCAGGCAAGGTGACAGCTAGTATATGTCGGGCCCGGTGTCTAAGTGGCTCGTAATCCCTCAATGCCCAGCACGACTCGAGCATGATGACGGCCGCCTCGAAAAGATTGTGGACGCCGTGCCACGGGTAGAATAAGCGCCTCCTCTTTGTTTGGTGCTGGTAATCTTCAACCAATATTGAACAGGCATCGAAGCACTTCTCGCGCTCCTCTGGTGTTCGGGATTCTAGCCTCGGCGAGGGACGGAATAGTCTAGCTAATAGAAGCCCGTATTGAACCATCCTGAACTCCAGCATCTGGTATTTGGAGAAATCCTTGGCCCTTTCCAGCCATGCGTCGAGCCGACGAGTAACATCGACCATCCAGGAGTTGAGTTCGGACCTGCTCCTGTGAGTCGAGCCATCTTGAAGATACAGTGTACGGTGAACCTCGGTCTCCAAGGCACGGAATCGATATAGATGACTAGCTGACGCGTGTTTCGTATCTGCGTCCGAGATTGAATGATGTGATATCGTGATGGAGGCTTCTTCGGGAAACGCGAGCGGCAGACGGACAGTGGCGCTGAGTGATCTCTCCATGCCGTACGTACACCAGAGAAGCTTGTTTCGGAACCTGACTTCTTCTTGATCCTGCAAAAGCACCTCTGAGGCCTGTTTATGCAATCCTAGATCTAGCACAATCCTCGTGGCGTTCCAGATGCATATCCAGTTATCCGCCTTGTTGGGATTCAAATTTGCGTAGTGTGCTAGAAGTAGATATGTCTGGAGTCGATGAATATCCGTCACCTCAGGAGCTAGCCGCAAGTGATGCAGCGCGGTATCAAAGAAAGCATCAGAAGCAGTTCTCGCCTGGTGCTCGTTTTTCCAAGTGAGAGTCAGGGAGGACACTGCTAAGACGATAAATACAATAAAGTAGTCGTAATGAGTGAGACCTGAGCTGGCTGGAATCCCAAGACTTAGAGCAGCATCTGTATCGCCATTAAGCACTATGAGAAGGCGGCTGACTGCATTGGAGAGATGTTGCTCCGAAACACAGGGATATTGGGGCAGATGAATATTTGTATAGTTGGATATCATCTGCTCGATTGCTGCGTATGGAATGCGGCCAAGGTTGGTGGATGATAGCCGCTGTTGTTGATTTTGATCCTCGGGTCTGCTGCCTGAGCCGTCAATCTTTTTCACATTGCACACAACCAAAGGCAGGCAACTAGGTCTGAGCAAGACCGAAGACGTGATATCGGAGAGGAAAAAAGGGCGGGGACCCGATATATCAGCCAGCAATGTTGCCTGTGCCAGCCTTGAGGTCAGCGCCAAGGTGATATTAGCAGGCGAATGATGGAGACTGGAGGCCTGCCGCTCAAGTTCAGCTACCTGGTCCTCGAGCGCCTTGACTAGACTAGCAGAAGATTAATATTTGATTTCAAGCAACAGAATCAACACCCACCCACCTCCTTGGTAGATCTTGGTGGCCATTTGAGTCGTAGCCACGACAGACGGCGCCAGCCTTTGTGCAAGCACCGCATGATGGGTAGCCGGAATCGCACTGCTCCCGGAGATCCAGTGAGCATATGTATAGGACGGACGCATTTATAGGACTGCCAACGAACCTTGGTCTTCCTCCGCCTACACCGTGCGCAGACCTTGGATGAGCGTCTACCGGACACAGCAAGCTGCAGGTCACGGAGTGCAGTCATATTGGACCATGAACTTAGAGAATGATGGTGTTGTCTTCTCGCTCGAACTCGAGAGACCTTCATTTTCTTATCGTCTTGATTAGCAAGCAAGGTTTGGGCCAATCAGCGTCGCCGGGAGAGGCTCGACGCGGAGTAAAGTATATCCCCGAGCATAGCACAGCTTTTCTCACTTTTTTGCATTGACTACTACCAAGTGGCTATTCAGGTCCGGTATCGGGATAGCCCTCATTCTTTTGATCCTACGTTGACGGGGCAATGTCTTACTGGCAATACACGCGGTAAACACCGACAGTTCCAGCATCTTTTGAAAGCGAGACGCGATACTGACGAGCGGTGTCGATTAATTGAGATATTCAGAGGGCAGTTTTATGCTGATTCAAGGGAGCGCCCGTATCTGGATCTGGTCGAATAGTTATGATGTATTACAAACTATAGTAAGGCCGTAAAACTGTCAGATAGACGATTTCTAAATGGTACACTGCTATCACATGCCTCGGACTCTTCGAAGTGATCAAACCACTGAATGGCCACTGGAGGATGTGCTTTGAGGTGAAGGGGGCCTTCGGCACAAGAAAGGCATCCCACGTGACATCCTCGAAGCACCGCCAATTGTCCGACTTGGTGTTGTCAAGTTCAGTCATCAGTTCGGCCAGGTATGACGCGAATCCATGGAGGCCACGCGCTCGACAGACAAAATTCCAAAGTCCAAGGCCGTGTCGGTCTATATGCAACTACATAGCTAGTCACAACTGTGCTATTTGACCGGAATTTTTTCCAGGTTATGCACAACCGCAATGCAATCAACATCCCACCAGCCCAGGTCCTGATGCTGCTGAGCGCTGAGTTATCTACCCCGCACGGGACAAAGATCAGTTGATGATGCATGGTGTGCCAAGATTGCAGTCGATACTACAGTGCCATCATGTCTCATAACTATCGTCATGGGTTGACGATGCAGTCAAGTCGGCTTTATGTGATTCCAAGAAAATCAGCATTGCATGGTGTGCACGGACGAACATAGTCCTGCATAGTAATACCGACTTCCGAATCTATTGATCCTCCTCCGTAGGGAGGGAGGATCAAGTGCGAGGATTAGTGCCTGTCGATCTCAGGAATGCTGCAAATCAACCATTGGTATACCTACCTTGCCTCGCCGAACCAAAAGATCGGCTATACAATGCATTATGCGATGCCATTGAACGAGAGAAAATCGAGATGCGAGTACGGAGTAGTAGGTACGGGGAAGTATATAGCGAGTGCTGCAGGCTCAGGGGACTGTACTCCACAGATCGACAGGCTGGCTAACTAGCGCTGTGAGAAATACCGTGCGGGGGCGCCGTAGCTCAACGTGAGTCTGCACGATGAGATAACTATCGCAAGGACAGAAGAAGAGGAGGAGGAGGAGAGAAGTAGAGAAGAGAAGAAAATAGAAAGAGGCTTGGCAGGTAGCAGTCGGAAGACAGGGGCGGAGGAAGGCACGAGATCGGTCACGCGTGTCACGGCCTCAGGAATCTTCCTCAATACCTCTCTCTCTCTCTTTCTTGCGCCAGGAAACCGGATGTCACTCTTTTAGCCCGTAATTGGCGTCGTATTCATACTATATATACATACCCCCCGTCGCGACAACTCAGTCTTTCCCTTCTTCACTCGTTTGAATACCTTCACTTATACAATGCGTTTGTCCTCCGTGTTTCTGACAGCCTCGACTGTCGTCAGCCAGGCTGTTGCATCTCCCGTCTTGAAGAGAGACACGGAAGCGACTGACCGCGCAAACGCCGTCAAGCAGGCCTTCCAGATTGCCTGGGATGGCTACTATGCCCACGCTTTCCCGCATGACGAACTGCATCCAGTGGACAATGGCTATGATGATAACTAGTGCGTGTCTCCCTGTCTAGTCTGCATGACATGGTAAACATCTATGGAACGTACAGAGCTAACAAACATATCAGCGACGGCTGGGGCGCCTCTGCAGTTGACGCCATCTCAACGGCGGCTATCATGGGAAATGCCCAAGTTGTCGATCAAATACTCAATTACATCGCCACCATTGACTTCACAAAGTCAAATGAGACCACAATCAGCTTGTTTGAGACCACAATCCGCTACTTGGGGGGCCTGTTGGCCGGTTACGACCTGCTCGCCGGCCCGGCTGCGAACCTTGTGTCCGACAAAAGCCTAGTAGATGCTCTGTTGACCCAGGCCCAGTCTCTTGCCGACAGCCTGAGTTACGCTTTTGAAACGCCATCTGGCGTTCCATACAACAACCTGCTTCTGAATAGTCGCGGCAACGACGGCTCGACTACCAATGGCTTGGCTACGACAGGGTCTTTGGTCCTCGAGTGGACGCGTTTGTCAGACTTGACAGGAAATAAGACCTACGGCGAAATCGCTCAGAAGGCAGAATCATATCTTCTGAATCCGCAGCCAGCTTGGACCCAGCCTTTCCCCGGTCTGGTTGGTAGCAATATAAATATCTCTAATGGTCAGTTTGTTGACGACTACGTTACCTGGAACGGTGGAGACGATTCGTTTTACGAATACCTTATCAAGTTCTTTGTCTACAGCCCTAGTAGATTCTCCGAGTATCGGGATCGTTGGTTAGCTGCAGCCAATTCAACGCTCGAGTATCTACTTTCACACCCCGTGCCCCAGCCAGACCTCACATTTGTTAATATCTGGGACAATGGTACATTGATCTCAAGTAGCGGACATCTGACAGGCTTCATTGGTGGCAACTTTTTGTTAGCTGGCTCTGTGTTGGATCGTCAAGATCTAATCGACGCTGGTTTAGCTTTTACTGACTCGTGGTATGCAACTTACAATGCAACAGCCACTAAGATTGGTCCCGAGGGTTTCGCATGGGATGAAGCTGGAGTTCCATCTGATCAGAAGACATTCTACCAAGTTAACGGGTTTTATATCACATCAGCGGACTATGTCTTGAGACCCGAAGTAATGGAAAGCTACTACTATGCCTATCGTGTGACAGGTGACGAAAAGGTGCGTTTCTGCGTTTCTTCTTCTGGGATCTAAATGTATCCCTGCTAATAACCACCAAGTACCGAGACTGGGCCTGGGACGCGTTTGTTGCCATCAACTCCACGACCCACGTGGGCTCTGGATACAGTGGAATTGAGAACGTCAACGTGGCTGGGGGGGATGGATTTGACAATGAGCAAGAGACATTCCTCTTCGCCGAGGTATTGAAATACGCATATATGATCCATGCAGATGGTGAGTTTTACGCACTTCAACTTCGAGTAAGCGATTTTCCGCTGACTGGCCTCATTAGACGCCGACTGGCAAGTCAAAGCCAATGGCAAGAACAAATTCGTCTTCAATACCGAAGCTCACCCCGTCCTCATCACTAGCTAGTGAGCATCCCAAAGTATTACTCATGCAAATAGCACGAGCAATCCCGGCTGTAATTAGCTTCATTGTTCATATCACTAGGGATAGCACGAGAGAAATACCGAATTTCCTCGACGGAACATAGAACAACCAGAGTAGCAAGGCTGTGCTAATTCCTCACATAATCCCCCAGGGCATAAATATCAAAAAGGCATTCATCCCTGTCACTGAGAAATGCGGAGGCAGTACCTAACTAATAATCAGCACTGGGAAACATTGCTTCGAGATGGGCTGTCAATCTTGCTTGATTATTGGGATAGATAGGTTCTTGACTCATTCGTATAATCGACGAAAGAAATGCATCTCTTCTGTTCTGTTATTAGTAAATATATTGAATGCGCTGTCTGTTGCAAGGTGAACTGTGAAGCAAGGAATGCCGGGAAAGGACGTCCAGCCCCAAAAGGGAAGTCGGCCCGCCGCGAAGCACGTCGACGCGTGAACAACATCGCGCGCTTATCGTTGGGATCATTGATTGCACATAACACCATCCAACAAAACAATAAAGCACGCCAGCCCATGGGCATCATGCGTCCACGCGCAGAACCCTTATATTGACGCCAAAAAAAAGATTTTATTTGCTTATTGATTTCTCTTCAATTATATCTCCGCCTTGCCAATACCGCTTGCTTCACAAATTCACGCCATATTCGAGGGGATATGCCTCGCTAGACGGCCAACAGAAGAAGCGTGTCTTTGATATAGACAGGGCATAAACGAGACTTGAAAAATTAGCCATGTATCTTCCACGCTCACTTATAAGCCAGCTATACCTCCAGCTCCTTCGATCACACCATCCGCTTTCTCCGCCGGTCCTTATACTCGTTGCCCTGGAACCCGACGCCCTCTGTGCGTGCCGCATCCTTACGACGCTGTTGAAACGCGACTATATCGCTCACAAGATCCAACCCATTGCTGGATATGGTGATCTGGCACGTGCAGGACAGGAGCTGGTGCGTCCCATGCGCACCACCGATGGAGGCAGCGGGGGAGTCGTTGTTTGTCTCGGCGTCGGCGGGCTTGTTGACTTGAGCGAGATCTTGTGCTTAACAAATGAGCAAGACGAGTCCGACGAGATGGGAGGCGTAGAAGTCTGGGTTCTCGACGCGCGACGACCGTGGAATTTGGTGAATATATTTGGCGGCTATTCAGAGCATCTCCGTGACCGCGAGTATGCAGCAGAGATGGACCTCGCTGCCATGCGTAGAGGTCGTGGCGTGGATAAGGGCTGTATTAATCGAAGCTACAAACGTGGCAGCGGAGGAATTATCGTATTCGACGACGGCGACATTGAGGAAGATCTGTCCAGAGAACGTGATGCTTATTATGCCCTTGAAGCAATGCCGGAAGTCGACGATGATAGTGACGATGGGTCTAGCTCGGAAAGTGAAGATGATGCTAACAGCCTGGAGGGGGGTTCGAAGAAAAGAAAATCATGGTCGGGACGCGAAATGGAGGATAGTGATGATGAGGACGATGAACGTCCACGGCAGCGTAGGAGGAGTAATTCGGTACGTTTCTTTCTCTTCCGCGTCTTTTTTGGCTTCTGTTTACTCAACTATACTGTTCCAGAGCTCCCCCATTACCTCTTCTCCAAGTAATCGACGTCGTGCAATTGGACATGATTCTTCGAACGAATCACGCACACCTACTCCAGAACCCAGCTTCGTGTCGCCTCCGACATCCAGACAACCCTCAGCGCGAACGCTAAGAAGACGACTTTTACGAATGAAGAGTAAACACGAAAGTATATTACAAGCGTACTACAGTACAGGCACAGCCTATTCCGAGCCAATCTCTTCCCTTATGTATTCCCTCGCTTCTGAGCTGGGACGTGAAGACAATGACCTTTTGTGGTTGGCAATTGTAGGGAGCTCGAGCATGGAAATCTCTGGCCGAACAATGACAGGCGTAGGAATATCAAGTTCCTCTGAATCCGGAGGCTCGGCTGGTTGGGGTGGATCTCGGGGCGAACGGATTCGACAGATAATGCGAGATGAAGTCCACCGTCTCAACCCCCCCGAGGGCATTGAAAGCTTTCGCGACGTACCAGGTTCAAATACCGATGTCATTCCCACGACGGGGCGATCTCCAGCGGATACATCAATACGAATATCACCGGAACCGCGCTTTCTGCTAGTACGCCACTGGTCGTTATACGAAAGCATGTTGCACAGCCCATATCTTGCATCAAGACTGCACGTATGGACTGAGAATGGCCGAAAACGACTCCATAAGCTATTAGCCAAAATGGGCATTAGCTTGACACAATGCCACCAAAACTATAATCATATGGATATGGAGTTGAAGCGCGTATTGCGCTCCCGGCTGCTGAAATACGCTCCTATGTACGGCTTGGAAGGGCTGGTTCCGCCTGTCGCGTCTGGACACAGCAGCAACCGAGAAGGCTGGGGCTTTGTACGAAGCTGGGGTTGGAAAGCGTGTCTATCAGCAACCGATGTTGCTGTCATCTTGGGGTCAATACTCGAAGTCGGACCGAGCGCGGCATCAAGTTGGGAATCGGGAGCTGCTTCTTCCAGACAGCTCGAATCCACAACCAAGTCAGAAACAGATTCTGCCAATTTACATCCT
This sequence comes from Talaromyces atroroseus, assembly GCF_001907595.1. NCBI lineage: Eukaryota > Fungi > Ascomycota > Eurotiomycetes > Eurotiales > Trichocomaceae > Talaromyces > Talaromyces atroroseus. The sequence continues at coordinate 239,168 of NW_017971447.1, forward strand.
CGGTTCTGGAGTGCCTACGATGCGCTCTCGCCAACTGGGTCTGATTCACCTACATCATTGGTTGAGTCCTTGCCTTTAGCACAACATCTACACCGTGCTATTCTGCGTACTGGAACTTCCTTGTTATCAAAAAACCAGATTCGCCATCTGCGAGCCTTCCGCATTGCTGTAGTTAAGGACGGACCTGACGTGAAGCTCTTCACCAACCCAGGCGCATTGACGAAATTGGCACTCTGGGTCGCAGAAGCCATTCAAGTGCAGGAGCGGGACCGAAGTGAGAGCAAAATGGGAAAGAAGAAGATCCTAGGCACACCACTTGTCCTGGCTGGGCTGGATGAGGATCGCGGCGTATATGTGGTCGTCGGCACTGGCGGCGGCGGTGGTGTTGTTGACTTTGCAGCAATTGCAAAGAAAAACGAAGAGCGACGAGCCAAGAAAGAAGCAACAGACAAGAAAAAGAAAGAACGTGAAGAGCGACGGAGAAAACGAGCAGCTGAACGCGCCCGTCGTAGCGAAGGCGAGCATGATGAAGACGGCGACGAGGACGAAGAGACCGAGGATTCAGAGGAGGACTCATCTTCTGACGATGACGAATCAGAAGACGAAAAAAGCTTATACGGGAATAAACGACTTGTTCGCAATCGCTTTGGTATTGCATTTCAGGAAGTGGTCCAGGAGACTAGCGCTCGAGTTCGAATCGACAGCTTTGAGCACTCTGTGGTAGAAGTTCAAAAGGAGGATTTAAGTGGATTTCTAGAGGCACTGAGCTTCAGGAGTGTTGTCGGATAAGTTCATTATTTTCTTTTCCCTTTGTTTTCCCACCATCTTATACTATAACCCTACGTTCACTCGGTGCTGGACGGCGTATGGCATGATTAAATCAGCGTTGATACAGCATTTTCTTGTTCTTTTCCATTTTTTTTTTCTTAACATTACTATTGCTAAAATTGCATTTGTCTTATATGCATGGAATGAGCTTTATATTTATTCATTGCATCTTCCCATATTGACGCAAGAACTATCGTTATGAGAGTATAAAACGTTGGGGAGCAAGCATGGTGTTGCATGCTATTGCAATTGTTGCCGTTGACAAAAGATCTACTTAGGGCTTCCATGTTGCTTGTTATTCGCTCTCTGTACCGCCCCCCCCGGATTACTTGTTTCCCTGGTTTCGTTTTGTTTTGTTTGATTTTCTTTTTCACTTGTTACTACGCGTGTTTTGTTGTACACAACTATCATTCATCAGCATTATTCTATTATTCGCCCGTTATGCATATTATGTTTTCGCACCTTCATTCCTGGAGTGCGTTGTTACCATCTCATTTTCTTGCCATCGTACAAAGTCTTGTTATTCCTGTTTGTTCTTTCCTTTTTATTTCTTTGAATGATTAGTTCTGGGGGTTGATTTGTTGAAATACATAGGCTGGACGGACATGGATATGGATATGCAATTGGAATTGGTGACGAATATGAATGAGGACATGGGGATATCAAATACATACATTGGGTAGCAGTATCTTTCTATGGGGTGGAATGCATGATTATTTCTTAGACATTATCTGAGGCCCCGCTTGTTCAGCTAACCTAGAAGCGTAGTAAATTCTCCTAAGCATTGATTAATAAATGGGTATAGTGAATATGTACAAAATTATTTGAATGAATGAACGCTCCATGGCGTGGAAAAACAAGTTATATCAGACTTTCCTGCCCAAGACTGATCCAGCCAGCCAAAGACCTGTGCCTGCACCGAAAACTGCCAGACCAACGAGTCGTTTTGTCCAACCGTCCTCATCGGTCATTTTTTTAGCACCTGCAACGACCTGACGGTCTTTTTTATTGGCAAGTGAAGAAGCAGGAGGAGATTGGGTTTTCGAGAAGGTGTGGTTCTCTCCTTTTCCCCGGTACAAGAAAGGGTACTCTTGCTCGCGGTTTTGCCATTTTTCAACAAGCCGGGCAATTTCGTCTAAATCTTCCTTGAGCGAACCCGGACCCGACGTTGCGTTACTTTCCACCTGCACATTCTGAATATTTCCAAAGAAATCAACCACAGTTCGCAGCCGACCTTCCTGTTCACCGCCAGGGAATAAGTCCCATCGCAAACCGGGCTGTGAATGAATCTTGCTCTCATCGTACGAATCAAAAAGATCGCCCAAGGTCTGCTTTGAATTTGGCGATGTCACCTGCGTCTCGAGGAATTCTAGTACGTAGTATGTCCATCGGTCGATGACTGCGACGCCCACGTCATTATCCGCGTGATGCGAGTAAGATGACTGATCCAGTGCGCTGGATCCTGTGGCGATGATATTCGGGGAGTAGAAATGAGTATACATGGTATTGGCCTGACACGTGTCGATCATGAACAGCAGTTCATGATAGCGTTTCTTTTCCCACATTTGACCAAAAGCATCCGCCAGGTCCCACGCGCCAATCTCTTCGGAGTCCTGGAATTTCAGAAACCGATCGCCACCGTGACCCGTCATGTACACCAGCACGTTGCTCCCGGCATCAGAGCCAAGACGTTTGCTTCGCGGGACATCGTCGTCGAGCCGGTCGGTGAGCAATCGAATGAAATTCTCCACAGTCACCTCGTAGCCCCGGTAATCGACCTCGATATTCTCGCCGTAGAGGTCCACCGCGCGGTCAGCGTTGCTGTAGACTGTGCCCGGGAAGGCGTTGCGCGGGTTACAGGCCATGTCATCAGGAAGCATGAGGATGATCTGCGAGTCGGGGATCCCGAGACGTTTGACAGTTCGGTATAAGGAGAGGACATTGGCGAGATGGCGATAATTGAACCAGAAACGAGAAGTAGACACGAGGACCGCCCAGTTCGATGTGTGTTCTGCTAATGCGCACGAAAACAGCAGGGAAACAAGGCCCACGACTGCTAGTGGCAGTCGCATGGTCGAGGAATGAATGACTGGCAGATTGGGAATGGTTGTTGTTGTTGTTATTTGTTGTTGTGACTATTGAACATTCAATGAATGAACGAGAGTTGCCAAGTTGCTTAGTGAGCAAGTGGCGCTGCCGCGCGCAGAAGATCGCTCTAACCTAATACGTAGATAGCCCTAATAAAACTAACCCTAATAAGCCTTCCTTTGCGGGTTGTCTCAGCCATGGGTGTTCTTTTCTCTTTTTCTCCCGTGTAGAGGGTTATAAACAGTGAACACTCTTGCCTAGATCTGTTCCATAACCAATCATAGCGATTTATTCCAATTGGTCTACGATTTGGCGCACAATCTCATTAGCCGCTAGGCCCAGATAGGAAGGCTACTACTGATCAGGCGCTATTGCGGAGCAGCTCGGCCCGCTAGTCCGTAACAGGCAAACATACGCAGCGCTAAGCCAGATCAGACAAAGCGTTGTCATTCACAGGGCGCGCTCCTTCTCGAACCTGCTCCGGCAGTCGGCCAATCACGCCTCGCCGGTCACAAGAGCAGAACGGACGAAGAAAAGCTGCCTCGTGTCTGCAACTTCTCGCCTGTTTACCATCCGAGTTGATTCTCCCTGGTACTCCTTGAGAATCCATAATAGAGTGCGTGCCCGCGAGAGACAGCCCGGTGCGACAGGTGCGACAGCTCCCGGACTTCCTCTGACTCATCTTTTTGACATCACTTCATCTACCACCTCATAATGGAGTACTTCGACTTCGAAGAGGCTTCTTTCGCCTCCACCAATGTCCAGGACGATGTCGCATCGGACTGCCAGGAAGTAGACGAAGCTGATGCCGTCGACAACTTTGACTCGCTCTTCTTTGAAAAGACGTTTCAGTTGCGTCCAGATTCGGGGCTGACAGCTGACGAAAGCGATAACCTGCACGACCAGGGACTAACCGACGGACAGCCGGGGCCCCAATCCCCTGTTTCCGACCAGAAACCGGGCGCAGAGTACCCCATGTTCCAAGCCCCAGCGCCCTGTGATTTCTGTCGCCAAATGGGGTTTAATTGCTTTCTCATCAAAAGAGGCGCCTTAAATAATGGCTGTACCTGTTGTGTCTCTTTATGGCGAGAGTGCAGCTTCAAACGCGCCAAAGCACCAGGCAAATACTTGAACACCTTGCATCCAGTGGGTGAAAACGACGTCACCTACAACGGCGCTTTGACAGGCAGGCGGGCCATGAAATCCGTGGGATCCAAGTTTGATAATCTAGAATCCCGTGGCCGCAAAAGTGGTGCGCGCTTCTCGCGTGATGCTGTCAGAGTCTTGAAGAACTGGCTCTCGGAGCACCACCAACATCCGTATCCCACCGAGGCAGAGAAAGACGCATTGAAAGACCACACTGGTCTCAAAAGAAGCCAAATTGCCAACTGGCTGGCTAACGCTCGTCGTCGCGGCAAAGTTCAACCGTCCACACGTAGTATTTCACCGATTCCAGGTTCCGTTGATATTGGACAACGAAATTCCTCGTCATCTTCGCCGTCATCGGCCTCGGCAACATCCTCGTCTACACTTGAATATGCGCTCATGACGCCTTTCGAGCGATGGAAGCAATCTCCACCTGAGCACGAAGCTGCATCAACAAGTGCCATTATTCGAGCCATGGCCAACACTACTTTTCCTCCACCATCACCTTCCCATTTGCAACAACAACAGAATCTATATGGGGCCCCAACGGTTTCTGGACACGGCCGGTCTATTTCCCGTAAGACGGGTTCGAGCAACGACTCTAGCTCCATGTTCCAAGCGCCGTCTGTGAGTAGTTATGAAACGGAGAACAATTCATCAGTTTCAGACTTCTCCTTCGCCTCTGCATTTTCACACCGATCTTCTCAACGGTCATTCAACTCGGCGGAGCGAAAAGAGCGCCGTCACCGTCGCAAAAATATGCCACCAGTTCCAACCTTCGACCGGCAGCCGGCTCGATGCGCCCGGATTTTCCAGTGTACATTCTGTACCGACTCCTTTCCAGCTAAATATGACTGGCAGCGGCATGAAAAGTCTGTTCATTTGGCATTAGAAAAGTGGACCTGCGCTCCATGGGGAGGGGTGATCACTACATCTGATGGCAAAAAGGCTTGTGCCTTTTGTAGGGCTCCGGATCCAACCGAAGACCATCTAGAAACCCATAACTTTGCTTCATGTCAGGAAAAAACATTGCAAGAACGCACTTTCTATCGCAAAGATCACTTGAATCAACACTTGCGGTTGATGCATGATGCTAAATATGATTCGTCGATGGATCAATGGCGGAGCACGACAACTGAAATCAAATCACGATGTGGATTATGCGATACGAATTTTGTCACCTGGAAAGACCGTATTGATCACCTAGCCCAACATTTCAAGAACGGAGCCGACATGTCGCAGTGGAAAGGTGACTGGGGATTTGAGCCTTATGTTCAGCGTCTTGTAGAGAACAGCATACCTCCTTATCTTATTGCTAATGAGCGTTCGACTTTGAACAGAAATAAAGCCCCTGCACCACAACATCCGAAGACTGTTGCCAATATTTCCGCAGGTTCATCTTCAGTGTCTCCGTCAGCTCCCGCTGATGAAACATCCTTTGTGCGGCTGGAATGCGAGCTGAAGGCATTCATTGGGCGCCAATTGCATGATGGAGTTGTGCCCAGTGATACAGCGATTCAAGATCACGGCCGAATCATCATTTATGGCTCGAACGATCGATCAAAACGAACATGCGCTGACAATGCGGTGTGGCTCAGCGTGTTGAAGCGAGATAGTGGTATCGAAGATCTTCCTGGTTTGGAGAATATTACATTGCAAGATTTAGGGATGAAGCCTCCTTTCGTCGGTCAGATGCAACAGCCCCCTCTAGAAACAAACAACTTTCTTGCTGGAACTGTGCGTCACTCTTGGTTTGGCCATTCCAGTCTTGGGAGCGCTGCAGTTTCGGTATCTGAGATGCAAAGCCCAGTTCTACCTCTCAGCAGTGGATTTCACTCAGCTGCTCCAAGCATACCTGGAAGTCTTGCTGGCAGCTTTTCCGGCAGCATTGGGGTATCCTCCGCTAGGCCGCTGTCTGGCGTACCCGCCCTGTCAAGCGCTTGGAGTAGTAGCTTTTCTGTAGGCGATCAATCATCGTCGGATTGGGTTGGAAGCACTGGGATACTGGACCCTTTCACGCAGTCCAATTTTGATCTTGAGCTCCTAGAGCAATTGAACGCAGCGGCTTCCCAAGGCGAAGGTGTTGATGCGCATGATTTCAGCCTTGGAGGACTGGAATCACAGGCTCACACAATGCCAAACCATGTCCTACCCTCGGTAGCTGATACTGCTGCCAAGAACAACCAGTCATTGCATGGTGTAGCAGAATTTTCGGTTACCTCTGAGACACAGCCGATAAGTATTCCCACTGCCGCCGCTCCCCTCGACGATCCGGCTCTGCATCAATACTTCGACCCATTATATGCGTCGCAAACTAGATTTCAATGATGAATACGAAATTTCTGCAATTAATTATTAGTTTAGAATGTTTATATTTTCTGCGGGTTTCAATAATGACTTGCCTGATCATTTATACGCATGCAAATGGGGAGGGAAGCGCCCAAAGAATGAAATTTGCTTTACAACCTGCTCTCAAGCAGGAAGGATACATAATATATATATATACATGAAATTCATAGTTATGACTCAATGACTACCCAGGTACAAACATACCAATCACAGGTAGACAAATTAGGTAGTACAGCACGCCCTTCGATTGACAACCTCTAACGGGGCACAAGGGCCAACAAAAACTGCCTAGGCCAATTCAGTTCCTAGCATGTAGGCTTAGAAAAAGTCGTCACCTTGGAATCGTCACAAGCTCCTTTTAATATCAGGTAGCATGCCTCCCAGCCCCTTTGTTTGTGGATTTGATTGGCTGTGAAACTTTGCAAAACTTGAGACAACTTAAGAAGACTTAAGAAAGTCGATAAAACAACTTGTTTCAGCCCAGGAAACACCAGGGCATATTATCCTCCCCGCTCATCATTAGATTGGAAAATTCAGAGACTTGCCTTTGTTTCCTCTCTCTTGACATCAAATTTGTTTGCAAATCGTCGACTCCTCGCACATCTTTCACCCAAATGTTCTTGTTGTCAGGCCGGTATTTTGAGCGAGCAAACCCGAGAGACATAGATATGTATCCACCCGCAATCTTGGAAAAAAGTACGACAGAACGCTGCAGCGCGAACAAATCCTGTCTAAAGCTGGGTTTAACATATATGGCACTTAATTTCGGCCTTGACACAGCGTCGGGGGGAGGGAAAATGTGAAAGCATGATCGATGAGAACTTGGTATGTATATTCCTCAATATCTACAGCTCAGATTCTGCGCAAATCAAAATCTAACATAAACATATATCTATTCTGGTCGCAGCAATGGACCCTTCTTGACTGGGGGGGTAATCTTGAAATGCAGCGTCGGTGGAATGTTGTCCTGGTTCCAATAAATCGTCCCATATCGAAGCCAATGAGCGTACGTGCCTGGGATGTTATCCGAACCCGGATTATCCCTCCAGCAAGAACCAAGCGTGGCTCGGAACACTCTCAAAATCAGCCCATGTGCCAGCTTGAACGCAAAGCTTCTCTGTAGACAGCCCTCGACAATTTCGCGGGCCTGTTTCTGATCTGGACTCTCGGGCTCGCCATCTTTCGGAAGGGGAAGCGACATCAGCTCAAAAGCCCTTCGGCCATCCCAATTAGTAAACTCGTTGATCAATTGTGATCCCTCCATAAATTCTACAGCGTAGATATTTTCTGCCACGTATTGGGGACCATTCCAACCGCCTTCTTCGTCGATGAGCTCCATGACCATTGTAATCACTTGACCTTGGATAATGTAATCCGTTAGAAGGCGGCTTGTTTCGTCCGGGTCAATCACTCTTCCCTTTTCTTCAATGGTGAAACTGCCGCCCATCAACGGTACGCCTTTCAAGAGCGGACTGCTGTGCATTCCTTCGGTGCTTGTCTTGCCGCCCTCGGCCGCCCACAACGCCAACAAAAGGCGATGGCACCTGGAGAAGAATGGGTTGTTGCGGTTGGAGCCAAGGAAGTAATTCGTAAGACTGCGGCCGTCCACGCCACCGGCGTTGAACGACAGGACTTCGAAAGGCGATTCGGGATTGCCAATTGTCGCACTCCATAGACGATCGAGGTCCCCAATCTGCATCAAGCCTACATCCGCGTAAATACCACCATACTTTAGTAGTAGCGGAAATCGCACCAGGTCGGAAGTATGCTGAAGCGCGTATTTGCCAGCCAAGGTGCCGTGAATGAAAGCCTTGGGGAAAGTAGCTGGGTCTGAGACGTCTAGGAAATTGGCGACATTCAGTGGCGATTCAGGTTGTCGGTCCAGGACCCGTATTTTCCAGCCATGTTTTGAAAGACGTCTGTGCCAGGCACGGATATTACGCTGTGTGTATGCATGCATGTGCTGGAAACCGGAGTGCCAAAAAAACCAGACGTTCTTTTCGTCTGTAACGGGCTTGGGGCTGAGAAGATCCTGATCAATTTCCGCATCCGACCGTAAATCGAGAAGATGCACAGGTATCTCGTGTAAACCAGACGGTATAGGATATGGCTGAGACTCCATGGCTGATGGTTGCTCGTGGGTGTTTGAAGTGTTGTTGAGAGGTAGTGGCATAAGAGTGATTGCCTTGATTCTTTCTTAAAGGAGTTGTTGTAATTACATGATGGGGGGCTTTTATACCAGGCCAAAAGGTCAACAACATAGGGAGTGATTGCTCTCTAGTAGTTACATACTTTCCGTTAGCCATCATGAGTCATAACTACAAATACAACGACTATGAGCCATACTGGACACAAGATGGAAAAGATATACATATCGAAGCAAAAAAATAATGAAAAATAGAAAAAATAGAAAGAAATAGAAATTGACATAATTGACACAGTGCATGTTTAATATGACTTCTATCGAGCATGCGCTGCAGCAGCGAGCCTCAGGTCATGCAATGTTGCAAAATATCTCACTATGCCGAACAGGGGTGTTTCACACTTTTTGGCGGTTTTTGCGTTCTTTTTTAGGGCATACAGCCCCGCTTGTCGGTTTTCAAGTTTTCACAGAGGGTGAGATTGCCTCAGGCACGCATTCTCATCTTCATCTCGCTTCTTCTTCCTATTACCATCACCTCGGTTCTTCAGATGAGAACTGTGATGAGCAAGCAAATATCTAATAACTCCTATCCGCGCCTCCATGCACATTTGCCGAATTTTCCATTGCCAACGCCACACGGATTTAGTATATACTACACTACCATCTGTTCAACAGAAATGCCTAGTCGTGCTCGGATTCCAGAAAATGTTGCCTTGTGGATTTTTTCCGAGCTAGTATGGTGCCTACTCCGTACAGTAATGATATCTAAGCACTATGTATAAGCTAGTAACTGGCTCTGTGGGTAGCCGTAAGCAGAGATATACCTGATCGGTAATAGCGACAGGTTGAGGCAGATATGGGCATGGCTCCGAACTTTGCAAAGCAATGGTTATATTAAACTTACTACAGTTACTACTATGTCGTACATGCACTATACCTATGTTCTAATAGGTGCGTACGTATAGCTAGAAATTCTACTTCATGTATCGGCGGAATATAAATAGCAGGAAACGACCACGGCAATCTCATCCCCTGTCTCCATCAAATCAAGTCTGAATAGCCAGCAAACATGAAGTTCTTATCTTTGCTTGTGCTCCCTGCTGTGCGAGCCTACCTGGTGGCACCCCCCGGTGTTGCCGCTCCTGGAACCACTGAAGACTGCAGTGAATGGGTCGCATATTCGGATGATCTTAACTGTCCTATCATCGAGGCAGATTATGGTCTAACACCGAGCCAGTTTGAGACATGGGTAAGGGCCTTTCCGGGAGAATTCGTCCATTTTTCACCCTCTCTGACCTCTGGAGACTAGAATCCCGTCGTTATGGAGCTGGGAAGCACCTGTACTCTAATCGGGGGCCTAGATTACTGCGTCCAGATCAACTTTGGAGGATCGAGCACATCATCATCGACAGCCAGCTCAACTGCGTCAGCCACCTCGTCAACTACAACCAGCTCATCGATCGCCACTACAACCACCAGCACAGCTACTACCTTTAGCACGACAACCTCCGGTGACGGTATCTCGACTCCCACTCCCTACCAGACAGGAATGGCGTCCAATTGCGATAAGTTCTATCTAGTTCAAAGCGGAGATGAGTGTGGTACTATTGCATCCAGCGAAGGCATCAGCCTAGATGATTTCTATGCCTGGAATCCAGCAGTTGGAACAAACTGCTCTGCTCTAGACCTAGGTGATTATGTTTGTGTCGATATTATTGGAGTCACACCAAGTGTTACTACCACTACTGCTGCCTCTACAACTGCCACCGCGGCAACGACAACAACATCTGGAGATGGGATTACAACCCCTACACCATATCAAACCGGAATGGCGTCTGATTGCGATAAATTCTACCTTGTGGAAAGCGGAGATGAATGCGGTACTATTGCATCAGATGAAGGCATTACTCTTGATGAATTCTATGACTGGAATCCAGCCGTTGGCACAAACTGTTCGTCCTTGGATCTAGGTTATTATGTCTGTGTCGATGTTATTGGCGTAACAGCAAGTGCTACTACCACTGCTACTACAACCACATCCGGAGATGGCATTACAACCCCTACACCGCATCAAACAGGAATGGTATCTGACTGTGACAAGTTCTACTTGGTTCAAAGTGGAGATAACTGTTACAGCATTGCCGAGGACAATGGCATATCACTGGACGACTTCTACGATTGGAATCCAGCTGTTGGGACAGGATGCGCATCTCTAGATCTAGGCGATTATGTCTGTGTTGATGTTGTTGGGGTCACACCAAGTGCCACTACGACTACTGCTACTGCTACAACAACAGCTGCTGGTGACGGCATCACAACTCCTACACCATACCAAACCGGCATGGTGACTGACTGTGACGAGTTCTACTTGGTTAAAAGCGGAGATAGTTGCGACACCATCGCTACAGACTATGATATCTCACTAGACGAGTTCTATGACTGGAACCCAGCGGTTGGAACAGAATGTTACTATCTGGACCTAGGTTACTATGTCTGTGTCGGCATTTCCTCATAAAAGCTCGGGCGTATCATGAGCAATCCTTCACAGCCTGCGAATTGTGCTAGTGCTTATGAACTATATAGTCTATCTACCTTGCACTAATCTCCATTGTCGAAGAAATGGCACCATGTTCCAACCTAAGGGAACCCTAGACCGGTTTCAGCACATTGTAGTTCGCATCTTGCAATTCGAGGAGTTCGACGCAATACAACTGACTCAGGCAAAGATTTTTCCCGGGGCGAAGGCGCCACATGCACGCCTCGACCCCAAGAAAAGAAAAACCTCCGCAGACTTTGGGGGCCAATTCTGGCCTTAAGCGTAAGCGTATTTTGAACTTTATTTTTTTTAGTTTATCTAAGACCGAAACAGCCGACATGTCGTGTTCTGTCGGAAAGATCGGGATGCTTGTTTTTGTAGTTTAATTAATCCTGTGGAGGCTCTTAGGCTGGGAGTAACCCTAATTTGTTCTCGATTTTAAAGCACCAGTAGTTAAATTTGAGTGCATTGCACTAGTCACTACAGTAAGCCCTAACTGTACGACATGGAATTAAAGTACGTTACCTGTATATTTAATTTCCACGCAGTGCTGCAAAGCCCAGATGCTTGTATGATTCCTTCATCATAGAACTACTAACATACGTTACTGACTAAATAGTAATACTACATTGTTCCCACGTCCTTCCTCTTAGACCGCCACAATTGCATGCCATATCTTGGTCAGAACCTAAAGTGGGCCATATAGCCTATACATAACTGAACATTGCATAGTATTTCGGCACGACGCTGGTCCAACCTCGCCACCATCACGGCATCACCACCAAAAGAAGCTCACTAGCTGATGTAACCATGGTCAAATAACTCCTAGCTTTCCGTGGCGACGCGTTGATACTATGGTCTCCTAAAAATTCTAATAATAGGTAATAACTAGTGGAATCTTTTACATAAGGAGAAATAGAAAAATTGCGCCTTCAGCTGAGCAGAGACGGTTCGCCCTCCGAGAAATGTGACACAAACATGAAGGAAATTGCCTCATAGAACATTTCGCTAGTTGCATGATGCACCTATCTATCTCTATCATGGACGGACTTGTATGCGGGGGTATTTTCACAAGCAGCATGCTCGGTGCTGTAATTATCTCCAACCGATAGAGACATCAAGCGAAGCTACACCAGCTATCCCTGATTTCTCTGCTCGAGAGGCGGACTAGCGAATCATATAGTGTATCGAAAAAGGGAAACGAATTGATATATAGGCTTTTTAACTTCACCAAGTTCTGTTGTCTCACTTCTTCCGTACATGATTCTTTCAAGCATGGTACAAAGTCATACACTTTGAACACTATCTAACAGCAGCAGCAGCAGCAAGACTGAATGTTTTGAACACGTAAATGTGTCACTGAGTAATTATTCCAAGAGATGATTTAGAACCAAGAAGCCTACGTACACATATATAATGACAAGCTTAGTATCATTCCATCGAGTGCTCGGGGCTAAGACGTAGTAGAAATCCTGAGCGGGTCGTTTGATTTCCCCCGGTAGAAAGTCGCGCGATATCCATCATTCGGATTCCTGTAGTACCAAAGGGCCAAGGAAAAGAACATGTAGGATTCAGCATTGTTTTCTGCCCCCTGTGAGTCGCCAGCGGCATCTATTACTGCGTTTTTGATGATGGCGTTCAAGTCATCTGTAAACCCAAAGGTACTTAGACGTATACCTCAGTTTGCTTTCTTTCTGGGGAGTACTTACACCAGTTATCTTCGACGGCTTTTGACACGAGGTGGGTAAGCTCATGGTAGAAACTCGTACTTAGCGGCACTTGGGAGTCCAAGTTTATCGGAGAATCTTTGGTCGGATACGCAATATCCTTAAGCAGAGCCACATATGGCGCTTCTGGGGCCTCGAGCATCATATCACACAAAGTCATAGATGGATTCCAGTCAATAACAAAACCCTCATCGGGGAGTGACTTGGGAAAATAAGGCCTTGTGACGAAAGCCGCTGGTGCGACCTCCTCCCCATCAACGACACGTGTGGCACAGGGTGTTTTGCCCAGTCCAAAAGCGTACCCATTCTGTACAGCTGAATAGAACGGGTTCTTAGCTTGGGTTACAACCTCTTGCTTGTACATATCCCACACAGTATAGTACCCTTCGCCTGTGTCCAGGTTTGGGACAGGCTTTCCATCAAAACCAAGTACGGACGCGTACCAACCCGTAGCCGAATAAGCACCATCGCCACAGAAAAGGTACGGCGGTGTCGTGGGGTTCATGGCCTCGGGGATGCCCTGGCCGTTCAGGAAGTTCGACACCAAGGTGAGCGTGTCTGCACGTAAACAATCTTAGTTCTTGTTGCTCATCCAGTCTATTCTATAGAGTCTTACTGCGAACCGTCGCAAACACAATACCAGAGGCGGAGTTTGCGAATCCGCCATTTTCGTAGTCGAACTTGATACCGAAATAGGAAGTGAAAAATGCCAATATCTCTTCGTTGTTTGAACTTCTTTGTTCAACAGCCCACAGCGCGGCTGCGACGAGTTCTTTGCTGTCAGAAATCCATTGATCCAGTGTCGTCTGCATAGAACTGTCGCATTGTCCCCCGCCCTCCGTCACCAAGGTGAAGAGCGAAGCGCGCGAGATGCTGGCAGCACCGCACAGCGCAAGGACACAAAAGCGCGAGAAGGAAAGCCGCATCTTCTTGACGACAGATAGGTGGGGTGAGTAAACCCCAATGCGAGAGAGCAACCGTGGAATAAATATAAGCCGTCGTGAATAAGGGCCATAAGAAGCTTGTGATACTACGACGTCTCTTCTTCCAAGTGACTCCGGGTGAGACTTGTGCACTATCAAGTACAGAGTCCACTTTTCTCTTATTCGTCTTCTTCTTTCTTCTTTTTCTGATACCCGATCAAGGTTTTGGGCGCGATGTAAGCTCTAAAGGTCGAGGCTGGGAATATACGCCAGAGAGCTACGAAACTAACAGGTAGCTCAAATTAATATCTCATTTAGCTTAATCTAACGCTCCATCTTGTATGGAATTATGAAGTAACATCGCGTCCACTTCTGAAGTTCCTGCAGGATCAAACTTTGAAACTAGAAAGCATTGTCAGATTTTAATCCAAAAGCAAATTTAGCCCAGCAATCTTAAACTTATAGTACCTAGTAAGCATTCTAAACTGTCAAATCGTGAATCTGCGTTGCCGAAGTACAATACCTGTGCGCATATGTATTAAAAAAATACGCAATACAAAGTAAAAAATACGTTGTATCCCGTCTCGCCTGAAGACATTTGATCTGATCAGCCTTCACTGCTTACTGCTAAACTCGGATCTGTAGGCCTTGACGGTGGACATAGTGCAAAACATAGTGGGTTTGATACCTCATTGTGCTTTGCTCAGCTGAAGCGCGCTAAAGACGCCACTTGTATCTCGCAGTGATGGTGACTATTAGAAAAATTCCCCCATTGCTATTGAGATACTCCGTGGTCATCGGACTTGATGCCTTGATATTTCCCCTCAAGTATAATTATAACTACCTGCGCTTGTATTCAGACCTTGCTCTATCCTCTCGACTCACATGGTTCCCATGGGACATCAACTGCCCATCTTGTGACGACCTGGATTCCATTATCACACTTAGTGACAATGGCTTTCAGGAACCATGCGATTAGCTTGCTGCTGATCTTCGTCTTCCTTGCCATAGATATTGTGCATGCCTCGCTTCCTTTTTCAGTGCCAGCTGCGTTTGATGAATATCTGTCGAAGCACCCAATATCTGTCAAGCCCAGAAACGAGACAACGTTTGGCCCAAGAGAGAGCACACTTCAACAGGCATCAACGAGCCCACCAAAATTCAGCCGAACTCTCTGCCCTGTAAGCTGCGCTGAAGCCGGAGACGACCCAAGCAGCTGGACCGTCTATCATGACTTGGACCGCTTCTCGCATTGTAACCAATCTATGCTCGTCAACTTTGCGCTCCACACCCCTCTAGAGGATGACGACACGCATATTAGTCTGTACGCATGCGCATCAGCAGTCAACTCAGCCTCAGCAGTGGACTCAGAAGAAACTGACGCCAAATCGTGTGCCACCGCGAAACACACCACCAAGAGGAAATCAACACTTCAGCTAGCCTGGTCAGGCTCGAATAGCGCTGGAAGCACGACTACGGATAATGCAATCGCCGCAGTTCAACAGCTGCAGTCCTATATGCAAGCTGACAACTCATGTGATGAGAAGATTACTTTCGCATACTCTGACAAGGCACTTGTTGGTCTGTACGCAGGCGCTGGACTTCAGAGCCAAAATGTCACAGGCCCTATCTTGGAGGAGTTCTTGTCATACATACAGAGCAATGGTATATCCGGCAATCTTGTCGCTCAATCTTGTGCCTCAACGTATACAAGCTCAAGGTATTCCATTGGAGTCGCGCTGAGCACCGATGCGGACTGGACGTTCGTCCAAGAAGCAGTGCAAGCATGGAGTAATGCCAGCTGTGTCACTGCCTATGACGAGGCAACGACCTGGCATGCCATCAATTACCTTGCACCAGTCTCAAGCAATCATACCTCAAACAGCACCTCGTCTAGTCGACACGCACTCCAAGCAAGGGACACTTGCACAACAATAAGAGTTGCTTCAGGTGATACTTGTACTACTCTAGCGGCAGAATGTGGAATCACCGCAGCCGAATTCACCGAGTACAATCCAAGCTCCGGTGAATGCTCCTCACTCACTCCTGGTGAGTCAGTTTGTTGTACATCCGGGTCACTCCCGGATTTGACACCGAGTGCCTACTCAAATGGAACATGCTATACATATACAGTGGCAGCAAATGACACATGCTCTGTAATTGCGGCGACGTACGACATTACTGTTAGCGATATTGATAATTATAATAACGATACTTGGGGATGGATGGGCTGCAGTGACCTGCAACTTGGTGCTCGTATCTGCCTCAGCTCTGGATATCCTCCAATGCCATCGACTATCTCAAATGCAGTCTGTGGCCCTCAGGTAAATGGCACGGCTGTTGCACCACACGGAACAAATTTGAGCACTCTTAATGAGTGCCCATTAAATGCATGCTGTGATATCTGGGGGCAGTGTGGTACTACTGCTGAGTTTTGCTTTGTTACTGAGTCAACAACTGGAGCACCTGGGACTGCCGCTAATGGAACAAATGGTTGTATCTCAAATTGTGGAGCAGATATTATCTACTCGGATCCTCCTGCAGAGTTTCTTAAAATCGGATATTTTGAGGGCTATGACTGGCAAAGGCCATGCCTTGCAGAAAGTATTCTGTCAGTCGACACAAGCAAATATACTCATATTCATCTTGCTTTTGCTACCCTAAACGCAGATTTCTCTGTCAATGTTTCATCAATGTCTTCGAATTTTGATGATTTTGGCAGTTTATCAGGCGTGAAAAGAATCTTATCTTTTGGAGGATGGGAATTTTCAACTAGCTCCTCAACATATGAAATATTTCGACAAGCTGTTCAAGAAGCTAATAGGGCAACATTCATCAGTAATGTGCTTGAATTCTTGGATGAAAATAACCTCGATGGTGTTGACTTTGATTGGGAATACCCTGGCGAGCCTGATATTCCAGGGATACCAGCCGATACTACTGCCGATGTTATTGACTTTTATGTCTTTTTGGGAGAATTCTATGAATCGAATGCTGGCAAATACTCAGTTTCTGTCACTGCTCCTTCGTCTTACTGGTATTTAAAGAATATTCCAATCTATGCTATGTCAGCATATGTGGACTATATTGTGTTCATGACTTATGATCTTCATGGGCAATGGGATTACGGAAGTAAATTTTCCGATCCAGGATGCCCAGCAGGCAACTGTCTTCGATCTGATGTGAATATAACGGAGACTCTTAATTCCTTGTCGATGATCACTAAGGCTGGGGTTCCCTCAAACATGGTTGTGGTTGGAGTAACTAGTTATGGTCGTTCGTTCAAGATGACAACTCCAGGTTGTTATACTGACATGTGCACCTACACTGGGCCAGATTCTGGTGCAACTCCTGGGCCATGCACTGACACTGCAGGCTATTTAGGCAATGGCGAGATTGCTGATATCATTGCCCAGAATTCATCTGGAATGATCCAGTTTGTGGATGAAAGTTACTCTAATATCCTTGTCTATGATGAAGACCAATGGGTATCATATATGGATGATGAGAACAAGGAACAGAGAGGCGAGCTTTATTCTGTCCTTGCCATGGGTGGATGGGTAGATTGGGCAATCGATCTTCAAAATAATGGTTCAACAAGTTACCTTGACCCTGGATCAAGCACCAATGGTTCCGGAACTATTTATATCGATCCCAGTATTTGGACTAATGACACTGGAACTCTGGATTGCATCCCGCCTTGCTCATTTATAATGCCCCCACTTCCTCTGTCAACTAACACCACCGTCTCAATTCCTCCAACGTCGATAGTTGTGGTGGTTTCTAGTCCTACGCCTGTTAGCACGACCATTGGGACAACAACAACTACACTTATCTCCTACATCCCTATGTCGATACCGACGGTGTTGAATATACCTGCGTGTATGTTGACATGAACTACCTTGATCTTAACTCACTATATGGCAGCTTGCTAATCTCCGATACTTAGACACTGGCCCTTCGATTCCCGTCTGGGGGGTCTCTGTTCCATCCGGGTCACCCTACCCTACGACAATTCCAATGATATCTTCCATTCAGCCCACTCCTTTCCCAGTTGTTATCACCCCGTATGGTTTTCCCACTTCTCCCCCTCTTGTCTATCTCAAATGTTAACAATAGGTTATGTTTTAGTGTTTGGGGAGGGACAACAAACGTCTCAGGTGGCACAGTCACCACTCAGACTCCAATGACTTATATATCGGGGCATTATACATATATTGGTCCATCAGGAACACACATATTTGGAGGATCGACCACCATAACTGGTGGGACCACAGGAACTCCAATAACAACGACCTTCACTCCAAATCCATACCCTGATACAGCACAATCCACGCCAGATAAGACTTTGAACACTAGAAGGACATCGTTTTCAAAGGGAAAGCCCAAGGAAACAACCCACAAGGGTTCCAAGGGTGCCGGCCATGCTTGTGAGTTCTTGATTGCGTACAACAAACATTGGTCTGTTCATATCTACTTCTCACTAACATGAGCATGACAGGTCATTCCTTCTGTCATCCCCACTGCCCTTATTGTCCACCTGATTTTGGGGATACTTCAGATGATGGGGGATCAGGAGGTGGCGGTGGTGATGGTGGTGATGATGGCAGTTCAACTAAATCGTCAGACCCCTCTTCCACTGGCAGTTCCAAGTCCACTTCGAGTTCCAGCTCCAGTTCTAGCTCAGGTGAATACACTGTGGCAGCTCCGGCATTTATTACTGCAGATCGGCCGATTACCACAGTTGGTTCCGCTGCCCTAGCCTCAATGGAGTCCGATATCGCGTCAATGTGGAACGCGATGTTTCCAGTAACCACTACTGCCACTACGGGCACTGCTTCTACAGGCACCGCTACGGGCGCTGCGGGCTCTGGGGGCTCTACAAGCACAGCTACAGACTCTGCGGGTACCGGGGGCTCCGGTGGATCCGGTGGCTCTGGAACATCCTCGACTCCATCAACCACCGCTGTATCCTGGCCAACCATAACTGGGTCCACAGTCAGAACTACTGGTGCATATTGCTTCACTGAAGCGGACGGCTACACCCAATTCACATTGGAAAACGCAGCTACCGCTTCAGAAAACTTCTGCAAGAAGAAGTACAGGTTAAAATCTGGGGACGCAACAATCAGCTATACTACACAATTCACAGAGGAATCATACGCCATTGTAGTATCTGGAGGCTGGGCACCCGACCAGTCAGGATGTGGTGGTAGCGAGGAGACGTGGGATTTCACTGGTGATCCTAGTGATAACGCAGTCGGTGTCTGTATGGACCAATGGATGCCTGATTATTGCGACAGCGCTGATCTATCCACCGATCTATCGTACGGAGGAGGATATCTTGTCAATGACCATCACGGCTGCATCTTGTTTGAACTATATGCCTATCCTATTTCCACGACGTGATGATAGCGCGGGCATCATTGAGTCTAAATCTGTCAATATAAAGATCATAAATATGCAAAGATAGTTTCTTAGCATACTCGAATTGAGCCTTTGTTTTGTGTTACTCGTTTATATACGCAAGTCTTGTATTAGGAGCACGAACATACAACCGTAGACTAAGGCAAGCATTCCGGTCTGGCCTATCGTTGAAACGGAGCTCTTAAGCCAGCCTACGTAAGTCAAGAAGAAATAGCATTTAATTCGTGCTACCAATGAAACTGTTTCCACACTTCCGCCATGCATAGGTGCTCCGCTGCATCATGTTCGTTCGTGGCGGCGTGTTGTACATGCTGTCGGTTCTAGCGTTCCGTCATTTCCTGACAGCGGAATATAAGGCATTATTTAGACATAAAATGAGCATTACCAGAAGCCCCATAAAGGGGTCCCTTTTTGGTGGCTTACTGGTTAATATTGTTATAATTTCCATCTCAGTCTCGAGTCATTTCTGACGTTTAGGGTTATGCATATCACGCGCCGTCGGATTGTGACACAGCCGTCGGCCCGCGCGGCTAGCGGCGGCTACTCCCGCATGTCTATTCCAACGTATAGACAGAAAGAGGCCTACATGCGAGCTGAATACAAGTTGTTCTGTGCCAACAAATAATAATCCAACTACTTTAGATTCCCAGATAGCTATCGCTAAAATTCCATTATGCTATATCACGTTAAATCACTTCCGAATTAACTGCCGTACACATGTTCGATTTATGAGAAGATAGAGATAATTCATTATAGGACAGTTCCCATGTTGACATGAACAGACTTAATTTGAGAATAAGCCTCTAGGCCAGCTTCACCCAATTCTCGGCCAATCCCGGATTGTTTGACTCCTCCAAATGGAATGCGTGGATCGCTATCCTGCGAGCTGTTAATCCATACCATACCAGATTCGATCTCTGCCGCGACGCGATGACCTCGCTGGATATTCTGGGTGAAAACGGATGCACCGAGGCCATAGGTTGTTCCATTGGCGCGTTCTATAACCTCCTCCTCTGTGTCGAAGGAGGCAATTACCACCACGGGACCAAAGATTTCCTCACGGCAGATTCGCATAGAGTCAACAACGTTGGTGAATACTGTTGGTGCAATAAAAAATCCTTTGCTGAAATCAGTGCTTCCACTATCGCTCTCTCCACGATAAGGTTCTCCGCCAGTAAGAACGGTAGCACCTTCGGACTTGCCAACATTGATATAATCCAGAATACGCTCATATTGAGCACGGGTCACCTGCGGACCCTGGAAGGTGGACTCATCCCACTGATTGCCGACTTTGGATGTTGTCTTGACAGCTTCCTTAAACTTCTCAATGAATGTGTCGTATATCTCCTTTTGGACGAATATGCGGGATGTTGCTGTGCAGATCTGGCCCTGGTTTGACATGATGCCTGAATGAGACCACTTCACAGCTTGTTCGAGATCAGCGTCGCTAAACACAATAAGTGGGGATTTACCACCCGTCTCGAGTGTTATATTCTTCATTGTTGCGGATGCCAACTTCATGATCTGGCGACCAGTGGTAGTTGAGCCAGTGAAGGCGATTTTGTCGACCAAGTCATGTTCCACAAGAGCGGCGCCCGCTTCACGACCGTAGCCGTTGACAATATTGATAACACCTGGTGGGAAGCCGGCCTCCTTGATCAATTCTCCCAGCAATAGAACGCTGAGGGGTGTCTGCTCCGCGGGCTTGAGAACAACTGTATTGCCGCAGGCCAGAGCTGGACCGAGCTTCCAAGCTGCCATTGAAAGAGGATAGTTCCATGGAATAATTTGTCCAACAACGCCAATGGGTTGGCGCAGTGTGTATGCAAACTTCTCAGGGGTAGTGTTGATGGTTTGTCCAAAGGTCTTATCGGCCCAGCCACTGTAATAGCGCAAAGTGAGGACTACCTCTCCAAGATCTTCGTTCAAGGCGACCGAGTACGGCTTGCCATTATCCCAGGCATCGATCGTAGCAAAAATCTCTTTCTTTTCTTCAACCAGATCCGCCAATCGAGCCATCAAGCGACCCCGATCTGTAGCTGGAAGATTCTTCCAGGAAGGATGCTTCAAGGCGACGCGAGCGGCTCGCACCGCACGATCGACGTCATCCGCGCTGGCGGCGTGAACTGTCGCGATTTCTGTTTCCGTGCTGGAAGGGGGAAAGAAGAATCAGTAATAGTTAATAATCGAGAGGGCATTGGAATCTATCCCTCACGCTGGGTCAATAGAGACAATCGTTCCGCCATTGCCCTTGACGAATTCATTGTTGATAAAAAGACCAGTGGGCTGGGTGTATTTTTTGCCATTGGGCGCGGTGATCTCCACTGAGAGGTCCGTCATTGTGATACCGTTGGGTTTGGACGAAAAGAGACGAGGAGAGAACTTGGAGAGTGCTGGGAGCTGGAAAGGACGATGGTATTTAAATGCTGGAAGCATCTTGTACCCCGCATTGCCGTGGTGTTAGTTAAGAGGCCGACAAGCACAATTTCATTGGAGGCAAGAGTGAGCCGCATTAGGAAGGTCCTGCCCGAGCCTTTGTTGCGCGCTTGCCAGAAAAAGTATTAAGATTGGCCACGGAAAAACACTTAGCGAACAACATCAACACTGTACAGTGCTTATCTCCGAATCTTTGGCTAGTTAGCCATATAACACTCACCTAGTATAGGTGAGTATTATATAGCATGGTTATCACATGTGATCTTCCTACATCGCGCGTTTTCTTCGCGACCAAACCGCCACAATGACAATGGCTGACCTAAGTACGACACAACACATGTGTACGGTTATGTGCCTCTTTCAACCGTTTGTACACTATGCTTCCGGCCGTTCTCCGACGACGCCTGGATCGCGTGCATAATCTACAGCTATCTTTTCTGGCTGCAGAGCGGGACCGTGTTCAAATTGACGCGACCCCGCTTTCGGAGGTGGACTTTGTTTTTTGTACGCCAAAAGGCACTCCATCGTCATCGCGCCCGGCTTCTGCAGGTAGTAAAGGGTCTACAATCTCTATTTCTACTGATACCTCGGGGGCCTCAACACCGGAGGCGAATCGACCATCTTCTTTGTCGTCGTCGTCTTATGAAATAGACTCTGGTGTCCGATGGAATAGGGTGGTACCTGGTATAGTATCTGTTTCTGCGTTCCTCTTATGAATACCCACCCTCAGGGCAGCTGATTTGAACCATACAGCTTCCTCACTGCTTCGAAATGCCGGTTTTGAGGCTCAGCAATCCAACTCAGACACTCGACTCGTTCGAAGCCTCTTCATCAACGGTCTAGGGTACTTGCTCGATGCACTGCCGTCGGACTTGACTGTCGACGAAGCTCGTGCCATTTACGATCATCTCCCCGAATCTGTAAGGGTGAGTGTCGAGAACTCAGCAGGCGCAACCACCTCGCAGAGAAATCTAGCTTCCTCGAACTCGCCATCTTATTTGCACCGCCTGATTGCCACCTTTATCGTGTACATCTTCGTCTTCGTACAAGTAATACTTCCGTACCTAAGAAAGCTCTTGAATTTGATATACAGATATGAACGAAAATATCGTCTTACCGAAAAAGTTCTTGCTACCGCTCTGAATACGGCCGACGGGGCCAATGGCAAAGGCGCCCATAATGTCGGCTTATTTTTGTCGATTTCAAATCAAGGCAAGATTATGACGGCGGTAGGGGATCTGATTGCCTGGCTGAGCGAATCTGTTGCTGGTGGTATATACGAGGGCGTTAACGAGGGCCTTGTTGCCGTTGGAGTAGCTCATAGCCCAAACGGCGAATTAGAACAGCGACGGCCTTCCTAGACCAATATTTTCCGGCTACATATACTCAATTGCTGCATCACACGGAGTAGATAGCCAAAACTAAGTCAACAGACTCAACACAAAATTGTGCTGTAAATATCTTAGAATGTGGTACTATTTTTGTTTATTCTAGAGTGATATTCATCGTTGCACAAAGTTGGCAGATTCAATGCAATTATGGTTTTAATAGATGCGAATAACTTGCCGCTTAACTACCGCTTAGTAACCTCGCTAAAAGGTGATTGATTACAGAAACTGTGGAAGCTGTGGAAAATGTGCAGGTTGCTATCACATTTCCTCACGTCAGCCTTGATTTGATTGGCTAGAAGACTATAGAAAAGTTGGGATAACTTGCCAGGATTAATCACATGTAAAAGTTTTGAAGTTTCCGAGCCAATCATTTAACTGGAAGGCCAAACACACCAGCTTGGCACTCATGTTTTTGCCTTGAGGCAAAAACATCCGCAGGCTGAGATAAGCTTCGCCAGCCAATCTTCTACCTCCAAATAACTACTCCAAATATGTCTTCTTCGGGATTGCCCAACATACCTTCGCTGCGAAAGCAACAGTTGCTACTGGAATTGTATGTTAGGCGACCATGGTCATGAGATTGAATACTAAGCCATTGCGCACAGTAAGAGTTTAAAGTATGCGCCGCCTCCTGGTGTCTACGTGAGCATCGCCAATCCTACAGACCCAACGTTTTGGAGCGGAGTCATATTCATTCGAAAAGGTGATTCACTTATGCTTTGGATTTCTATGTTGTCGACATGTTTTCTAACAAATCACTTATATTCAAGGCCCCTATACTTCGGCCGTCCTCCGGTTCAATATTAAATTTCCTGCCTCTTACCCCGAATTACCACCGCTTGTCACATTTACGACCGATATCTTCCACCCACTCATTGTCCCTCTAACAACGTACACGTTCACAACAGGTTCCTCAAATGAAGCACCCGTCAGTGCAACAGACGAGGAACGACTGTCACCCGGGGCATTCAGCCTACGCCATGGCTTCCCTCGATGGTTTGGTCGAGCCCAGCGAACTACAGGCAATTCGGTGAATGCCTCTCGAAATGTTAGTGGAGGGAGCATAGCATCTGATGATACGACTCGCAGCGAGATAAGTGAACAGCAAAGTCATGATGCGCAGAACAGCTCTCAAACACCAACTGCTGGGAATATAGATGAGAGCGCTGCAAAGCCATCAACGCGAGAAACCCTCTTGCAGACCGAGAATACTGTTCGCATTTCTAAAGCCCCTGCAGCAACGCCGCACGAGGATAACGTAGCAACAGTCCACGTGCTGACATTGCTCGGCTATATCCGCTCAACATTTGATGACGAGAATGTACTTGACTCCCTCCCTCTTGATGCTGCCGGAAACCCAGGCGCATGGCATGCTTGGAAAGCACATCGTCGAACGGTTAAAGGTGCAGGCTTTGCAACGCCGGATAAGAGAGGAGCCCCTCAGGCCCGTTTGCCTGGAGAGTGGAACTGGGAAGGGGTGTGGGCAAAGAGGGTCCAAAGCGGAATCCAGGCCAGTCAGTCTGATGCTGTATTGTTTGCGAATGCTTCTAGGATGGAAACAGAATCTGTAAGTGAAACAGCCTGTTATATTCTGCGATAAAACTATGTCTGCTAACCATCGCTCTCAACCAGATACGATTCGTGAATCTGGATTCTGCTGCCTTGAACGGCGTCAAGGAAAGGATGATTTCGGGACTGAAAGAAAATCTC
Source organism: Talaromyces atroroseus (assembly GCF_001907595.1). NCBI lineage: Eukaryota > Fungi > Ascomycota > Eurotiomycetes > Eurotiales > Trichocomaceae > Talaromyces > Talaromyces atroroseus. The sequence continues at coordinate 263,872 of NW_017971447.1, forward strand.
AACGGATGATTTGTGCTTCGGTGTTGGATGATTAAATATACCCCTTCTTGATTATCAATTGTGTGTTTGGGGCCGCACCTTCCTCGGTCGAGCCCTCCTGCCTCGCCTTTCGAGTCACGCCTTTCTCTTGACGAATGTTTCCTTCGGCCAGCAAGACTTGCTGCCTTGGATTGTGTATCTTCAGACTATTTTCTAAAGGTCTTCCATGCTGTCTCGATACTTCAATATTTATTTAGTCACTCGAGATGTCCATCAACTCGACCAGCTTGAAAAAGAACTTTCTTACTCTAGCATTGGTCTTAGTCCCCATTCTCCTCGTTGTATTTGTCGTCGCTACGGCGGTGTGCTGTTTGTTATCCTGCGAGAATCGTCACTGTCATCGCCGGCACCAGTGGATGGTCTGGAAAAAACGGACGAGGACTGATCGAAGCAACAAATCCAGCAATACGGCCACCCCGAGGATCTCAACGTCGACGAAAGCGACCGGCACAACCGACCTCGAGCTTGAACTCCACAGTCCTGTGCAGGGTCGAGAGCACGTGTGAAAATCCCGTACGCAAGCGTATATTAGATCATTCAATCATGGACCTTTCACCGACGCCTCTGTCAATCACCAAGAGGGCTAGCATGCCTGCTGCAAAGCCTGGGAATAATCATACACAACGTCTTCTCTCGAGATTCGGCAGGATTTCATCAACAAATTCGTCAACTACGGTCTCGTCCAGTGATTCAACCGTGCTAGCTTCAAATAGCTCTCCACATGCTGGATGGCAAAATTTGGACATACCAAGGGTCCGTCAAAGCAATGCGCCGGAATCGGACGGGAAGGGGAATCGCCGAGGAGGATTAATTGTACCAGCATACAACGCGACACGCGCCACGGAAAGTCAGATTGAAGGACAGCCTTTGTCGAGTTCACCTTTTCCAATTGGTGGTCATCTTCAAACACAAGGGAGGATATCTCAATTTTTCCACTCATTGGATAAGAAACTTATCAGGCATCCAACTCGTGGGTTCTCGAAAAGATTAACGAGTAACATACGGTCGCCTCATCCCGAAAGTGAGGAACATAGTCTTATTTCGCATCCACCAAGGAAGTATATCTTTGCACCTCCAATATCAGTTGTGGGTATGGAAATGCATGTTGATGAGCTATCGAGCAATTTCAGAAAGACTGAAACGAGCATCCATATCACTATCACGAATGACGTGAATATGGAAAGCTCAAAATATATGCAATACGGTTTAGACATTGATGCCATGGTCCTTCTGAACATGACGTGAGTTAGACCCATGATGACCAATTCCTACTCTAAGTAAGGCCGCGTGTTGACATCTTCATATTAGATGTGACAGTGAGATGACACAGGTAACTGCTATGGCTCAAGTCATCCTTGACAAGTTCAAGTCGAAAGATTCCTTTGCGGTAGCATGTGTGAATTTTGAGCGGCACGATCTCATCGATGTGATTTGTGAGTCGAGTGAATGCCGTGACTTGGACTTAAAGCGCTTGATCTCGAAGTGTATTTCTTCTGGGAAGCCGCCAATCAATGGTGCTCTCCGGGACGACGATTTGCTAGGAGATGCTGTGGAAGCTGCTTCCCGGCTATTTGATGCCAGTAAACACTCTATTCCTCACATCTTTTTGATTTCGGCCAATCATGACACCACATTAAACACCGTATATAACGCAGTTGTCGGTTTAACGACGATCACTCTCGAGGATCATTATGATTCTGGCCCGTCACCACGCCTTGGCTGGCACATCTATCCCGAAATCAACACAAATCCAAATTCCGCGAGCGATTTTCATGATAAGATCGAGAAGGCGCTCTGCCATATTCGTTCTGGCTTTACAGCAGGAATTATAACAAACCTCCATGTCAGACTTACACCTAGTGCTAAATACGATATTCAAGTTTGCGGAAGGACATCTATCGCTTCATTGCGTCCCGGAGAGACGTGGAAGATTCTCGTGCGTGTTAGCATGCCTGGAAGACAAAGCTTTGATAGGCTTGAGCGAGATATAGGACTGTTGCTGCGTTGCAGCGATACTCCTGGAGAAATGCATAACAGAGGACCTGTTTTTGTTGCCACATTGGGATTCACCCACTCGCTGCAGCCAAGCTGCTCATTGAAAGTTGTGAAATCATGCCGTGTTCCGCTAGGATAAACGTGGTTTTTAGGGTTTCTAATATCCCTCTGGGGCCTATCAATAGATATGCATTTTCAGGGAGATAATTTTCTGAGGGGGAAGTGGTGAAATACATGGTTAGATACACCTGAGTCTTTGATGTGTTTTATTCCTGCTTTAGTCCAACTGCGTGTGCTTAGTAATAATGCTTATGTAAATATTATATGCCAATGGCGGCGCCGGAGAGCTTACCTCGGCGAAACTGCCGGTGCGGGTCGGCATCACATTCATCTCTACGTTGACAGAAGCTGCATCGTTTCAGAGATGTCCATGATGATGCGGTCTCCCCTGCTGCCAGCTTTCTGAGAATGTCAATGTCCCAACTGCAGTTGACGGTCAACCCCTGAGTTCAGTGATTCTATTTCTCGCTGGCACCATGCTTCATTTCCGCACTGAAGGCTTCAATGGGTCCGCCGTCAAATACTCCCCTTTCTTCGACAATCGACTAGCCGTGAGCGCATCGGCGAATTTTGGCCTCGTGGGAAATGGTCGTCTGTACATCCTGGAGTTAACCCCAAATGGCATCGTGCCTGCAAAATTGTGAGTCTCGACGAACGCTTCTCCCCCCCGCCGCCGCCTGCCCCGTCGACCCCGCAAATCAAACAGATTGGCAAATATTGATTGATTGATACTGGTATACAATGCAGCTATACAACACAAGATGCACTCTACGACCTGGCCTGGTCGGAGGTTCATGAAAATCAAGTTTTGATCGCCTCTGGTGATGGGAGTGTCAAACTATTTGACAGTTCCGTGAACGACTTTCCCGTTCAAGCGTGGAAGGAGCACAATCGAGAGGTGTTTTCGGTACATTGGAACCTCGTTGCAAAAGAAAATTTCTGCTCGAGTAGTTGGGATGGCACGGTCAAAGTATGGTCACCGCACCGAGCACAGTCGCTCCTCACCCTACCGACACATAGCTGCACTTATTCGGCGGCATTCTCTCCTCATTCTCCAGACATTTTATCCTGTGTGACATCGGATTCGCACATTAGGATCTTTGACCTTCGAACACCTGCCTCCGCTTCCAATCATTTAACCATGCAAATCCCGATACACGGTACATCGCCAGTGGCCGCACCTACGAAAGTTGGTGCCATGCCCCCTCAACCCGCTGCCGCTGCTCCTCCCTCGGAATGTCTCACACACGACTGGAACAAATACCGCTCGTCAGTGCTCGCCACAGCAGGAGTAGATCGGGTAGTCCGCACATTCGATATTCGCGCACCACAACACGGGCCCATAGCTATCATGCCGGGCCACAACTATGCGGTTCGCAAACTGGCATGGTCGCCACATCTCTCCAGTTTGCTTCTCACAGCCAGCTACGATATGACCTGTCGAGTCTGGAACGATCGGTGCGAGACCCAGGCAGATATTGATCCTATGCGCATGGGACCCACTGGGCCTGTTATGGGCGAGGAGGTGGGTTGCATGAGCCATCATAAGGAGTTCGTGACGGGGGTGGACTGGTGCTTGTTTGGCGCTGAGGGTTGGTGTGGTACTGTGGGATGGGATGAGAGTTTATACGTTTGGGATGTGAGGGCTTTTATGAAGCAATAGACCAGTCCGTCCTTTTATTACGTGACAAAGATGGCGTTACGGGCTTTTATTGATCATTGAGTCTGCGTTTTTTTCTATGTATGTATAAAAATATTTAATATGATTTAAAAAATAGCATTTCTTCATTCTTTCGTCAGGTTTTACAACATGTAGTCGCTTTCATAGGGCTTGTCCATTTGTATAATATCTGCACCAACGTAGTAAGCAACTAGGAGTGCTTGATTCGTTGAAGAGGATGTATGGCTAACAAGAATTTATCCAAATGCTTGATTCTCATGGCCCAATACTGTTTGTACCCCATGCATGCATGAATGTAGAGGAAACGATCATTTCGCAGTCAATCTAGCCTCAACCTTCTTCCTCTCCGCCTCCCTAACAGCCGCAATCTCCTCGCGACTGGCATCGAAAGCAACATTCACCTTATTAAATGGATTCTCCTCGCTCTTCTCAAACTCCTTTTTACAAATCTCAACGCGCTGCTGCTTCCTCAGACCCGGATACTCAACCTCGATTTCCGGTAACCGCCTAGCCTCAAAGGCAGCATAAGCAGCCTTGAATCTGCGCTCCGGGTGTCTATCAATCTTTGTATTATTGCTTGATTCCGTAAGTTCGAGCGCATCGAGCGCATTCTCGATACCGGATGCGTTGAGGGCGGCTGCTTTTCGGCTGCCCGGTAGACCTGTATCGTCGAGTTGTGAGAGATCCAGTCCGCGACTTTTCTTCTGTGCTGTCTTCGCGCCGGCCCCTTTGCCCTTGGAAGGTTGTGAGGCTTCTTCCTCTTTCAGCATGGCTTCGCGCTCGGCCTTTTTGCGCGCGGCCTCGGCCTTTTTGGCGTCTGCGGCATCTCTAATAGTTTCAAATCACGATATATTAAGAGATTATTACACGCAAAGAAAAGATTCTCAGGAAAGGGAAAGCTAGCTTACTTCTTGGAATTAGACTTTGAGCCTTGTTCCCAGTAGGCATCCTCTTCCTTGGCCTGTTTGGCGTTTGCAGCAGCCTGCTTTTGCGCAGCAGCCTCTGCTTTCTGATAAATTCTGTTGCGTTATTATCCAGAAGAAAGAAAGGATTATCCGCATAGTTGAAATCATAGCTCTTTCGCATAAGATACTGTTTGAAAAGCTGCGTCCAAATTCATGGCCGATTGCGGGGAGATGGAAATAAATGTGCGCGGGGTTGACTCACTCTGGCGTTGCCAGCGGCCTTCTTGGAGTTCTCACCGGCGGCTTTCTTTGGCATGTTCAATTAAAGCTTGTGATACACGGGTTGAAAAAAGAAGAAGAAGAAGAAACTAGCTGGTAGGATGGAAACGTCCGAAGACTGCGGAGGATTGAGGTGGTTGGTTGTATTTTTATTTTTATCGGTCGATCAGATACAGATAAAGCTTGCCGCCACCGACGGATGCCTCGGTGCCTGAGTATCTAGGAATCTACATCTTCAACTAAGCTTTTGGCAGTCAACAACTAGCTTTCTACAGTATTTCACTTAACCCCACCAGAAACTGACGCTGATGCCCGCCCGAAGTCCGCGCACATAATGCCACCAGCCTACAGGGATGTAAAGGCATTCACCTTCCTTTAGTACCGTTTCGACGTAATCCGCCTCTGCGAACCCAGGCCATGTCGAATCCCAAAGCTCGAATTCGGCAGGCGACAACTCCATAGCAGCTAGATCGACTTGGGATGTGTTTGACATGTCAATAAGCTGGCTCTCGTCCGCCTTTGTCTCTTTATCGTCACCGTCAGTTTTATCTTCAGAATTGACTGCCTCCATCCCTCGAGGGTATATCTGCGAAGCCGGCGTGTGTGGCGAGTACAATCGAATGTATTTGGCACCGACGACCTGGACTAGGATGTTATGATAGGGGTCGTGGTGTAATGGCGATATGGTCCAAGAAGGTCCGATCCATGTATTGATAATGGGATCGGCCGGGATGCCGATCTCGTTTTCGCTCTCTGATTCATTATTACCTGCGTGGTTTTGCTTCGATGAAAGATCTTTGAACGTTTGCTGCTGTGCGCCTTCGCCGCTCTTGTTGGGTTCGTTTTTCATTGTATAAGCAGCAGCAGTAGCAGTAGTAGCAGCAGCGTCGTTCTTCTTCTCCAGTTCGCGCTTCTTCCTTTTCTTCTCATACACTGATGTTCCGGGCTCAGCAGCCGGGGGGTCGATAAAGCAAAAATCCGGTACGCTGATATCCTTCCGCAAGGCGGGGATTTGAGATAGAAGATCATGTTGCGCCATGTATCCAGTTTGATGGTCATCGTTAGATCTCCAAAGGAAAGTATCTACAAACTCCGAGAAAGGCATAATGCGCTGGCCCCACCCTTCATCTGTATATGAGCGTCCAACTTCAACGGGGACAAGGCGTCGCCCGTCTAGTGTCTGGTCAAACCAGTAGTCCTTTGATGCCCAGGGTCGGTCACCAAGAGCGGGCCAGTGGCCGACGGCATCGGTGATTACAAGAGGCGTGCGCACATCCTGTATGTGGCTTTCCATTGTATAGAATGACGGCGCTGAGACACGTGGAATTGGCTTCGTCAGCTCAGGCAAAGGGGCCGATCCTGGAGGGAATAATGGAACAGACAGCTTCCTGCGCTTCGCCGCGCGCTGCTCAGTACTGTCGTCAGAGCCTGTTAACTCAGCAAGCGAAGATGTTTGTTGTTGACTCGCTCGTCGCCAGTCCTTCAAGGCCGAAAATAGAGATTCAATCATCTCCTCTCGCTGCGGTGCGCCAGTCATAATAACTGCCATGTCCAAGTATCGCACCACTGCCGCAAGCCAAGATGAGTCTCCTCCTCCTGCTCCTTCTCTGCAGGTATCAGGGGACAACTGTCGTGCAAGATTCTCCCTGATCAGACGTACAGCTAGCACGATGCTCGCGTCGGTGTAGAGACGACGCCAGCAATTCCTCACATCCTTGAATGGGAAGACGCGTAATTTCGCGTCCGCCAGACTGAGAGCGGTCTCGGTATTATCTCGAAGAAGAGAGCGAAGCTTTTCAGTGTTGTGGTCAACGCATTCTAGAACGGAGTCATCGGGCTGAGGGTTGTCGATAGCGGCCAGAATGGCGCTAGTGAGAGGCTCCATTGATGACAAGGCCGCGATCCAGCTAGATTGGTTTGCCTATCTCCAGCAAGTTGAGACGACTCTGTGAAGAAGAAGGATTGCACTGAGATTTGGGATGAGGTGAGGTGTTGTTCTGCCTAGCGTGGATCATCGAAACAATACAGTATGATAAACCCCACCACAAAAGGACCTGGAACAAACCGAGCATTTTTTTTTGGTTTTCACTTTCTAAATATCACATATACGTGATCTATATATAGATATATAGATCATTTAAAAATTTCATTCTTTATTAATGGTTATATGCAAGAAGGCTATACAATTAACTATTTTACATCTACAATGATCATTATTATAATACAGAGAGCCCAACCACATCAGTGAGGTTCAAGAAAAGTCATCACTAGGTTTGGTATGCCACTGACACCCTCAGCCCTGATAGCACTCACTGGAACTGCCACAAGACGCTCCTTGAACGCATCTTTATGTCCGCTGGGATGCTCGACGGCTCCCTGCTGAACCTGGGCCAGGTAGTCTCGCAGAGCAAGGAAATTGTCCTGCGTCTCCGGTAAATCAGCCTTGGTGGCTACGACAAACCACGGCTTTCTATAGATGGGCGGCAATGCCAATGGCGGAAGAGGGTCCCCCCAGGGCATAAACTGGCCTTCGGTGGGTGTTGAGTCTGATGCCGCGTTGCGCATTCGGTCGTATTCTCCCAGCTCATGCCACAGTTTCTGGAGTGTTTTTATGGGGCTCGCTGAGCTAAGGTCCACGACGAAGCCGAGAATGCCAGCGCGCTCGATGTGGCGGAGGAAGCCCAGACCAAGACCCCGATCCAAATGCGCATCCTCGACGAGACCGGGAATGTCTGCTATCGTGAAATTGGTGCGAGGCGATTTTTTATTTGATGATTCCACGAGTGGCCTGCCTTTGAAGTCGTCCAGGACTACGGTGCCAATGTTCGGCTCTAGGGTGGTAAACTCCCAGTTCCCGATCCGCGTCCGGCTGTTCGTCAAGGAACGAAGGAGGGTGCTTTTTCCAGCATTGGGGAACCCAACCAATCCGACGTCGGCCAAAAGCTTGAGCTCGAATTCCAGTTGCAGTGACATGCCCCCTTCCCCCTTGGTGGCAAATCTAGGACGTCCCATATTGCGCGACACAAAGTGGGGGTTGCCAAATCCTCCAACCGCCCCAGCGGCCAGCAGCTTGGGTTGGTCCATCGGTTGTGACAAGTCTAAATGGATAGGGGCCGATGGCTCCAATGCAGCCAGGTTTGACCGTCGCGGAGGTTCAAGTTTCGGGAAATTGGTGGTGAGGAAATCGGATGGAAGGGAGCCGGGATACAGCACAAAACGGTCTCGTTGTTCTGAAAACATTCCCATTGCTTGCTCCTCCCTCGGTAAAGTGCCTTTCAGCGTCTTGTATTTGAGTTCTTCTTCCTCTACGGGATCGTATCGGGACACTTCGCGCACCACTGTCCCCACGGGCACTTGGATCAGAATATCGTGGCCTCTTTTCCCGCCTTTGCTCTTGCCTTGTCCATTCTTTCCCCGACCAGCGCGAATGACGCCTTGTCGCGCCAGCTTATGCAAGCTTGTCAGGCCGTCGATGGCTTGAATATATATGCTTCCACCGCTGCCGCCGTCACCACCATTAGGCGGCCCTTCTTCGATATACTTCTCCCGAAGAAAGGATACACACCCGTTGCCTCCGGATCCGGCTACCACCGTCGTGATGCATTTGTCCTGGAAAATGAATCGCGAGTAGTCGGAAGGCGCGGGATTGAGATGGGAGAGGTCCGGGGTATGTCCATCGCTATCTCGACTGGCGGCGGTGTGCCATCGGCGGCCTCGCAACAGCTTTTGTGAAGCCCTCACAGTAGTGCGCCTCGTGCATGCGGTCGTGTTCCGGAAGGGGCAGAGGAACATGGCGTATGGTTCTGTTGTCGGCCCCAAGTCATCAGAGAGAGAAAGAGCGCGCGCGTTCGTCGTGAGAATTGCACGCTTGGCGCTGCTTATCCTCACGTGACCCGGCTTATCGCCTGTCACCAGGCACTCACTTTGCGGTATAGCTGGCTTTTCTTGTCGTATGAGATGCGTCTCGCTGCTGCATGGGGTAATGCTGCCAAAGACTCAAAAAATGGCCTCCTTGAGCTGACAGCTCACAATCATCTTGCTGATCTTTATGACGGATCACATGACCCGCCGGCCGCTCATTGGCTGCGCTAGTGAAACGCCAAACCAGAACGGTGGAATGCTAGCGTGCACCGCGCTATGCCCGAAACAGACGTTAGTCTGTAGATGTAGACGGAGTATACTTCCAGATTGACTTCCTGAGCTAACTTTGTGTCAGACCTGGTATAACTATAGACCGTACCAGTCTAGTCGCTCCTGAGGCCCGCCCGGGAGGCATTCCGGTGGTCGCGTCTACTATTTGTCGGGGAATCACGCCCTGGCACCCGGCGGATTTCTGTTTTTGCCTGTCTGGTAGGCTTGTGGACCTCTCTCTCCCCCTCTCACATTCCCCCTGATTCTTCCCGGGTACATTACTACCTAATATCCTAATATCCTAATATCATGCCAAGCGCCTTGTCCAAGTGTCGGTGTGGTTGCTGTGAAATAAGTATACTGCAAGACCCCAGTCGGAATAACAGGATACCGACTGCATGAGAAATGTCATCTGACTCAACACAGACAGACTATGTGAAGAGAAGATCGGACAAAAGCCATGTGTTTCCTGCAGGCTCAGCCACAGCCCGACTGGAGCGGTGAGTGCGAGATAGAACAAACGGCCGTGCAGCTGTTCTTTCGAGGCAATGCCCGACGTCAATATGTAAGATGTAAGATGCAAATCAGCCAGCCTGACAACTTAAACTAGAATTGCATGGCTAGTTGCATCACTTACAGATCTATATGTATGGAGTGCGTAGTTAGCAGCGCAAGAACTCGTCGGCCCGAACTCTCGGAATGCAATTTTAAGGCTACATTCACACCGCCAGGCCAAGCCGTTTCACCATGACTTCTGATCATTGATGATGCAACGTCAGGCCAGCCTATAGGCCAATCGCGATATGGACTGCATTTGGCCGAACGCACCTGACTTCTCCCTCGAGTTGGACATGGATTGTTGTAACGTAGGAGTATGGAAGGGCACGGATTGCTATCCCATTGGCGCAACGACGAGGGTTTCCAGGAGAATTATTTATATATGGACAAACCTATCTCACCGCATATTCTCCGTTCCGCCAGCGTGGTACAAGTACAGAGCCTTTCGTCATGGTGGATAGCGGAGATTAACCAAGGAATCCTTCCAAGCCCGCAACCGGACTCCTGGGAAAATAGTAGCGTATCACGTCGTGTGTACGCCACTTTTAGTGATTTTTTGACTTTTCGCTTCTCGCTTTTTAGTTGCTGCTAGTGCCTTTTTCAAGCCCTTGGTCCTGTTCCCCGGGTTAAGGTGCCCTGTCCCGGAATCTTTGCGTGTGTTCCTTTTCCGGAATTTATTGGCCCTCTTTGAAGAAGCCCTCCCCCTCCCTTCCCTTTTTTTGGGTCTACTTTTGCCTGCACATACAGATTTGTAATCATGCTACTAGGTAGTATGGAGCATGCGTATCAGCAGCTGCGTGTTAAGTTATTAGGTTTAATATATGTACGGACTGCGTTCGGACCACTGCTTGTATACATGCATAGAGCCTTGCATCATAGGTTGGACGTCAAATCCTCGCTCGCCCAAACAGAAATACGAGTATTCAGTCGGAATCGTAATTGTAGCAATTGCAGTGCCAGCATCACTTGCTTGCTCTCTCTTGTTTCTTTCTTTTTTCTTTTTTTCTTAATTTTTTTCTAACACAAGGCGCCACTGGCGCCTTGTGTTAGCACGTAGCAGAACAGATGCCCGAAATCTTAGCAGCCCCTTTCTTTAGTCCAGCCAGCCCTTGTTTGTCTAGCAACAGATCGTTGCTCACTAAAATCCACTCATCTCCCCACATCTGGGCTAATACTAACTCACTTGTGGATCGGGCCTTCTTTTCTTTTTTTTTTCCCTTTTCGCTATCCTAAGGCTGGTCCTGCGTGTTACCTGTCAGAAGCTTCCTTGGAACCCTAAGCCTAACGGATCATGAAGGGATCACAGAATGGATATTCGCCTTTAAAACTGTGGCCCCTTCCTCGCTTCTTTTCTCTTTCTTTTGCTTTTGCTTTCCTATTTGTCAAGGCACTAAGTGGGATCGAACGACGTTTAAGCTTTGGTTCTTTTCGTTTGCAGACGTTGGGATTTAACTATCGGTCTTCCCTCCCTCCCTTTCTCTTGCTTTCTGCTCTTCTCTCCCTCACCACAGCACATCATCGAGCCATACTATATCTGACCGGACGACGACGCCCTGGCTCTTGATGCGTTGACGTCCAAGGCTGCCCTTTATATAAAGATCTTCTTGCACATCATGCGGCCTCAATCGCACAGGCTTCCATCCAAGCGGTGGTGGCAGAAGAGCAGCACTTTCCCATGGAACCAGTTTATTGTCCTGGGTATGTCCGTCCCCTTCTCAGCCTCTAGAAGGCATACCAACCAAAACAGCTCTGACCAGAAAACAGCTCTTGTCCGCATCTGTGAACCCATTGCGTTCATGTCGGTCTTCCCCTACGCTTACTACATGGTCGAATCTTTCCATGTCGCGGAAAACGAGCAGAAGATTGCTCTCTTTGTTGGCATGATCACATCTGCCTTCACCTTTGCTGAATTCAGCAGCGGAGTTTTCTGGGGCCGTCTAAGCGACAAAATCGGCCGGAAGCCAGTCCTCATCATGGGCCTAGTGGGAACCGCCATCAGCATGCTCGTTTTCGGCTTCGCGCCAAACTTTCCAACAGCCCTGGTGGCTCGCGCTCTCGGTGGCTTGCTTAATGGCAATATCGGCGTCCTACAGACGACAGTAGCAGAACTAGTGACCACCAAGGAAGACCAGCCCCGGGCCTACTCCATCATGCCCTTCATGTGGTGCCTCGGCTCAATCATCGGTCCTTATCTGGGTGGTGCTCTAGCCCGGCCTGTTCTCAGCTATCCGCACCTATTCAAGCAAGGCACTATTTTCGACCGGTTTCCCTTTCTCCTTCCCAACCTGGTATGTGTCGGTGTTCTCATTACCGGAATCTCCATCGGCATTCTCTTCCTGGAGGAAACACACGCCGAAAAGAAGTATCGCCGAGACCGTGGCCTGGAATTCGGCCGGTGGTTGTTGGGCCGATCCTCGAGGCGTCTGGAAGAGGGCCCTGCACTCATGGAGGACAAGGATGCGCTCATCGACGATGATTTCGAAGACCAACCTCCCGAATACCGAAGCCGGGAACCCTCTCCTCGCTCATCTTCTGTGGGACATGATCGTCCACGTGGAATTGACGCCGACCTTGAGGAGCTACAGCAGAGCCGTCCTGTTGGTTTCAGCGACGCATTGACTCGGCCGGTTATCTGCGTTATTGTGGGATACGGAATTCTAGCTTAGTATGTTTCTATTTTCACATCACATCAGTTCACGTAATTAACGTTCCGGTCCAGCCACAGTGTAGCTTTCGATCAGTTGATGCCCATTTTCCTCAGTACACCACCGTCGGATGAGAGCGTCCAGCTACCTTTCAAATTCACCGGAGGCTTGGCCCTTTCGACCAAGGACATTGGCTACATGCTAGCCGTCCAAGGCATCTACTCTATGTTCGCACAAATCTACCTATTCCCAGTTTTAACTGAGCGTCTTGGTACACTCCGAACTCTTCGCTTGGCCTTGTTCACCTGGACGCCCCTCTACTTTGCTGTCCCATTCCTCGTTTTACTGCCGAGCGCGCTACAAGTGCCAGCTGCCTACGTGGCCTTGCTTGGCAAGATCACGCTGCATGTCATTTGCTTCCCAGCGACAAATCTACTCCTTGCCAACACGGTCTCCTCGCCAAATGTCTTGGGAACGGTCAACGGATTGGCGTCATCAGTTGCCAGCCTAAGTCGAGCCCTTGGCCCTTCAATAACGGGGCTCTTGCACTCGAAAGGCTTGCACAGTGGCTTCTCAATAATTGCCTGGTGGGCTTTGGGAATTGTTTGCGTGCTTGGCGCCATCGAAAGTCTCTTTTTGCAGAGCACAGATCAGAAAAAAGAGAACACGACCGAAAACAACACCGACGACCAACCAGCAGCACGCTCTCTGCCAGAGGAGGAGGTCAGGCTACTCTCCAGCATGTGCCCCAATTGCGAGACTTCCGACGAAGCCGAAACGTTGGTTGACGACAGATTCGAGAAAGTCTGAATAGACCGGCATGTCTCTACTTGCACTTTATGCATGCCACGTTACTTTATCATTTTTGACTTTTCTTTTCATTTTCAAGTTCAATACTGTGCCGGTAACAGTATTAACAGGGTTTATTTGACGCACCCTTTTATTTCGGATTACAACGTATTAATACAGATATCGGGCATTATTCTTTTGGTTATGTTTTGAGCGTGACATACAAACTAGCGAGCACAACGGAGGAGAGAGGGAAGAAAAAAACTTCTCAAATAAACCGCAAAGATGCGGGCTTTTTTTTTTTCTGGTTTTTTTCAGGATGACTAATTTACATTTAGGAGGGATATTTTGTCATTCCGTCTTGCGTCTTTTTTTTTCTTTTCTTTTAGCATCGCACCACTTGGGCACCATGACAAGGTTTATGAAAGAGCATTTTATTGCGTTGCATTGCACTAAAATTATGTGAGAGGGAGGTATTTTGAAACAAATTTAGCGAGTCATTTTGATATACACATCCATTTTTGATAGAAAGTATAAGAGATACATACACACATAAATACACACCTACAGTACAGAAAAAAATAGTTGTCTACAGTGTAATACTCTTCTCTTTTACACACCATGCAGCTACATAAACTGCGGGTTCGTCTAACTATGAGTTGGCATGATATCCATGGCATGAACGTATATGTACATCATCAGTTCAGTTCGGAATCTGACGAACCTCGTTACCTAGGTAATAAGCTGGGCGCTACCTAAGTACATGGCTTACAACTGTAGTCAACCTACCTAGCTTGGTAAGGGATATATATACACCGCCATGTCCATCACCCACGTCATTCTATACCTATCCTTGATTTCCTGTGGGCCAAAACAGAACTGCATCGGCTGGCATCTTGGATCCATGGCAGGTTTGACAGCTCGGAGTATTCTGTAGACGTGCATTAGTCCCTACCTAGGTAGCCCGTCTACTCAGATTGGATTTCAATTTCACCCGGACAGGATACCAAGCTGAGTGGACTATTGTATATCTGTACAACATGCCTACCTAATCGTACGTATTAAATCGTGTGCACAGATTGCACTAGACGGGAATGAAACACCACGGATTTCTTCTTCTACAGAACTCTTCCCTAATGAACTTCTCGCCATAGAACGCCCTTTTCAGTCCGTGCAGCAGTTTGTATGTGGACCAAGCTGAGATTCGTGCCTCCGACTGATACCTGCATATGTAACTACTTCTATCTGAATTTCAGGTTCTATTCTTGTAATTTTTCCACAGGGAGTATCATGACGTTCATGAAGACTTCCTCCATCGTCGGCCCAATCAAGTTGTATGCCTTAAGGACCGTTCCGTATGACTGCGAAGAGCTTCCCATTTCACTGACAGTGGAAATGATGCCGTGGTTTCCAACTAAACACTCCATCCCCACCATGATCCTCCCTAGTGCTGTTCGGTCAAGGGTAATATCGAACTGAACGAGGCCATTTGCGTCCCAGTAATCCACAACTTCGATACCCCACTGGCCGAGAACCGATCTCACCTCTGTTTCTGCTACGTATTTGTTGACAGTATCCAATCGAAGTGCCCGGATTTCATACAAATCACCATACATCTCTTGCAAAGATGAAAGTGAGCCCGCAGCGAGTATGCGTGTAGATACAATGGCCACTTTGCTTGCGAGTGCTTCAGCTTCTTCCATGCTGTGGGTAGTCAGCAAGATGGCACGGCCGCTGCCCACCCGCCTCAAGGCCTGCCACAGGATACGTTTAGCTCCTGCATCTTGTCCTGTGGAAGGCTCATCCAGTAGTAAGAGCTGCGGGTTACCCAGGAGAGCAATGGCGACCGCTAATTTACGCTTGGTACCGCCACTCAGCGCTTTGTGTGCCTGGTATTTGAACCGAGAAATATTGAGAGCCGTAAGTACCTGGCCTACATTGCTCTGTACGTTCTTGAGTCCTTTCACAGAGGCGTAGAATGTAAGCGTCTGTTGGACAGTGAGGTTGTCAACGGCGTCCTCTTGAGGACACACCCCGATGTCCATCCGAGCCTTGCGAGCTTGATCCACGACAGATATTCCATTCACGTAGATGCTTCCATGATATAGTTTCAGTTCCCTTTCGAATCATGTTAAAAAGTGTGGGTTTTCCTGCACCGTTGCCTCCCAGTAAGGCCGTTGTTTCATTCGTCGATATATCAAAGGATATATCTTGCGACGCTGTAGACAGACCGAACCACTTAGTTACCTGTGAGTCGCGTAAAATCTGGACCTAGATATTGATTCATAACGTACGCAGCCAGGTAAATTAGTGAGAGCGCGACATGCACACCTCCTTCGATAGCAAAAGTTCACCGGCTGAAAAATATTGATACAATATACATGCCGAGATAGGACGCAATACCAAAGAATAAAGATACCAAGCAACTAAGACGGAGCGTACGAAATTCGATTGCCGTTGGGACCGGAGAACAATAGTCCCCAGACAACCCATGCTATTAGTGAGTGTTAGTAGAAAGCATATAGAAGAGGTTAGAGATGACTATCGGCGATACTTACCTTCTATCAGAATGAATTGGATGTCAAATAGTAAATAAGCAACCCACAATGCCAAAGGCGATACTCTGTTGCTATACTGCAGTGCTCTGACGTGGGACTTTTTTTTTTTTTTTTTTTTTTTTTTTTATACGCTGCTCGAAAATGAGTATTGTTCGGTTCTGAGAGTATCAAGGTAGGAGAGTTACTTGGGTAAATTACCGCAGTGGAAGCTGCAGCCACAAACACTAGGACGACAAGCATCTGGAGAGGCAGAGTCCTCCATTCGTGTTTTATAGGGACATGATTGAGAACCTGCACGCTGCTACTGACTTTTCGCGTCAGTCCTGCAGACGCCGTCATGTTGCTCATTCTATTTGTCACATAATCAAATGCTTGCAGTCCAATCCCTAAAATACGTAAGCAAAAATACTCATCGCACACTGAAGTGCAACCAAGGATGAGAACTACTTACCAGTTGCGTACGGACTCGCGACATGAAAGAACGTATTTATTCCCGGTTCTGGAGACCGTAACCCGAATCCAATGAGTCCTTGGGCATCTTCTATAGCCTTAAGAATGCCATCTTCCTCTCCTACTTTGACCACACTGCCAGGTATAAGCTGTGCAGGTGACTGGCTACCTGTGCTATCGTATTGGCTTAGAAAAGAAGACCTGGATCAAAAAATGTTAACTCCGATAAAAAGCCACTTTTTGGAACGGAGGCAGTCAAACGTACACACTATCCACAAGCAGCTGATCCTGCACAGCTCCTGAAAAGCAGTTGTTGGGACCGAGGACAGCAATTTTGTCGCCTCCCGTGGATTCAAAGTCTTGAATATCTCCTAGTGGTGACCCACTATAAAGATAGTTTCGTTGCATATCGCACGTCGTCAAAGTATCCCAATGTCGGATATATTTGAAGAGAGCAGCGGCGACTACAATTGGGATCGCCAGATTGACAAGATATACAAACCAGCCAGACCGAAGAAGCATGTATCTTTTTCGAAACACAAGCCACACTTGCCGCAGCATCCCAACAGCCCTGCCAACTTCAAGATCTAGATCTGAAAGGTTGTGAAGCTCATCTTCAGGTTGGTCGTCCAACATTGTCTGCACCGCTTCGTCTCCAATGATTCCATCGCCACTAAAACGTTGAGCTTCCATCGAGTCCGAGGTGACTCTAAGAATGGCCAGTTCCAGTGTCGGGTATACGACATCGCACACTTTGTTTGCGCCTTCCAGATCCAGGACCTTGCGTGTAGCCTCGGTAGAGTTACCCAGTTTCCATGTAGAACATTGATTCGTGTCTGAGTTTGTGATGCTAATTACTCGGTAGCCATCTCCATATTGGTCTTTTAGGCCAGTACTTGGCCCTTGACAAACTACACGGCCTCGATATAAAATAATAATATGGCCTGCTAGCACATCGGCCTGTTTGGGTGATTAGCATTAATCAGTCTCAGGCCACGAGTCCAAGAAGAACTTCAGGGGAAGGAGAGATAGAGATATCTCGTCTAAGAAATGCGTGGTAATCAAGGTTGTTCGCCGGTCTTTCCTTTTTTGAATGATATCCCATATATTCCGTCGTGACAACGGATCCTATAGATTTAATCAGACACTTCAATCCTCGTCTTGGAGAGATTGGTCACACGCAGTGCAATGCCTTCAGACGGGCTCAAGGTCGTATATGTTCGATTCACACTCCACATAATCCTTTCGACGAGGAACGTCTCCGCTTAAATATATGTTCTTTCATACTCTGCAACTGCAAGCTGCTGACAGTATGCCTAGCTTTACTTTCCCCTACTGAGTTCGATCTTCCAATCAACGGCCCAATTCCTTCGCTACTCCTCGGGCCGTATCAACATTAGAAGTGTAGAAGGACGGGCTCTATTTTGACCGCGCTTAGAGCGGCTTTTGAGTTAAGATGCTTGATAGATGTGTAAATCTGGGCAAAATAAGGTGCGTGGGAGCGCACGTACAAGACCTGAGGCTTCACCTTGTGTATATACGCTACTTTGCTGACGCTGAGACATTCTTTTTGATGTTTTTAGGGTTAGCGATGGACATAAAAATACTCGTGACAGTTCTAAATTTATAACAGCAGAGATAGATAGACACCCGTACTAGCCCCTAAACGGCAAGGCGCCGTCAGTTATCTCCCGCCAATCAGCGCCACCGATCGCAGTGTGCCTTGGAGCCTTCCGTCGGCCGCGCAGGAAGAGATCCCACAGGCTGTTCCTCCTCTGTTTGTTGTGTCGCTGCTTGGGTCTATCGCCGTCCCTCTTGCTCGAGAACTATAGAGACACTGCATTATAGATCGCAGACTCACCACTCGCTCTGTCGAGCACGGACACTCCCCCCTTATCAGCCCCGTACTCCCCGTCGAACCCCGCCGTGAAATCTACCCGACTCTCCCAGTATTCCGTACTGTCGATGAAAGTCATATTACATTGGCTTGGAGAGAGCGTCATGGATATTGCGCTTAATAACATATGACTGTCAGATATCTGTACTTGGCACGCGAAAGAAGTCCCATCGCTAATGTATGGTAATTATGCCGGACTCGCCGTCACAGCCTGGCACGTCACCCGGATATACACCTACAGCAACGACAGGAATCAAGCGATCACGGTCACCTGATGAGTCCCCCAATCCCCTATTGCAGCGCCCTTCTGCCAGTCACAGCGGAAGCAAACCGGCCTCTGCAATGAGCGCCAGGGGTCCCCAGTCGTCAACCAGTGCGCCTGCATCTGCATCTTCCTTTCGCAATGTCTCCGCCTGCAACCGCTGCCGTTTGCGCAAGAATCGATGCGATCAACGTCTTCCTCGTTGCCAAACATGCGAAAAAGCCGATGCGAAGTGTGTCGGCTTTGACCCAATCACGAAACGCGAGATACCTCGAAGCTATGTCTTCTTCTTGGAGGCGCGTGTCACGTACCTTGAAAGGTTATTGTTGAAAAACGGCATTGAGTTTAAGCCCTCTTCTGCCTTTGATGGCGAGACGGAAGTGCGCGGAACAGCTCAGGATTCAGAACAAGACGTGGCAGAGGCTGGCAGCACCTCGAGGGACAAGAAGAAGAAAGAGAAAGCCCTGACAGAAAAGAAGGACACTATCAACAGTCAGCAGCGCGATGCCCCGGCCTCTGGCAAGAGTCACGAGCAGGATTCCAAAGAGCACTTGGATCAGTTAGTGTCCAACATTGGAATGGTCTCAGTACAGGCCATGTCAGATTCGCGTTACCTGGGTTCCACATCTGGTCTATCATTTGCTAGACTTGTATTTGCGGCCGTCAAAAGTTCTGTGAACACAAGTGGATCCGAGCCCAGCTCGGCGCGGTTGCATGATCGTAAGTCCTCAACTAGCACAGGTAGTACGATACGAGAATCTATTTTCGGTCTGCAATCCCGTCCCTTGATGAGGCAAGCTGCGTTTCCCGAGCGCGAACTTGCTGATAAGCTGGTTGCACTGTATTTTGAGCATGCGAATCCGCAGATGCCTATTCTACACCGAGGTGAATTCATGGAGCTTTTAGACCGAGTGTACAAAACCGAAGAATCCGCAAGGGGATCTCGTGATTTGTATTTATTGAATATTGTTTTTGCTATCGGCGCCGGTATCATCTTTGAAGGGAGAAGGTCATCAGAAGAAGGTGAAGATGAAGACCATGACGGGAATGTTAGTTCTGGAAAGAAGTCATCACCGTTTCACTCTGCCAAGAAACAGAAGCTGTCAGGCTTCCAGTTTCAGCCGGAAGAGTACCATGCATCTGCAGTCGTGCACTGGGAGGCTTTCTTGAGCTCATCGCCTCTGTCCGATGGTTCTGGAGGAGGTCTGGACGAGCTACAGGCCTATTTGTTGTTGGCTAGTTTTGCACTCCTGCGCCCTGTTGCTCCAGGCCTTTGGTATATTGTCGGAGTTGCCGTCCGCCTTGCGATTGATCTTGGTCTCCACCATGAGGATGGTTCTGGTGTAGACTCGATTGGAGAAGAAGATGTCCAGTCCCCAAACCATCAGACTCATCCGGATCGCGGTCGACTTCAGTGGGTTCGTGACAATCGTAGACGGCTTTGGTGGTGTGTTTACAGTTTTGATCGACTTGTCAGCACCTGTGTTGGCCGTCCCTTTGGAATAACAGATCAGGTTATAACCACCGAATTTCCTTCCATTCTCGATGACCGATTCATCACAAAGAGTGGCTTTCGCCCGCCGAATCCAGAGAAGCCCAGTTATAAGCACGTTTCTTACCATTATTTTAGATTGCGGTTATTGCAATCAGAAATCCAAGAAGTTCTGCAATATCAACAAGCACGTTTTGTGCGACGGTCAGGGAAGAACAGTCAAAATCAATTTATGCACACTAAACTTCAATCGGCCTTTCTTGACCGATTTGATTCATTCCGTTCGTGGCGTCGGGACGTTCATCGCCGCTTGCTGGAATGGAAAGAGGCTTCGCCGACGAAGAAGAACACAGGAGTGCAGTTCTCCATTGAACTTTTTGAATTGAATTACTACCAGGCTTTGATTATGCTATACAGGCAGACGCTTACCGTTCCTGCCGCGCTGGCCGGCGAACTCAGTCCAACGGAGGATGTTTCAAGCCCGCCATCTTTTGACATTGATGATAGAGAAGATGAAGACGACATTTATCTTCAGATAGCCGAAGCAGGCCAAAAGGTCATTAAGATTTACCGGCAATTGCACCGTGTCCGTCTCGTGAATTATACATATTTGACGACTCACCATCTTTTTATGGCTGGTAAGATTCTTTTGTCTTGTCGACCTTGGTGATACGCTAATGAAGAACAGGTATATCATTTCTCTTTGCAATCTGGCACTCGCCTGTTGTGCGTAGTCGCTTGGTAAGTAGTGGAAGTTTAATCATAAATCTTGGTAACTCATCATTGATGATATATAGACTCTGGACGATGTCGATTTCACTGTACTTGCTGCAACGTCCATTCTGAGCGATCTGATGGAAGTTTGTCCACCAGCAGAGATATGTCGGGATGCATTTGAAAGAATGAGCAGAGCTACAGTCCGCATGGGCTCAAAAGGGTTTGCATCGCAAGCTGTGGGCGGGGTTTCTCTTACAGCATCTACCAAGTCATTAGCGTCAACGACCGACAACACCAATCGTACTGGGGCTCAGAACACTCACGGAACATCCGGACAGCGGACAAACACCCAAAGACCCACGCGGCGGCCTCCTACCTTTGATATGGATCTCAGTGATCTGTACCAGAGTCCTACCAGCCAGCAACAAGCAAACCATCCTAGACAACGATCTTATCAACCGGCAGTGACAGCCCAATCCGAACAGTATCAAACCGGCTCCGGGTTCCCCCAGACCTACACGGGATACGAACAGCCTTCGCAGCAGCAACAACCATATTATATGACCCATTCACCTCAGAGCGTGGGATCGGCACCCCCTGCTTTTACACCACCAGCACAGCACGAACAGCCGCATAGCTTAACGGATCTCAGCCTCGATTTTCTTGACTTCGCCAACCATCATAGCATCAACCAAGACACCGCCATGGGCAATCACGACGGTAGTGGAGCAACTTTGGAGACCATGGGGCTAGGGCTGGGGGCTTTCAACCAGCATGACGTGGAAGGCACTGGGATAAACCTAGCAAGTTTTGGTTTAGAGGCGGATTACCTGCGAGATCTAACCACTGATGGCTCAGGATATGATCTGATGGATGGCTACTGGTTTGGCATGTCTGGTGGAGGAGGAGCTACTGGGATTTAGAATTGATAAAGAATATATATATGATACCCTTGGCAATTTCGCTGTCCCATGATTCAAGCGACTACGTAGCCAGTTGCTGCAGAATCATATGTAAGATGGATGTGTGTCCCTGATCCAAAGGCCTGCGATCTCGAAGAACAGCGCCAATGAGAAACAGTTGGGCACCAATTCAATTCAGAACATCTGGAGACGAACAACTCATCGTGCATGGGGCTTAACTATATAACTATACCCCAGGCCGACTGAGAAGAATTGCTGCCTTAGGGATAAGGTTAGTGCGCTGTTGCTCGGCAGTTTGGCTTGTTTGTTGACTGCGCGGTGGGGCCTCTAGAGCGGTCTTTTTGCGATCTGAAAGCGAGAGAGGAACAGCAAGAGACGCCTCACTTTGGCTCTCATGCTGGCCCTACAATCGACGCTCGAAAACCTACGCGCGCTTGCACAAGTGCCCAGGCTCGTGGTTCAAGTCAAAGCCCCCTCCCAAACCCTGCGGTAAAAGCCCTTCCGCGTCCATTCATGTGACATTTCACCGCCGTGCTTATGGTCCGAGACATGTGCAGCTGCCAGTACGTACCAAGGGCTAACTATCTCGCTACTAGGTCCGCTGTCGTGGGCGTTGTCGTCACTTTGATTTTGTTCTATTGCATCTTGCGACACTCGCTACGCCCAACTGTACAAAAGCTACAACATACATATTTGCACAGACAGTCGGGACAGTGCCATGACTAGAGGAGCAGGTATACTGGACCAATATAATCCCACTATCCGTCGGCTTTGAAGGACGCTGTGCGAGCAGCGTACCTTCGCTGTGAGGATGGTTAAGGCAGATGTGCGGAGAGATTACTATGCAGATCTGGGCGTGGGTCCAGCAGCCGACACTGATGAGATCAAGAGGCAGTTCCGGAAGCTAGGTACAGTGCAAACTTGAAAAGAATTTCTCTCGGCCGGCTTCGATTGTCAAGACTGACGTGTTTTGGTTCATTTCTTTGCAGCCTTAAAGTACCATCCAGATCGAAATCCAGGCCGCGAAGCCGAGTTCATCACCAAGTTCCAAGCGATTCAAGCCGCACATGAAATTCTTACCGATCCTCAACAACGCACGAAGTATGACACCGAGAGACTGCGCGCTGGATATGGGAGGCTCTATGGGCCGTCAACTGCAAACACTCCCCGCCGAACAAACACTTCCGCCGCTTACACTACTACTGCTGGGAACGGGAGCAAAACGCCAACATCCAAGACACAGGCCTCTCGCCCAGCCTCATACCAACCGCCGCCTTCCAGTGGTGCCCAGAGATATGCAAACTACGCCAAGGCTGCACCTCAGCAGCAGTATGACAAGATGCATGAGCAGCAAGCCCGGGCTGATGCTTTCCGTGCCTTCCAGGGTATGAAGCCCACTGGCTGGGCAAAGTTCAATCCTACATCTGGAAGGCCTACAGCAACCCCTACGCCCCGTAACCCGCCCGCTACTAACAATGCACAGGCATCATCTCGTGGGAAATCAGCTTACGAGCATGTGAATGTTAATGCTCGACCGCATCCGGACGCATTTGGACGGGCCTCAACCGTAAGGAAAAAGCATGGCTTTGCTCCGGGGACTCCAGGAGGCGATGAACCGATGGCACCACGGACTAACTCGGCTTATTCAAATACACCCCGGGCTGATCGGTCTTCTGCGTTTTTCGACAGCGTCCCAGCTCCAACGGCCAAGGTGAAAAGAACCCCTGTTTCTTCGAGATCTGAAACCCCCGTGGATGATATTGCCCCGGAGTTTGAACGTACTAGTCACAGATACGCAACAGCTGGCGGCGAGAGAACCTACCTTGCCAGTCCCGGATTATCCCGTGCCTACACCATGCGTGATTCATCTGCTAGCTCCAAGGCTCGCTCGCGGACTAATCCGCCTAGCCCTCGCTCTCCGGCCCAGGACAGGCATCGTAGTGCTAGCCCAAATATGAGACATCAACACAAGGCTTATTCATCGTCTTCGACAAGCTCTAGCAGCGAGGATGGCTCCGATAGCGAGTCCGATCGGCCGACGTTTGTGCCCCGACGGAAAGCAGTTCCAAAGAGCCGGCTAAAACCTGGCCATACTTTCCGCTTCCAAGGCCCCGGATCAGGTGAGGAATCCTCAAACAGCAACTACTACATGGACCACCATTCGTTCCGAAGTCATCGGCGCCATCGCAGCCTCTTTGACCGAGATCGACCCCGCAGCTACCATGAATTCCAGGACCAGAGTACTGACAGTGACTATCTTCAAGGACACGATTCTGAAGGTGCTTCGTTCGCATTTAGAGCTCAACGGCCTACTCGCGCTGCAAATTACACTGCCCAAGGGAATACAAAGATCTTTGAGACAGCGCAGCCTGCGGAAGAACTTGCCGCGTAAGTCCCTTCGTCCTGTTGAAAAGCTAATTTGGCGTGAACCGGCCAGAAGGATCCTGATGGAAATTGATTACAGATTCCACATCTCTCAAAATGGCACGAAGAGTCGAAGCCATGATAACCTGAATAAGGGGTTCTCTGCTAGTGACTGGGGCGATGCTTTCAACCCCGACCTATTTGCTCCAAATCAAACCAATGGACATCGTCGTAGTAGATCAAGAACTTCGCCTATGCGTGGCAGACCTGCAACAAGGAGTGACTCCAAATCGCCGACTAATTTCATGTCCTCAAGCGATGAAGCTGCAAGACGAGCGACCCCGAACTCCAAGCCCTGGAATCAGACTCCGTTCTCTGCTGACAAATGGAGTCAACATTTCCAGAGTCAAAATTGGATGTTTGAACCCGCAAAAAATCAACAGGGAAATGCCACTACTGCACCATCAGGGAGGAGCATTTCTAGACCTGCAAGACGAACAGTACCACCTCGACAGCCGGCTGTAGCGACCGAAGCCGAGGAAGACGAGAAGACAATTCCCGAACCATCTTCCAAACTGGGCTCGGTCCCAGTGCTTGATGCAATGGAGATAGATGAGGAGCCCTCCTTGCAGTCAACGAAAGCACAAACAAACGGGTCTATACCATCACCAACGACTCCTTCAAAAGCAGCCGACTCGAATGCTAAGGATAGTGCTGGCGATGCCAGTGAAAGTGCGGGGAAGACATCTGAATGGATGAGCAATCTCTTTAATATGAACTCGCTCCATAATGTGACGCCCTTCACGAGCTCAAATAGCGGTGGCATAAATGATTTGAATGATATCTATACAACACTACCCTTCGAGTCTCGTCCAAATGACCCCAATACTGGCCGCCTGATGACCCCTCCGAGTAGTAGAAGAAGCATGAGTCTTCCACAGCCTCCGAAACGCCCCATGAGACCGCCAGTCGTGCCAAACCACAACGACCCGCGAAATATGGTTCTTCCAAAGCAAAGTTGGGAACGCTATGAAAAGCAGATGAGCGCGTACATCATGGAGTGGAACAAATTCCAGAGACAAATGTTGCAGCTATTAGCTGTCCGACAGCTGGGGTTTGAGACTGGTCTCGCGCCGCGGTGGATTGATGCTTCTGGAGACTCTCTTCGCCTTAGCACGAGGACTAACGAGGAGGATCTTGACTCGACAGCAGCGCAGGTGGGGGCAGGAGAAAGTGATGCCGATAACGATTCGGATACACTGGTCCCCCATCATCCTCACGGTGGATATAAGGCGTATTTCAACGCGGTTGACGACTACGCGCGGGTCCTCGAGCATTGGACGGTTGCTTGGGAGCGCCATCGCGAGTGCATATCGCAGCTTGGGGAGATTCGCCAATGGATTAGAGGGCAGCGGAAATTGGTGTGAACTTTCCAGATTCATGCCATGTCTTCTCAAAGTGCCCAATATTTGTTTCTTCCTGCAGAAGACGTTTTGCCTCTGAAGAGGGCAGAAGTTCTTTTATTTTGAATGTACTGCATACTACGGCGTTTTTTGATTAAGGAGTAACACACTTTAGATGTGTATAATTCTTCTACATATGATATGACAGGGCTCGGAATTTTGGACTAATCATTGCAATCATACAAGGAGCTTTTCTTTTCCTGCAAGCAAATTAATTATATACCCATCTGATATGAGTTTGTCATGTTTGCCCTCTGCATTCCCGCAGTTACCGCCGCCGGGTACCGGCAATACGGCTGTGGTATTTAATAGCGTATTGTACTGTCATTTTCTTCCCCGCCAGAAATTTGCTCGCAAAACGACGAAAAATCCGCCCAAATCGGCAAAGCCTGCCTAAGCCAGAGATTTTACGACGTTAAGTCATCGATTGACTCATAAGCCGACATCGCGATCAAGATCTTCCTCATTCTCTTCTTCTTTCTACTTCGTCTCGTCTGACTGTTTATGCCCAATTGATTCGAACGTCCAGTTTATCATTGCACATTTTGTTATTAACGAACGTTAGCCAGGTTGACTATTCGTTTCTCTTTTTACCCCGCGGCAATGGTGACTATCGTGCTAGGCTCCCAGTGGGGGGATGAGGGTATGTCGATGCTACCCCGGAATTACGACTACAAACAAGTAGAGAGCGTCCTATGTGTCAATTCGAGTCTGACTGAGTATATCATTCGCAGGCAAAGGAAAGATTACCGACTACTTATCGCAAGAAGCGATACTCTGTTGCCGCTCTGCCGGCGGACACAGCAAGTGCCCCTCTCCCGCGCGCGACATTGCGACATCTTCTCGACTGGGCTGACTTTTGACAACGAATAATAGATGCCGGCCATACCATCGTCCACAATTCCGTGACCTACGACTTCCACATCCTTCCTTCCGGTCTCGTATCTCCAAAATGCGTCAACCTCATCGGAGCTGGGACCGTGGTGCACATCCCTAGTTTCTTCAAGGAATTGGCAGCGCTCGAAGAAAAAGGCCTGCAAGATGTCAAGAGCCGTGTCTTCATTTCTGACCGAGCCCACGTCTGCTTCGACCTGCACTCTGTTGTCGATGGATTGGAAGAAGCCAAGCTCGGCGGCCGCAAGGTTGGCACAACAGGAAAAGGTATCGGTCCTTGCTACAGTGACAAGGCTGCACGACGTGGTGTGCGCGTCGGCGAGATTTTGGATGAAGAGGTATTTGAGCGCAAATTGCGCTCTTTGGAGAGTGGGTACAGGAACCGCTTCGGGGATCTGACTTATGATGTCGAAGATGAGATCAACCGCTTCAAGGTGAGCAGCATTTAGCTATTCCTTCCTTTGATACGTTCATTATCCAGATCTGATGTTCGGCCGAATGCAGGAATACCGCAAAATCCTCAAACCATACGTCATTGATCAACTCCCCTTCCTCCAGAAATACAAGAACGAAGACCGGATACTAGTTGAAGGCGCCAACGCCCTCATGCTCGATCTGGACCACGGTACATATCCATTTGTCACATCATCGTCCACGGGTCTCGGAGGCGCCATTCAGGGCCTCTCCCTCAACCCGACCAAGATCAAGAGTATAATCGGTGTTGTCAAAGCCTACACATCCCGTGTAGGCTCAGGTCCATTCCCCTCAGAGCAACTCAACGAAGACGGCGACAAACTGCAATCCGTCGGTCGCGAGTTTGGCGTAACGACAGGCCGCAAGCGCCGTTGTGGCTGGTTCGACCTTGTGCTCTGCCGCTACTCTCTCGCCGTCAACCACTACACCGAGCTCAATCTGACCAAGCTCGATATCCTAGACGATTTTGACGAGATCAAAGTCGCTGTTGCATACAAACTGCCCGATGGCACGCGCGTCGAGGACTCATACCCAGCCGATCCCAATGTGCTCGAGAAGCTCGAGGTTGAATACATCACCTTGCCGGGGTGGAAGAGCAACACTATGGGCGCGACAAAATTCGAGGATCTCCCCGAGAATGCGCGAAAGTATGTCGACTTCATAGAAAAGGGTATGGATGGAGTACCCATTAAGTGGATTGGCACTGGTCCAGCTCGAGAGCACTTGATCATCCGGTAAAAGAATTTACAGAAAAGAAGAAACATCAGTTTGTTATCACAACCCTTCCAGGAATTAAAATGGAATCAATGCCATAATAAGAAGGATATAAATTCTATTTATGATGCAAAGACCCTACACACATACAGGAGGAAAACAAACTATGGATGGATAGATAGATTTGTCACTATTTTGTTTCGTTTTGTTCTTTTCATACAACAACCATTTAATGCGGAATTTGGCCTGTGGAAGCAATTTGATTTGTATCGAGTCATTCTTCCTCTTTGATCGCTGATCGTTAGATACCTATGATGTTCTGTGCCGCGTATGTGTAAGAGATGGTTAATAATAAACGAGCCATTTTTCAAAAATGTGTATAAAGAGGAGATTATTGCTTCGATCTATATATACTAATCCAAATTGATGAAGCCCCCGGACATGCAAAGTAAAGTATAACACACAATTCAATCTTGAATAAATCCAAATGGTCAATATACAGCAAAAGAAGGGGTGAAGGATAAAACAGAATAAGCCTGAGACCCGTAAGAATAAAAAAGACGCCATGCCCGATGATCACCAGCAAAATGTAGAAATAACTATCGTACATAGTCACCAAGTTAAGCTTCATGATGACGACCTATCTTGTTTCTGCGTTTTTCATAATCCAAACAACCGAACCGCATGGATGTCATATCTTCATCCCATCAGAATATGAGGCAGACAAGAAAAAAAAGAAAAAAAAAAGATTAGAGCTTTTGAATGAGGAAGATATAATAAAAAACGACAGGGTTGAAAAGAGCAATTCCTAATATATGCATCAAAACAAACCTCATTCATCGGTAGATCTTTTGCCTTGTCAGATGGGATAGGAGTGGGTGATCTACCCAGGGGATAAGAATTGAAAGAGGGGAAAAGAAAACGAAAGTGTTGAAATGCTAGAACGATATCTGGGAGGTAATTTCTCTCATTGTTGCTGACTCGTTCATGAATAGGAAGGCAAAATGGATCGTGCAGTTTCATCTTCAAGACCATTCTAGTCCTCTAACGGCGGCCTCGGAGTGAATCAAAACCAAAGCGCCTTTGCGCATGATCGCTGTCAGAAAACCCACTCCAATCAACCCTGTCTCTTTGAGGGCGCCGAAATCGTGATCTGTCACCACCAAAATTGTTCCTATCGCCATGACGAGCGTTATAGGAAGATCGTCGCTCATCCCCACCGATATTAATCCCTGAAAGTCCGTTGAAACCGAGCTTACTTGCAAGCGTTGAAGGAACTTTTGGTGGTTCAGGAAGACCCCATCCTTGTGTGGCAAGTTTATTAAGCGCATGTACAAAGTTTTGCTTGCGCCGGAAGTTAAAGGCGTTAGCTGCCATCTGAACACGGTAAACCGTTTCCTTCTCTTCGTAAGGAATCAACCGGAGAGCTGCTGTAACTTGGTTGATGATATCTTTGGATTGCCCGGTCAATTGATCTTTGCCAGATAGATCGACATTGGCGGTCTCAATGGACTCGTCCTGTTCAATAGGCAGGTCACCTAGTCTCTGGAAGAAAACATCATCTTCTTCATCGTGAATGATAATCCAACCTTCACCCTCTTTGTTGGCACGACCGGTACGACCCAAGCGGTGAATGTAAGATTCGCGAGTTTTCGGAACACTCATTTGAATCACATGCGTAACATCAGGGAAGTCCAAGCCTCGAGCAGTGACATCAGATGAAATCAAAATACCGGTGTGGGAGCGCCGGAAGGCCTCGGAATAATGAGTTCGCTGGGCTTGAGAAAGCCTGGAGTGCATACGGAAGATGTTACGTCCGATAGGGTTGCCGCTACGGCGGTCTGTGGGGTCATTGAGCATCTGCCCAAGCGCTTCATAAACAAATTGAACTTCAGCTGTAGTGTTGTAATAGACGATAGCCTTCAGTGGTCGCAGGTTGGGTTCCGTCGCTTCACGTGCCTTGTACTTTCTCAAAATCTCCAGAAAAGCTGGAAGTCCATTTTCAAAGCCTCGACAGAAGACCGCCTTCTGGGGTACCCTCAGATGTGTGGGAACCTCATTTTTGGCAACAGTGTTGACGACTTCGAAGCCGGGTTTCATTGTCCTGCGTACCATACCCATGACTTCACGGGGCAACGTTGCAGAAAACATCAGGGTCTGTCGGTCCCTAACGGTCGGGTCGGGAAGAAGGTTTTGTATGCTTTCAATCTCCGGACCAAAGCCATCGTCCAACAGGCGGTCGGCTTCGTCAAGAACAAGAACATCCAGGTTGGGTGCACTGACACGACTGCTATAGTCTGACAAGATATCCTTAAGACGACCAGGTGTTGCAACGAGGATATGGCAACCTTCTCTTAAGATTCGTGCTAAACCCTCTTGTTTTCTTGTTCCTCCTACAGCGGTCTGAACGACAATTCCAGTACCAGTTGCAGCCTTCCTAGCCTCCACAGCTATCTGTTCAGCGAGTTCACGGGTAGGCGAGATTATAATAGCACGGATGTCCTCAGAATGCGATCTTGCTGGCCCTCTTGTCCTTTGAGCCAGACTAGGATCGTTGGTCATGATCCTTTGAAGCACAGGAACAAGAAAGGCGAGTGTCTTTCCGGTACCGGTTTTTGCTTGAGCCAAACTATACACCGATGATTGGGGGGGAAAAAGTCAGTGAATTTTGTCATCTCGGATCGTACGTAAAAAGTAGGGACATAAGACTCACGTGTCAACCCCCTGAATAGAATGCGGAATTGTGAGGCGTTGTACGTCCGTCATGGTATGAATGCCCATTTTTTCGGTAATGGCGTGAATGATACGCGGGTGCACCAGCCCCTGGACTGCCAATTCGTTAAATTGGTCAATAGACTTGGGAGTTTCCTGGCTCTGAGCTGCAGCATTGGCCTGCTTCGGAGAGACCGTAGATTGGAACAATCGAACTTGAGATGCGGGAGAATAAGCTGGTGGCAGGGTAGTTTTGAAGTTTGCGACCAGACTAGGCGTAGTCTTAGTAGACTGCAAGGCCCGAGGAGCGCATACTCGAAGCGCTCTCGCCAGGGCCGGCCCGCGACGAACGGCGCTCAACATGGTGAAAAGGGAGAAATACAGAGCCCTTTCAGAGCCTTGTGGGACAAGACGTAAAGGGAACCGCTTTAGAAATGGATAACGAGTGATGGATTGAAAGCAGTCGTTGTTGGATGATGAAAACAGGCAGCAACAAGAAGGCGAATCGTATGCCAACAGGAGAAGGAGTGAAGGGGAAAAAAAATATCGGAAGCCAACTGATTGCCATTGGCACTAGCCCGATATGCGCTAGTGCGTATTCAGGAAGAGGTAAGTGGAGAACGCGGGCCGTGATTGGTGGAGACACTTAGTGGAGCCGATTTTTGCAGCCAAAAAACGAAAATATACAAAACACAACATATTCCATTGGATTCATACAAAGGAACGTCTAATTTCACTGTGACTTAGAATCACTCCCTCAAATAATCTTAGCTTAGAAGTCGAAGCTCCTGAAAAAAACCAATCACGTCTCTCAACTGCTCCGGCATATCTAAGGGAAAGACGCTTTCGTTTGTTTCCTCCCCCTCGTCTCGTCCTGGATATGTCTTCCATGAGGCCTGAGAGAAGCCCATTTGTTCAATGAGCCTCAAAGCCTCAATCCCCAGTTCAGGCTTGATTGGTCCAGTCCCTTTCTGTGAATGACTCAAAAAGACGGGTATATGCTTGACATGGACGGGCACAACCACTGTAGATTCTGCCGTGGTTGGCTGTGGACTTGGAAATGCAGCGCCAGCTTGCTGGAGGTATGTTTGCTGTGCAACAGCAATAAACTTTGACTTGAAAAATCCACCGGCCTCCTCGACTTGATTTTGTTTGAGCAAAATTGACAAAGTCTCAGCGAAGGGCATCCAGCCATTCAACCCTATAAACCCGCCGAGTTGATGATGCGTACACAGCAAAACGACCAGGCCCAGGGCCATTCCCTGCCCTATACCGACTAGAAAGACTTTCTGAGGATCACCGCCGACTTGCGCAATTTCATCATCAATAATCCGTAATACGTAAGAAGCGCTTTCCTGTAGTGAAGCAAGTTGCTGGGACGACGTCAGCTGTATGTCTGTAAGGGAAGGCATGTGGAACCACTCAGTGGTATTATCTTTGTTGATTTGAGACAGTTGCTGTCGGTCTTCCGCGGTCCAGTAGAAATGCTTCGCTCGAGCTGATGGTAAAACCCAACGAGTGCTGGGAAAATGCTGATACAACGTTTCCCCCGACGCTGTTAAGGATCTTGCAAGACAGTCTGCAAGCTCAGGACCAGTGCTATTCCTGTCGTGGAGGAAAAGCACAGTTGTTTTGTGTTCATTTGCAGGAAAATATACATGGCGGGGAGCAAATACGCTGTTGGACATTGTGTGAAGTAATAGAGACTTGGGCCTTTGTTCTGACTGTTGGCTAGATGTTGAATGGTAAAGCTGACATTATATATTGTGGCAGCCTGTCAGTGTGACTTTCTATAAGGATGGAAGCGTTCTCTGGCTGTTGGGCCTCTTTCAAAGGTGTCGGCAGTGAGGCTGTTCAACGAGGCTGAAGAGGCCGAGGCTGACCAATCATGATGGCGGCCCGCCCTGTTGGGTTGATAATGATATACTCTTTCATGCAGGTAGCATACAGGAGAGCTGCAGTTATACGGATAAATCAATAATACCATCCTCGTTCAATAATAGTATCGTTCCACTACCTTCATCTAAGTATACCTTAGCATTCCGCTGTCATTACTACAAGGGCTCATTGAAGCATTCCTATAAGGCCTCAAACCTCGCAACAAATTCACCCTCAACAATCTCCTAGTTCCCTGACACGGTACCCAAAGGAAGCGACCTGCACATCCGGTGAGGTTGTGTCCTAAATCTAATTACGGCTTGCCCCGTCTTGGTGTATTTTCATTTGCAGGAAACTGCCGCCTGCCCCCGGCATCTCGGGTCTCGGCAGTTTGCTCATCTTCCGCGTCCCTTGGTCGAAGAGGCAGATTCCGACCTGCCTGTGCGGCCGGCTGCGACGGTCTTGCTGTAGACATGCGTTGTGACAAAGGATTAAGAGCGCTCGTACCCCGACGATCGTTCGGCCCACGTGAAGCTGCGCCCTCGCGTGCGAGTCTCGCGGCTGGAGTTGGCGACTCGACCTCGAGCGTAGGAATTGTTTCTAGTCTCTCTGTTCTTATTGGCAAATTGAAGGCTACGCTTCGCTTCTCAGGGGTCCGGTCTCCCTTCGGCAGTGTGAAATACCCCGACATTGGCCGTCGCTGTAGGGGATTGAGAGGTTCAGCATTATCATCATCGCTGTCGCTGTCGTCGCTGTCGTTGCCGTCATCACCCTCCTCTTCCTTTTCTTCGTCATCGCCATCGACGATAATCCCTATTCCCTGTCCATTGAGTATTACGACCTTCCGACCAAGACCGCGATCGCGGATCTGATGGTCCCGGAATGTAAGCTCGGCTTTATAATCACCAGACGTCTTTTGAAGGTACAGTGGTGAAGAAGGAGAGGTCGGTCTGAGACCGCTAGGAGTCGCTTGGATCATAGAATTGCCAGGATCCCGAGCGCTGGTGTTTGGGGTTAGAGGTTCATATCCGGGAATATGGGCCTTTGAATTCCCCCATTCCTCCCGAGGACAAGGGTTATCAAACCGGTAATCATTATTTTCCTCGATGATAGACAACAGATAATAGAAACATTGGCGAACTGAAACACAATTCTCGCCGTCTCTTGGAGAATTGGTGGCTGGGATGGGGCGCGAGAAATTTAATCTGGGTGCTTTCCCTCCCACATGGCCTGCTGCAGGAATATGGTATGATCGTAAGTGGTGAGAAAGGCGTATTTAATTTTGAATTCATGCATGTAGGACGATATTTGCCCTTGAGAAGAAACCGTCAGTTAGACCAACGAGATGTCAAATGTAAGAATATAATACCTACCGAATGCTAGTCGAATACCTTCGTCGTCTTCTGGGTCTGCGCGATAACGGTCCCATATCGCTTGAAGGTTATGCTTCCAGGGTGTCTTTGCTTCCCCCAAGAGCACCATCGTGGGCTTTTCATCCTTGGGCAGCGCTTTCAGTTGTTCAATGTTCGTAGCCGAACAACAGACGCCGACAAAATCTGGAATGAATTTTTTGCTTGCCGAACGCTTGCTCTCCTCGCAAACCTTGTAGTCACCAAACCTGTATTTCATCTCATTGTGAAATGCAACCGCAGTCACGGGTCCAAGGGTATTCTGTGCAAAACGTCCACAAACAGATTGCTCATCACCGCAAAGGTAATGCTCATGGTCAAGACAGCCTACTTGCTGCAACAAATGATGAGAACGGACCGACAAGTCTCCCGGCTTCAGGCGCCCTGGAGAAGCCCAACGACGGACTTCTTCATCCATTCGCCACGGGCTTAGTTGAGCGACGTGGTAGAGACTGCGCCAGGCAGTACTCGTTGTTTGATAACCGTCTCGAGTTGGAAGACTGGGAAGCGGATCACGGAGGATCGACGCAGAGTCATGGTACTCGACTGATGGCCGCTGCATGGTGGATTGAAGGGAATCACAAAAGGCAACGAGGCGGGTGTTAGGATATATCAACGGGCAAAGATGCTTGTAGAGTGGATGGGAGGGAGGATTCATGTAGAAAGACAGGCCTATCCATCCACCTTTATAGCTCGCGGGCCTTCCAGCGGATTGAATGAATCAACGGCCAATCGACCATGATAGAGGCCATGAATGGACAGTAATTTTGGATACGGAGGCCCTCGAAAATACCAGACGGACTCTTCCGATGGGCTTGATTCCAACACCACATCGTCCATGATCGGGGCCATGAATGGGCAGTATTTTTGGGTGTTGGATCCCTGCTTGTGTAATACGGCGTCTCAGGTTTCTCGACACCCTGCATTGCCCAATCAATCAAGTCGAGGTAAGGCCTGGCTAGGACCGTGATGTTCATCATTGGGCGAGACTGTATATCAACTGAAACGTCGAGCTGCATGGAAGTTCAAACGGTTGGTGGTTGCCGCTTGGTGGATAATGTAAGCGCCGTGGCTGCGGGTGGATGGGGACCGGAGTTGGAGAGCTTCCTTCCCGTTCCCTTCTTGCACTACCTACTATTAACCTCATTCTTGCTATTTCAAGTCACGTCGGTCACCATCGTCCTTTGCATCTTTCTCTCTTCATTTTCTTCTATCTTGCTCCTTCATGCCACATCTATGTCCTTTTCATCTTCATGGGTTAGATAGGTCGAAAGTACTTTCATCAAGAATGGATCGGGGATCTGTTTGACAACGTCAAGATCACGGGTACGGATGATGTTGAATGGCTGATTGGCAAGAAAATCTCTGAAAGGGCCATTTTTTATCCGGATGTTGTTATCGGACTCCCCGAAGATACCGCTGAAGCCCTCGCAGTCTACCATTGCACGCAGCTCAAAGGTCCAGAGGAAGGAAAGGAAGCCATTCTTAAGATACGCTTGCACTGAGTGACGACTATACCTTTGCCACGACAATAAACCAACATACTTACACTGATGCAGAGTGCCCCCCGATTATCCCGCTAGCCTAAGTTCAAAGGTTCGCAGGAGGCTCGCTAGGAAGGTGCTGTCTGAGAAGGCAAGCAACGAGATGGAATTCTTGGAGTACTTCAAATACAAGGGCAGTAAAGTGACTGCGAAGCCTCTTGATATCATACGGGGATTACAGCCTTGGAAGCATTTGCCTGTGCCACATGGATGGATGGCTGTGATCGTAATGGAGAAGCTCCCTGGGGTGCCGCTAGTCGACTATTGGACATACGACCCTGAGAAGCGCGAGAAGATCAGGTGTGCATTTCGGGAAAGCCTAATGTAAGTTCTCGTGGACTTCCTGGTGCAAGTTTTGTATGCGTCCGGACTAATCAACGCTACTACATCAGGGAACTGTACAGCGTCGGTATTCGCCCGGGTGATACACATCGTGGCAATGTCTTGTATGATGAGAAGGAGAACAAATGGTACGCTCAATCGACCATGACAAATCAAGTCCTGTAGCATTCTTGAATTTGCTGGATCTGACGTCTGTTTTCTTTCACAGCTGGTTCATTGACTACGAGGATTTTTACAAAATGAGAAATGGTTTGAGGAGGAAATTCCGTGATGGCGAATATGTCATGTGGAATATGGCATTTTATAATGCTGACCAAGAGGTGGTATTTCGTTAAGAGTTCCTCTGGCTTGTGTTGCATCGATCCGCGGTGCTTGAAGGACTGGCCACGAATGATTTTGAGAGTAGGTATACTTACAGACACATTTTTCTTCCACGCGAGGAAAGTACACTTTGTACTTTGTTGATTTGATTTGATTTTTTGGGCGTGTATCAGGTTTTTCGGCCGCATTGTTTTGGATTCCGCATATATGAGTATCTATCTACCGAAGGTTTTATGAAAATGATGTCAGGGACATCATATAAAGTAATAATTGTGTAGTTACAGCCTTGCAGTAAAGATAGGCTTTCTGCCTAAGGCCCCGGAAACCCGCAGTGGGTCATGGCAAAATTCAATCCAAACAACAACACAACAAACACCAACAACATACACGAATTTCCCTTGATATGCATCAATACCTCCCTTCTACTGCTTGATTCGTTGAATTGCGCCTATTCCCGCCATAATGACGCGGTCGAAATCGAAAAAAACAGCTCCTGATCAGCAGCCAGAGCAGCAGCCAGAGCAGCAGCCAACGCATCTGAAAAGGGACATTCGCAAAGACATGCGCACTACATTTATGAAGCAAGGCCGCATTAATAAAAATGATTTAATTTCCAAGTACATCAACAAGTACCCTCGGCAGGCCGATCAGATACGAAATGTAGTCACTGGGTAGGTACTATCATCTAAAGTTTCCTCTGTTCTGGAGTGTCAACTAACACACTGACAATGTTAGCTATGCGGAAGCAATCGATGAGAAAGCAGCTAGAGGTGCTGCAAACTGGGGAATGTCTGAGAAAAAGCAGATAGAAACTCCCAAGGTACAACACAGTTACAGATGCATTCGTCCAGTCGTGCTAAAGGAATGAATGACAGGAACCTAGCCCAATCACTCCAGTAGACTCTCCAAAGCCGCCTAAAAAGAAGAAGTCAAAGGCGCAAAAGAAAAGCGAGCCCATCCAGTGCTTTTCTGGCTCCGAAAATGAGCTGTATCAAAACAAATCAATCGCAGAAATAAAGCAGTTGAAACACGAAGATCAGCAGAACGATTCTGGCCTGTATGAAGATCCAACTTCAAAGAAGTCCACCGGTAAAAAACCCAAAAGGTCAATTGAGACCAAGGAAGTTGAACCAGAATCAGCTGAGGTGCACGCTGACTTGGTGCAATCTACCAATGCTATTTTGAATGGTAGGTGCTGGTTTCTACTCGTATGCGAAAATACACAGGTAAACAAAATCTAACCAAGCGCAGAATTTAAGGAACATTTAGCTACCCAACGCATGAACTCCGAGGAAAATAATTCTCTACGCATGACAAAGACACCTGATCTTGAGCGCCAGTTGCAATTCTTGAGCCTTGTTGACGATAACAGAAGTGCACCCAATGAGGATTCTCGTAGTATTGAGCATGCGGTATTGGTATCACCGATACTCGAGGACATCGGAAATACAATGCCATCTCAGTTCGGCCTCTTGGGCCACTTGGCGTCACGCCAATCTGAAGACCTTATGGACCCTCGCGTCATGCTCAACACTAACATTCCATTCTCCGCCTTCATCTGCGGTCTTCAAGGCAGTGGAAAATCCCACACGACATCCTGTATGATAGGTAAAGTGGTATTGGCATGGACCTTATTGTTGAATGTGTCTAGCTAATAAAAAGCAACAGAAAATTGTTCCCTTCCTATTCCCAGTCTCGGGATACTGAAAAAGCCACTCTCGACTTTGGTTCTTCACTACAATGAATACAGCTCCAATGTGAGCAATCAGCCCAGTGAAGCAGCTTTTCTCGCCTCTACGATGCCTGAATTCGGCGGCAGTTACAAAAAGTCGATTCCAGTGAGGGTTCTGACTTCACCTTCTAACTTTCACAACCTAGAAAAGATGTACTCGCAAATCCCTAGCGTGAGCGTTCAGCCATTTCGCTTGCAGCCGCGCCATTTGAACATTGCCACAATGCTGTCGCTTATGTCCATGGGCAAAAAGGATTCTATGCCTTTATACATGGCCCAGCTGACCCGGGTTCTGCGTGAAATGGCACTTACTAACCAGGGGCGATTCAACTATTTTGAGTTTCGTAAACGGTTGAAGGATCTACACCTAGATCGATCCCAGACGCCATTCTTAGAGCAACGTCTAGATTTGTTGGATTCTTTCCTCGATCTCAAGGGTGCAGACCGAACTAGTGGCGATTATTTTGTTGATGGCGGGGTAACCATTCTAGACTTGTCATGTCCGTTCATGGACCAGGATACAGCCTGCATCCTTTTCCGAATTGCGATTGACCTGTTCCTTCATGCGCACCCATCTCGTGGAAAGCTGATTGTGGCGGATGAAGCGCACAAAGTATGTTGTCTCTCGTCGCCACTATTCTGCGCGTATTCATGCAATCAAATTAGTGACTAACCACTGGAATTATAGTATATGACAAACACACAAGCTGCAAACGCACTCACTGAGACGTTCCTTAACATCATCCGCCAACAACGCCATCTTGGGACTCGAATCATCATTTCAACCCAAGAACCAACGATATCACCTCGTCTCATCGACTTGTGTTCAATCACCATTGTCCACCGTTTTTCTAGTCCAGAGTGGTATCAAACTATAAAGAAACACATCGCTATCGGCGGTAAGAAGGGTGATAGCGATCAGGAGGGGATCGACGGCAACCATGCAACCGACGGGCTTTATCAGATCTCTAGCCTTCGAACTGGCGAGGCTCTCGTATTCGCACCCTCTGCTTATCTCCTCGATGCGCATCATGAAGCGATGGATGTGAAACACAGGACTTTCAAGATGGTTATTCGCAAGCGTATTACCTGGGATGGGGGCCAGACCATCAAGGTGGTTCGCTAATTCCGTGGAAAAAAGAACGAGAGCCGTGGATATAGAATATGACGGGTTTGGTTATGACTTTGTAGATAGAAAGATAGCTAGAGGGTTTGGGCATAGTCTCGATGTATAGAAGAAATATGACGCATGAACATTTCCGTTGTACCTACGCACCGGATTTTCCCTGACGCGCCAGGGCTTAAAAGTCCCTTTCTGTTTTGGTACTCACCCCCTCACTGTTTTTACTCACTGAATAGAACTGAGCAAGCCCTAGGGCACTATAATTAATTTAGTAAGCCTTATATAAGCTTATGAACATGCTTAGTGGTCTAAAGCTAAGTAAATAGGTAGTTATACTGATCTACTTACCAAGCATAATGTATATCTTTATTAGATTACTGCTAATAACTTCTTCTCTATAAGTATTATATTTATAATGTTCAATCTGAGCCTATATATTTTGTCTTATAGGGCTTGAAGACAACGACAAGACCGCTGTCATAATACCACAGATTAATCGATAAAATAGTTAAGACACTACCATCCTTCCTACGGCCTTCTTAAATAATATGCGGAAATGAATTTTCTGGTATTTGCTGATGATGCTTTCTAAAACTGCGATGTTGATCTGTATACTGCATTTTATATTTTCCTGTCTCTCATCCTCGCCGAGGGGATGTACGAGAGCAATGCTGCCCTGGTATAAGCTGCATTCTCGTTGAACACCCATATAGTCGTGTTTAATGATTTGGAAGGCGAGACTTGACAAAATCAACGTAGTCGAAGAAACTTCTTTTATAGGACCGCTCTTGAGTGGTGCGATTAACTGTTTGAAGGCCATAGCGGCCTTCATATGTGCCAAACCTAAAATAGCCAAGTCAGTACTCATTCGAAAGGAGGGAGGTCCTATGCTTACTCCCAGTCATCTGTCAATGTCCAAACAAAAGCACCAATGATGTTACATCCATCTTCCCAAATGCTCTCTAGCAACTCCGTGAGAACATTGGTGATAAACAAGGAGCTAGCAACGTCAAGTCGTGCATCATCGAGATCCTTCTCGGAGTCACCCGGATTGCTAAAGCCGAATTCTGTGAGAATAAAAGGGGTTTTTGTATGTTCGATCGATGTAGTTGAAAAAGGCACGGAAAAATCCCGTGGAGTAGGTATTGCCACCAGACGTGTTGCCAAAGCCCACCGTCCATCCTGCATTTGTCACATCTACCAAATCAACCCCAAAGCAAGTACCGGACATCGATATACATTTCAAACTTGGCGAAGGGGTGAAGTTTCCGGGTTGGGGCAATGCAATCGTGCCGCCGTACATATCCAAGCCTATGAAGTCAATGCTGCCTCCAATGTAGCTCAGCTCCTCTTCCGTGAAAGCCGTGGCATTGGCAATTGAAGTTTTGTAAATCGAGGGGTAATCTTCGCCTAGGCAGAGTGGTCGATAAATGGTCCCGGTCCAGAAATCGTTGAAGTCGTTTGCTGTTTGAACGTGTGATGCATTGCTGGGATCCAGGGGGGCGGAAAAGTAGTCAAATTGCTTCATTCCAACCATACCCTTTCCTTCATATGTCTCGTGGTACCAGTGCCAGATGTCTGCATGGCAAGTGATCACATTCCTGACCCCTTCGGCATTGTTTGTGTGTGCCATGGGCTCATTAAATGTGATCCAATGCGAGACACGGTCGCCATATAGGGACATGACCAACTTAGCGTAGTGTAGGTAGGCGTCCGGAAAAGTCACATTATCGTAACCACCACGCCACCCGCCTATCTGAAAATCGAGGTCGACCGAGTCCCGAACAAAGGCATACGGCGTGTCGAAATGGATGAGCGTGACCATTGGTTTTAACCCTGCGTTGAGGACGGTGTTGATCACATCATCATAATGATCGACTGCTTCCTGGTTGACGGGGGTATCGGGAAATATAAATGGTAGTATGCGGGCCCAAGAGATGCTGAAGCTGAAATATTCGGCGCCAATGGCGGCCATTCGTTCAATATCTTGCTTGTACAAGTAGTAGTGCTCATTCGCAACGTAGTTGGTGGCTCCGCTTACACCCCCCCCCTTCATGATCGTTTCGCTGATAGTTGGGGTTCGTCCTTCCAATGCGATGGCGCCTTCTTGCTGGCTGGCAGATGTGGCGATTCCAAACATAAATCCCTCGGGGAAGTTATAGCAGTCCTTTTCCGCAAAAGGTAGAGCCGGAGGGAAAACCAGTTCGGAAGATGGAACAGGGGTCGCCGCCACCGTTGTGGTATATATGCCAACCGTAGTGTAATTGAGCAGGTCTGCTGCGAGCCAGGAAGAGGTCCACTGAGCCTCGCCAAAAGGGTCATTATCATCTGCGCGTTTGCTTGGTGTAGCAGTGGTCCCAGGCTCGAAGCTTCCCCAAGTCGTTGTTCTCAAGGGGGGAAGCAAGCTGCTGACCTCGGAGTAGGGTCTTCCATATGTCGAAGTTGCTGTAGGCTTTGGCGCAGACTCGGCATAGCTGTTTCGTTGTCAGTATGAACAAACCAATTCACATCAGAGTCGCTGTAGCTCCTACCGCCATGTCTGTGTCATAACGAAAGAAGAAGTTTGATGATGATGATGATGATGATGATGATGATGATGCTGATTTTGTGCAGCGTTTGGGTGATTTTTTTCTGAACAGTAAGGCCTTGGTGAAGTTCCATTCGTTTCTACCCACACATACTGAGCTGTTGTGATGGCCACGGGCCAAACTACACAGCCCAAAAGCCTGTTGAGATTGACCATGGTGGTTGATGGGGAGGAGGGCACTTGTTTCGCAGAAGATTACTTGAACATACGCACACACATACATACGGATATATATACTCTGTGATCTTCTCTATCTAGGTCCGTCTTTAGAAGCCCTGTTATCCGGAAAAGCTCTACCCGGGATCAGGATCTCGAACATACGGTATCTCTATGTAGTAGTCGGGCGAAAGTGGAATTTGATGATAGATGATAATAAGAGCTTCCAATACATTGAATGCCTCGCTCCGGTGTGGCTGTGATAAGATAGCTAGCTCATGGAGATGGAGATGGAGATGGAGATTCTTGAAATGTTCCAGTAAGGGACTATCAATCTTAATTTTTTTTTTCTTTTTTTCTTTTTTTTTTGGAATTTTTGCTTCTGCTTAACTGATCTATAGCTAGATGTGAATATTGCCTTGTAACGAAGAATCAAGTGATTTGAGGTGCTAGATTGTATTTGAATATTATTTCGATTATAATCTAAGAGCTGGCTCGAGACCATAGGACAAAGATAAGCCTTGTTTGTGCACTGCAAAGGAAGAAGGGCAACTCCGGTCCGGGACATGTTGTTAATCATCCCCATTGAAACAAAAGACGGGGTTGAGATAGGGTAGTGCTCTCCCGAACGATAGCTCTGAGCCACTAAGTCTTGGCATTGATTTTTTTCTATTCTTCAACCGCATTAGTCTATTAACTAGTCAACTACATATGATTCTATTGGTTGGCTTAATCGTTGGCTAGTCTTCTCTGACATGAGTGCGGCTGTAAGTTAACTAACTACTTCTCATGTGCTGACTAGGACTAACTATCAGGTAGTAGTCATCTTATTATTTCCGCTCTCTCGATCAACATGGGGACAGCCGATACGGATAAAAAACGCCGTGTTTGGCTCGCATGTGCGAATTGCCGTCAAAAGAAGCGAAAGGTACAGACCGGACGAACTAGCAAGCCGAAATAGAGAAAGCTCTAATGATGTTAGTGTGATGGAGGCCAGCCAGCGTGTAGCTTGTGTCAACAGCTCTCAACACCGTGTGTGTATGGAACTCGACGGACGTCTTCTCAGCGCATGCATATCCAACACATGCAATCGGAGATTGAACGTCTCAGCTCTCTGGTCCAAGCTCTGACCGAAAACCAAACTCCCACTGTTGTCTCAGAAGCATCGCAACAGGCACAGGATTTTCCACGGGGCCTCGATACGATTCAAACACCTGTACCGCTGAGCTGGACTTCAGAAGCGACTCGTGAAGTCAGTCAGTGGGCCCGGCCAAGAGTGTCCCCCAACACTATAGGATCAACGAGTATCTATAATCTAGACACTGGGTTTGAACCACCCATACATGCAAACTTGAGCGGCCCGGGCCTTCCGCGGCCCGTATGGCCATCAGGTGTCTACGATCTGCCCTATCGACAAGCGACATATAGATGCTTTACGGAGAAAATCAACGCCTATGAGCATCTGCTGGAGGATGACTTTCTTCTGTCATTAGACCTGTCCCTCAACCAGCGACTAGATTCGGTGTTGCTTCTCCTCGCCGTGATCTCCGCGGCTACTGTGGTTAGAGGGGAGCTGGAAATGGGAGACGCTGTATCTCAAGCCGCGGAGCCATGCATCCTAAATGCGTCCGGAATTCCTGGATCGTCGCTGAATCTATTCCGAGCGTTGACCATTTTCGCCTGGCGTGAGCTCACTGTAGGTGGTAGTAAAACTCGCGCTTGGTTGTTTGTCTGTCTGGCCGCCGGATTGCTGCAACAGCTGGGAGTTTTTGACTGGACCGAGCTTTACATTGGACAGACTCGCCACACGCCACAGTATCGCGCACAAGTGGCCGCTTTTTGGGCCTTTTCGCACGTCGATCGCATTTGTACGGCACTCCTGGGCAGAACATCGACGATTCCATGGCAGCGGATTTGCATACCTCGGTACTCATCTCTATTTGAGCCGATGGAGGCAGGGTCACTGGCCATCGAGGGGCTATATTTTGATCACTTGTGGTCCCTGTGGCAGAATCAGGGGTATTATATGCACACTATTTACTCGCCACGGTTCAGCACCTTGCAAGAGCCCAAGCGACAGGAGATGCTCTTCGATTGCCGTCGCGCGCTCATGAATATGCGGACCTCTGTATGTCCTCGCCTCAGTTTCTCTTCTTCCAAATCTACCGGTCATCATCCTTTCGTTTATTTTTTGCATATGGCTATTGAGACCTCCCCAATGATTTTGCTTCTTCCATTCCTTAGTAGAACCAGTCATCAACAACTATCCTCGTTGCTCCAGGAGATGTTTCGATCCGCA
Source organism: Talaromyces atroroseus (assembly GCF_001907595.1). Lineage (NCBI taxonomy): Eukaryota > Fungi > Ascomycota > Eurotiomycetes > Eurotiales > Trichocomaceae > Talaromyces > Talaromyces atroroseus. The sequence goes on from NW_017971447.1 coordinate 307,265, forward strand.
TTCAATGTCACAGACATTCTCCTTCAGTATCGGAAAGCCCACCCCCTTGTGAAATGTCCGCCGATGATAGTATATTATCTCGTGCGCTCCTCGGTATTTCTGCTCTTACTCGCCACATCAACTGATACGGCCTTTGAGCGCCGCGCTGCCCGTCGCTTGAAAGTAGTACTAGAGAGTCTCGAAGAAATGCAACAGCCTTGGTGGCAGCAAGCCAGCCGTGCCGTTCATTTCATCCAGAGCCTGGCCACTCGATGGGGTGTACTTAGAGCGCTACCGTTGCGGTTCAGTTATTCCCCTGCCTTTCAATTATCGCTCCAGAATCACAACGCATTACTACATGATCGCATCGAGGTGGATGAACACACTTTTGACGCGTCTTCATTGGATTTCAATTTTACAGACGCCGATTTTGAGGCAATGCAATCTGTCATTGCTAATGAAGACATTTTCAAGGCCTTTCTAGAGGAAAGCGTGTCATTTGATTCGTGATTTTTATTACAGCGAGTGGGAGGAGGGGGTGGGAGGGGAACAAGAATGCAAAGAAAAGATAAAAAAAAAAAAAAGAAAAGAATCAACAAAAACCGTGCGATCTATTCAACACTTCAAACCTGGAGAGACGCCGAATCTCAAGATCCTTGTCATTCCCACCAGGATGAATCCCAATGCTGTACTGGCAGCTGCCCACGCTTGAGCGTCCAAGAAATTGGTTCATCGGAAGAAATGAGTGTACCGCCAATGGGACCACCGACCAGCATAGCAAAGGCTACTGCGGTGAAAGTGATGCCAATGCATGCACCGGAGTCCCCAGTCTTGCGCGCAAAGCTCGTGGCAGACGCGGCGAAGATGGACTGCCAACCTGCCTGGACCAATCCATAGACGCAGATGAAAGCATAGATACCGCCTGAGCTGCGTACTGCCATCCACGAGAATGCAACTATAAAGAAGTGTCAAAGCGTTACATAAGCCCACGTATCTGTCCGCTAAGTACCCACAGAATACTTGGGCAGGAACCCCAATGCCATTCATGATGGCAAGTAAATGAGTGGCATCATCATAGTTCTCATGGCCGACAACTTCACAGAACGAAGTTATCTGATAATGTGTTAGACTTGCGTGGTAGTAGTAAGGTAAAAGTGCACTCACATAGTAAATCGTAAAGCAATACGCTGCGAACGTGCCACTTATTCCGACCAAAAAGAGTATGGCATCGATCCGCTGGAGCATCGAAAGCTCCAGCAATTTCAAGGGTCGCTGCGCCGGAGGTTGTTTTTTCGGGCGCATACAGATAGTGGCAGTCAGGAACAAAGTAAGGTTGAGAAAGCCAATGGTGCGCATCGTCCATCCGAATCCGATTTCGTCCAGGAGTCTTGGGATTACCAGAGGATAAATCGCACTACCGACGGATGTAGCAGTGGTGACCAAGCTCATTGCCAACGCACGTCGTTCCGTAAAGTAGGTTCCCACCATGGCGAGAAAGGGACAAAAGGTGGAGGCCGCTTCCAATGCCCGCACAGACGCCCTGCGAAAGGAGTAGTCTCTAGAAGACAAGCCCTGATGCACTGGCCGTGAAAATGCCCACCAGGTGTAGTAATACGCCTACGATCAGCACCGGGTACATCCAATTAAGATCCAAAGCTCGACCAGACACAGAACCGAACAGGAAGAGCAGGCAGACGTGAAGCGATCCCAACCAAGAGATTGTTGACGAGCTTTCGGGCATTCGAGTTTCGTAGTAGGATTGGAAGGCTCCGAATGAGTTCGCGAAGCCCCATATCGAAAACGTTACCAGCCAGGCGAGTCCGCATTGTGTCCAGCCTCTAAGCCCGCCATCTCGAGAATGGTGCTCAGTTGTATCGCAGTGGGTATCCGGGGATTTTCTCATCTTGTTCTCGCCCTGGCGAGGAGTCATGAAAACGGTGTACGGCAGCAAGGCAACATAGTGAAATGCCTGTAAAAACAGACCGCTCTCTGAATATAAGTACCATTGCTGCCCTAAACTAGTTCGTGATCAGGAATGGCTTTTCGACGAGGAATTAGCCGGTATCATCTGCGGATATGTCGTTTCCGCTCCGAGCAGAATGTGATTCCAGCTCTGTGTTTATATAGGCTCATGCACACTAGTTCAGTAAGCAGACTCCTTCGTAGATCTTTGGTAGAGACAGAAAACCAACATCTAGTCAGATCGACAAAATAGACTTATACACTCCTACTGTCGCTTGCTATCAAGTATATGAAATTGGTAGGAAAAGAAAGTACTGCGGCGACGTACTCCACCGCCGGTACCCACGGCACTAAAAAAGGCCGGAAAATCCTGGACCCGCTCACCTCCTCCTTCCTTCTCTATATCTCTCCCTCTCTTTGGCAGTGCCTTTCTATCATCGAAATTTACAGAAACCAGTTATTACTAACTGGCGTTCATCATGAAGGAACTGTACCGCACATAAGCACAATGAACACAGACGAGGCGCGCCCCGAAGGGAAAGCAGAGGCAGAGGATGTCTATCGCATGTCTATCTTGTCGAAAGAAAAGAGTGCGCGTAAGTTGCTTGACTGGAGCTGTTTCACCTGTTATTTACCGCAAGGTTTGTTCGTTAGGTTGACTAGTGACCTCTAGTGCGATGGCGTCCAGCCCACGTGTGGTCTTTGCATGAGCAGGAGTCTTAAATGCGAGTATCAAATCACCGAGAATAGGCGCAAGTAAGTGGAGTCACCGACTCTGCCGTGCATCGCATTCCGTGGCTGTGACTGAGATCAAATATAGGCCACCCAGCAAACAATATGTGGAATCTCTGCTGGCGCGTATCAAGTCCTTAGAGGATGAGTTGACAGCACTTGGACAGACCGCGGCAGCGTTCCCGCCGACTATCGAGCCTGCAGAGTATAGTCCAGCGACTGAAGATACTTCTGATCACGATTCGCCAGGCTCAGACGAGCGTGATCCGGTGACCGACGTATCACAACTCATGGGTCGACTCAATGTTGGTAGCGACGGCCAACTGCATTACTTTGGTTCTCAGAGCAACTATCATCTTCTCCAGAGCCAAATGGGCGTCAAGAGAATCTCGGGGACCTCGTTTGAGATGCAACAGCTGGGACTTTTGGCTGCAGCTCAACTCAACAAGACGGTTATCGTATCACAGGAATTACGCGACCATTTGCTTGACTTGTATTGGAATTGGCAGAACTCGTGGAACTATGTCGTACACAAAGAACCCTTTATGCGGGATCTTCAGAACGGGAACGGTAAATATTGCTCCCCGTTACTGCTTTCAGCTGTGCTGGCTTTGGCATCTCGTTATTCAGACCGCATCGAAATCCGGAGCGTTGCCGATGATCCGAACACCGCAGGGGATGCTTTTGTTGAACAGGCCAAAATTCTCTTACTATACGAGACTGAAGCGCCGACAGTGACGACGGTTCAAGCTGCATCATTACTGGCTCTCAGGACGATGTCCGACAATAAAGACGCTTTAGGCTGGTTATATTGCGGAACGTTCATGTTTGACTCGATCTATTACATGTTAAACGCGGTTTCTCATAATAGACGATTAGGAAATGCAACCCGCATGGCATATAATATAGGTCTCAATCTTGACTGCACGCATTGGGTTGCCAAGGGTTTGGTTTCGGAAGAAGAGGCAGAAGTGAGGAAAATCGCTTGGTGGGGTGTATATACAATTGACAAGTACGCTGATATCCCTTGACCTTCACCGCTCGGCCACCCATTAACGAGGAAACAGACTGTTTGCAATTGCTCTTGGGCGACCTGCTGCGACTAAAAAAGCTCATGTGACATGCCCTCGTCCTGAATTAATCCCAAGTGTTGAATACGGGCCGTGGCTAGCAGACCTTCACAAAGGTCAGTTGGCGCCGGCCGCCCATTCACGCATTGTGTCTGTGGCTCACTCTGTATCTGAAAGTCTGACCATTGCTACGGAAGCTATGGATGAGATGTGCGTGCCAGTCATTTTTCTTCCCAAAAGTTTGGGCTACTAACAGAGATCAGATATTCACCAAACAATCGACTGCCAAAACAAACAATGGAATCGATAATTACCAAAGCAGATATTGCTCTACAGATGTATTACACATCTCTCCCGACTTTCCTCCGCCTACCATCCTCACCCCGGGTTCCTACTCTACCTCACATTTACGAGCTTCAGTAAGCTGACCAACAGATCCGTCCTTGTAAAATTCTCGGTGCTGACCAATTAAAGTATACAATATCATGTCTGCCAGATCCTCCTCCATCGGCCCCTCATAAAAGCAAAAACCCAGAGGGAAGTTGAAAATAATTCGTCGCTCGATGATGGAAACGCACACATGCAAGCTTGCAGACACTCTGCAACTGAAGTTGTCAATATGTTGCGAATATATAAGCACTTTTACACCATGGTATGTCTACTTTGCCTAAGTTTTGCTAGCTATGTAGGTTCACAAGAATCGAATTTGATTCTCATGTTCACCAGCGACGAATTGCAATCGTTACCGTTCACAATGTATTTACGGCTTCTGTCATTCACTTACTTGATGTCCGATCTCGCGCCATCAGTAAACCGCTCCGGAAACGCTCCCTGTTATACCTCCAAATCTGCATTGAAACACTCCAGGATCTGAGCGTGGCATGGTGCGCGTGGAGTCAACGCGCTCTCCAAGCTCTGCAGGTATTGGCGAAAGAGTGGCATGTCGACGAATTTTTCGATTTAAAATCTACAAGCTCGCTCTATTATGAGGTTAGCCGGGAGGAGTCGGCTGTCGAACTGGAGGAGTCTCGGTCAGCTTTGAAGGACGCTGACAGCGTCAATTTCACCGGAACACCGCCGGTCCTCGAAGACATCAATCAAGAAAGCAGCTCCATTGTATATCCACCGCATTTTGATGCCTCAATATTCGGTTCTCTTTTCAAAGATGCTTCAGCGTCGACTGAAATGGACAGGATGGCTCAGCTTTGGCTGGAAGAGATCGGCTTCATGTAGTTGATTGTACCCAACTAGAGACAGATTTTGGATTTATAGTTGAAAGAACTATCCGCGGTATCAAGCAAGTGCCATGCAATTTCTATCTTTTTGACAGGGCCCGCGAGCATGATACTGCGACCAAAAAGAGCTACAAAATTGCAGGATTATTTCTTGGTGATGATCAGACATGAAAATTCAATTGAAGAGATTGATTAATCTAAAGATTGAGGGTAACATTTCGAATTATTTGGTGGTCATGATTGCATCATTCAAACCATATCCAGCGATTGCCAATCCTTCTCCCAAGAGTTTCCCGAACTCCAGCCAAACATGTGTATACCGGATCACTTCTCGTTTTCTGCCTTTTTCACTGGGGCTGAAACGTCTGCGATGGAGACTGATGCGGCATCTGCCGAATCGTTCAATTGTACAGTGACCTTCTCGCCAAACTTTGCAGCAATTTCCTCCAGCGGCAAGCCCTTTGTCTCAGGCCAGAAACAGATAAAAATGGTGGAAATGACGGTGCATACAGTCATAACCAGATAAAATTTCCAGCCAATTCTAGCAAATGCCGTTGGAGCTGCGGTCAACAGTGTCGTGGATCCTACAAAAAGGCCAGCAACCGAAAGCGAAAAGCCCTTACCCCGGAGATGAGTTGGCCAAATCTCGCTACCGTACACGTACGTCGAGCCGTCGATGCAGGTTCCATAAAAGGCCAGATGCAGGTACAGGAAAAACACACCAGCGATCTTCCCACTCTTGTTATCCGAACACTGGAATAGGGCCAGCATAATAATTTCGCCAATGAGACTAATCAAGCAACCAATCATGCCCGATACCATCAGCCAGCGACGGCCCACACGGTCGAGAAGAATAGCGTTCGCTACATTGGCCACAAGGCCCAGTACTAGCCAGCCACCGGAAAGAATAAGTTGATCCGCTGCTCCATAGCCCAGCGAAGCATACAATGTTGGCCCGTAGTTGTTGATGACCGTGGTGCCCGTGAGTTGACCAGCAAACAAAAGGTAGAAGCCAATGATGGCACGCTTGCGGTAGTGGTCTGTCGTGAAGATTGCTTTGCAGCTCGAATCCTGTGTGCGCTCGTATTCCAGCTGTGTTTTGATTTGGTAGAATTCCTGGTCCGCGAAGGATTCTTGCTGTTCTGTTCGTTTACTTTCGTGCAGTTTGGTAAGGATCAATCGCGCTCGTTCTTCCTTTTGGTGATCGATCACTGAAACAGAGTTTCGTTAGTCGACGATTCGAAATTTCTTTTTCTTTGAAAAAAGGATTTTCCAACTTACGCCAGCGTGGAGACTCGGGGATGAAAGGAACCCCCAAGGCCAAAATCAAGGGCGGCAAGCATTGAATGGCTAGAGGTGGTCTCCATTGTGCGCCACCGGCGTTGACATAGAAGAAACCAACCCCAAGCCAAGTCGCTATGTTGTAACCGACCAGAATGAAAATTCCTACTAAACGGTAAGCTTTTTTTCTTTTCAAAAACGTAGAGTGAACCCTTTTATTTATTTTTTTATTTTTATTTTTATTTTATTTTTTTTTTTCCCCAATTGGTGAATGAAACTGACCATGTAAACCAACTAGCAGTCCTCGTGCATGAGGCGGCGCGATTTCGCTCTGCCAGAGAGGCACAAGGAATACATTGCCGCCGACTCCAAATCCAGTGATAAATCTCGCAACAATGAACATGGCTATGTCCACAGATCCAGCTTGGAGCGCTCCTCCTATGACGCAGATGACGGAGGATGTGAACAAAGCTGTTCGCCGGCCAAACTTGTCGGCTACATAGCCAAACGACAGCGTTCCAAAGAGACCTCCTGCCTGGAAGAGACCATTCATGGCGCCTTCGAGGCCGTGGGCATTGGAGCTAGTGGCAAGCCCGAAATAGGTAGTGAAGGATGGCTGACCAAGAGTGGTTCCGATGATAGAGGAGCAATCTGTCGGTGTAAGCGGTTGTGAACAGTGAAGAGAACGTGGATGGCTCCTTACATCCATAAGTGATACTTCCAAAGCATGCGAACGCGATGATCTAGTAGGAAGATTAGTTTGTCCTGTGTCTTCTCGTGAATGGCCAAACGCGCTTCCTACCAGGGCATTGTAGAAGCTGACATGGCTGCCAGCCGAGCCTTTGGCGGTGTTCATTTTGCAGGACCAGTCGATTAGTCTGATATTGTACCGTAGAAAAATAGCAACAAAAGATTATCGACACAAGACGACTGAACAGTTCGACTCTAGATGCAAACATCGGGGATCAAATACCTTTTGAAGCGCGCCGCCGGTGATGGCCAGACCACAGCCTCTCTATCACCAGGCGATAAGACCGGCGCGTGTCTCGGAGTACTTCTCAGAGATGATCGATATTTCATTGTCATTGCAAAAAGCTAAAATGAGAAGTCCTCCACTAATCCAGGGTAGATTGGGGTAGATCGTCCGGAGGTGATAGGGTACTGCTTAGCCGGCCGCGTTACTGCTTATCCGGGGCTTACGCTCTTTATCTGCGCCGATAAGGAGGGTAACCCTTTTCGGTCAAAAAGACTGCTCTCCGATGCAACTGGCGATATGTTAAGTATTTAGCCTTCTCGTTTTGCTATGCCGAATTTCTGTCTTCTATCATTCTTTCTTCTCCCATCTTTTACCTCCTCACATCGTCCAGTCCACCATGAGCAAAACCGTTCGAGTTGCGGCCATCCAGGCCGAGCCAGTATGGAACGACCTACAGGGTGGTGTCGACAAGTCCATTAAGTTGATCCAGGAAGCTAGCTTCAACGGAGCGAATGTTGTTGGCTTCCCTGAAGTCTTCATTCCAGGATACCCATGGTGAGCCCCATACATGTATGCTACCGGGGTAATTCATAGTGATGGACTGACTCAAGTACCGCTCAGGAGCATCTGGGCCAAGTCTCCCACCGAGAATGGCGAGTTCATGAATGAGTACTTCAACAATTCCATGGAGCTCGAGTCTCCGGAGATGGAGCGCATCAAAAATGCAGTCAAAGATGCTGGCATCTTCTGTGTCATGGCGTATAGTGAACGCTTCCAGGGCACTTTGTACATATCCCAGGTACGTTACTTACTCGGAGATCAACATGCCCCCGCGGCTCGCACAGTCTGACTAACTTGTACTAGACATTCATCAACGAGGAGGGCCAGGTGGTTCTCCACCGCCGCAAGATCAAGCCAACCCACGTGGAGCGGGCGTACTGGGGAGACGGCCAAGGCGAGTCTCTGCAGACCGTTGTCAAGTCCTCTTTCGGAAACATCGGTGGTCTCAAGTGCTGGGAGCACACCCAAACTCTCCTCCGTTATTACGAATACACACAAAATTCAGATATCCACGTCGCCAGCTGGCCATGTATATTCTTAGTCGAGGGACTGGAAAAGTGGCCATATCATATATCTACAAAATGCTCTCAGGAGTTCACCCGCATACTGGCCATCGAGGGCGGCTGCTTTGCACTGATTGCCACACAGGTTGTTAGCAAGGAGCATGCAGCAAAGATAGGCATCGATGGCTTCAGATTTGCTCGGCTTCCCAGTGGGGGTTTCAGCATGATCTTTGGTCCGTTTGGGGAGGAATTAGTCGAGCCACTTCCTGCCGATCAGGAGGGAATCTTGTATGCTGATTGCGATCTCAGCAGGAAAGCCGAGGCAAAGCAGAACTTGGACCTCGTTGGCCATTACTCCCGCCCAGATATGCTGAGTTTGAGAGTTAATCGCTATCCGTCCAAGCCGGTATTCTTTGCACAGGATCTGTAAGCTATATTTTTTCGTGTGACTATGTCATTCATTCGCAGTCAGTATGTGAGTCTTATGAATCAAATGTATCAGTGAGCAAATTTTAGTTTGTACTTTACTTGAATATATCATCTCTAGACTTGGTTTGGGAAAATAGAAGGACTCAAGTGATGCTCGGGAGGAGGCCAAACTACATGCATATGTACAATGCTCGTTGCATGAGGCTAGCCTACTTCGTATTTCGGAGCCATGGTTAATTTTTCAAACATATACAGTAAGCTTGATGTTATTTTTGGATTTCCATATAATATAGTGACAATGCAAGTACAGTCGGCGGTTTTGTGTGTCGCACGCAAAGTCTCATTTATCACTTTTTTTGTTTGCTTGTTTCCTTCCCTTAAAAATAACTGTAATCTCATTCTAGTCAGGAAAATTCTCAATGCGCACATAACCGATTGGAGAACAGCCTAGATGCCTTGATTAGTGCTGCTCTAACTAATATTGAAGTCAGTCGTTCATCATTACTTAGATACTGAGAAATATGATTGATTTCTGATCTATAAAAATGGGTCATATCAATACTTTGTCGTACGCCGATTGGCTGTATGGTGATAAATGCTGGCTGTCTGCCTAGCCTATTGATATGTTTATCTGATAGGGACTAATACCATATGCAAGACATCACGTTGGTAGTTAGTAGGCTCGCACAGACTATATAACTAGTCCTTAGTTAATTCTTAAGTCATGTAGTATAATGGCAGTTAGATAAGTGAGTCTGCCTTGCAGCCTATACTGTGCGAGATACCTAGGTACTCAGCTACAGTTACAGCTCTTCTACGTTCAGAAGACCTCAGTTAAGCCGTGACAAGAGTGATGTCTCGGTCATTCGGCTTTCCTATATGGCGCGATATTCCACCTCCTCGGTTTAAAAATTCGCAGGCACGCCCAGTTCTAGCCGCGGGAATCACAAATGCATACTTATATACTAAACCAACACACTGCGATACGCCCTGTTAATTCATCAACTATCTATGCGTGTCTATCACAATCCCATTAATTTTGAGGTCAACAGCTTGCAAGCCGTCTTCTCCCTTTTAGGACAGCGACCACCATCCCAGAGACTGAGGGCGAATAAAACCAGACAGCAGATTCGACCTCCAAGGCAAACAATTTATACGGTAAAATCCGAGCGATCTGGCAAGGCCCACGTTTTATAGAGTTTGGGGGCCGGGCCGCGAAGGGCCCGTCATGCATGCGCGGGGCTGAATCTCGACCGTTCGTCCAGTCCCTTGCGAGAACGGCAGTCATCACAACGAGTTGAGCTGAAACCAAGCCTTGGAAAAGCTGTCGATCAATGCCTAAATGCTCAATGGTCTTGTCTATCTTTCTTGGTAGACTGAGTTCGTCCACACCATCCTGGGTTTGCATTTTTCTTCCCCTCCTTTCTATTCCAAGCTATGGCTGTCGTCTCGGGTTCTTCATTCAATTTTCCTTTCCAGCAATGAGCAATACAACGTGAGAGAAAAGGGCGAGAGAGACCAATATTGCGTACCCGGTTCGACGCTGGGGTGGGCACAAATATCCGGTGCTGTGTTCTCAATTGAAATGTAGCAAAAATTCTACAGAAGTTTTCAGTATTCACCCGCGAAACCGCTTATCGCCAGAGAATACAAATACATTGCTACCTAGGTAGTCAACAATATGGCGACAAATATTACCGTCCCTTACGTTCCATTCAGCCAGTTCGACTGGGGTCTGAATCTCCAATCTCCTAGCCCTTTACCCTGGAATCAAACAACCTGGTAAGAATCTCTGGCTCAATTTACTTCATTCTTCTTCGATTTCGTCTTCGAAAATATGGCTGACCTTCCAAAATTAAGGTCTCTGGTCGCAGCTTTCACCGCACTCCCGCTCTGGATGACCATCGAACTCACCGTTTCAGTGCTATATGTATTTCGACGCTGGTCCGGTCTATACTTCTGGTCCGTTCTTGTTACCACATGGAGCATCTCTGTGCACGCCATTGGGTTTCTACTATCATACTGCGTTCCGTCCTGTAACCAGATAGCCAGTTCTGTGTTGGCCGAGGTTGGATGGGTTGGGATGGTGTCCGGATTCGCGGTCGTTCTATACTCGAGGTTGAATCTCATCAGCTTCGTCATGCAGAACCGCCATATTCTGAGACTGGCGCTGGGAATGATCATCACGGATGCAATGCTGTTTCATATTCCTGCACTTGTGATCTTCATCATTGGTACTTCGAGTGGGGCGATGTTTGAAAAGTATGTCACATGCATGAACATACTTGAACGCATACAAATCGTTGCTTTTTCCGTCCAAGAACTCATTATCAGCGGATTGTACATTTACGGAACATTCAAAATGGAACGGGATTCTTTCAACAGTCGCATTCGCAAAACCATTCGCCTGCTTATTACCGTCCAGATAGCCGTCATCCTCTGCGACGCACTGCTTATCACCCTGGATTTTGCAGGCTATTACATACTCAAATCATTTATTCATTCCTTTGTTTATGCCTTCAAGTTGCAGATGGAGTTTGTTATTCTGAACGAGTTTAAACAGCTGGTTACGCAGGCGAGCTCAGGATCAGAAGCAATCGAGAAGGGCTTTAGAGACATGACTGGTCCTAACATAATGTCACTCCAGAAGGTCACGCAGTCATCCGCAGTCATCCTATAGGAATGATATTGCGGACTTGGAGTTACAGCCTGTCTGAGTTAATTGAGATGTTTGCCCTACAGCTTACATTCATCAGGTTTTTTAAACATGGGGGTATGCTATGGCATTAGTGATCGTAAATACAGTTTTGAGCCTGCATTCCCAAGATCAAAGATCATCTCTAGACGCTATACACCGACAACGTGCGCAGCAAGTTAACATACATGCAACACTCCATAGGGGGCGCTTTTCTTTGAGGAGTTTGCCAGGTACCCGATGGACATATCGAACCAAGGGATCAGGAATTGGCCGATCTGGAACACATCATGAAGTCGATCATCTCAGTGCCAATTACACCGTCCAACTCAGGCAGTCAGTTGTTGTCAGATAGCAGTCAAGCCAGATTTCCACGATACCTAAGTAACTAGGGAAGCCAACAACCCTTCACAAGCTGTTTCCGCTTGGTTAAATATATATTATCAACTTAACCGGTGTACTCGTATTCGCTGCCTAGAGTATAACTTGTTCATAAGTGATTATATCCAACTACAAATCCTACTCTGTACTCGGACTACTATGTAACCTTGCAGTGTATACTTTATTAGAGCAATAGCAGAGAGTCCGCCATGATTGGTTGAATTCAGAACTAGCCCCACCATGCGCCACAACATCGTTTGTTTACTCGAGCTTCTCCAGACGACAGCCTCACCAACATCATTTTTCCAAGCACATTACTGAAAGTCGGACAGAGTGTGACCGAATAGTCTACCTGCAACTTTTGCAGCAAAGAGCTCACTGCTTGTTTTGGCAGCTGCAACATGCGCCCTGCGCTCTCGATAACGAGAAACCGCGCAAACGTTGCGACTAATCAGCCCCGTTGTTCGCATCGCATAGTATTATAACCTACTTACCGACCTCGCATATATGACCTTTATGCAATGGCGCCCATTTCATCCATTACAGAGCCTATAATACGCGCTGTCCGCAACCTCACGCACGCATTTATCCCCCTTTCCATACCATCGAAACTCGCCACACGCCTCGACTCGTTAGAACGCTTAACATCCTCCTCTGGCTCCTCCCTAGATCATCCAATGCAAAAAAGGCAAAATGGAATGGTCTCCATACCCGCAACATATGCATTCCTCGACACATCACCCACCCCCGGCACTGTTGTCGGCATCGTCCTCGGCACCGTTGCCGGTATAATTATTGCGCTTTTAGTCGTTTATCAGATACTTGGCTTTGGCGACAGCGACGAAAGCGTGGTAGTAGTTGAGGAGAGAAGGAATATTGGTGTGGCTCGCACGGGCTCTCGCCGCAGTGCCATTGCTCGACCGGTGTCGAATCGTTCTGGAGGGCGCCGTGTCGTGGAGGAGATGGTTGAAGTGCAATCACGGCCAGCCTCACGCAGAAGACACGAGCCAGTGGAAGATGAAGACGAGGATGTAGTAGTGGTTGAGGAAGAGGAAACTACCGGCACACATTACTCAGATGAATTCGTCGAGGTTGAGGAGGGGGAGAGTAGTGTCGCGACTAGTCCGCCGCGGCGTAGGAGAAGAAGTGGAAGTTATAGGAGAGTCGACCCATTAGCGTATGGAGATGGCGATGAATCTTATAGACGGGCTCGGTGATGGCCCTTTCTTTTCCCCTTCTCGACATTTGCATGTTTATTGTATGACTATTGAATAACTTTTTTTTTACCCTCACTGTTTTTTATTACCACAGGACTGCTGATTTCTTACTTCTTCCTCTGTTTTCTTCATATTCAGCTTCACCTATCATAACGACAATTTTTCCCATGCGAGATGTACATGCTTAGCTACCTTAAAGTTGTATATACTTTACCAATCAATACATAGCTATAATCACAAGTATAAGCGATATGAATGATGACTGATGTATAGTGCTAATTTAAAGCACAAGGCCAATGATAGAGAAAGAGAGAATATATAAAAAAAGACAAAACCGAAAGTAACTAGTAGACAGCAAAGAAGTCATCTTAAGCGCCGTTTTACCTAAACCATTCCCAACAGGATATCAATAATTTAACAAGACTCCAGAAAGAAACCCAGGCAGCAGAAGCCAAACACACTTCCCATAAACAGTAGTCATTCAAAAACTCGTTATCGCGCTCGCCGCCAGTACCAGTATGGGCTCAAGGCTCAAATAAGCCAGCAACAAAGATCAGCACAGCAGCAGAGGGCAAGTGCTGCAGAAAACCCGGCACAGATACCATCCGCTCCGCTACTATATCCTCGATTGGGTTGCTGGGTATAGTAACCCTGTGGCGGATAACCTTGCTGATACCCCTGTTGATAATACCCTCCCTGCGGTGGTCCGTACTGCGGCTGTCCTGGAGGATAATACCCTTGTGGCGGAGGGCTAGAGTAGCCATTGTAGGCACCGCCCGGAGGAGTAGATTGGTAATAGTATGCCCCCTGGGGTGGTGGGCTTTGGGAATTGTAGGGACCAGCGTCTTGATGGACAGCAGCGGGATAGGCCGGTGGTTGTTCCTGAAAAAACGAGACTATGAGTCAGTTGATTTGCTTTGCCATGTCGATTAGAAGCCAGGGAACATACGCGGTTTTTGTTTGACATGGTGACTATATGCTTACAAAAGGGAATGCAGAGGATGAGAGGGTCCAGTTGTGTCCCAAGAAGGTATATTTATTCAAGAAGTCACACCACGGTCGGATGTCGTCGGCAACGCCGGATACGTAAGCGCAAAGAGGCTTGTTCTTGCTCGGAAAATTCACGATTATAAAAAGAATCCTAGTATGCCGTGATTCCGATATTAGCATAGGGTCTGACGTAGTCTGGGAAGAGAGCATAGCCACCGTCGAAAAAGCCTATAGCTAGGCAACTGCAATACCTCAAAGATAGAACAGACGCACACAAGTGGATACCGCGTTTGAATGGCTGCAATCCGCATATAGGAATCCGTTGAGCAGACTCTTCTGGCGGCCTTGCTATCGAGAAGGATTGAGGAGGAACAGAGGAACAGTTCGGGAAGGTGGAGGAAAGATGGAGAAGTCACTGCGCCACTTCCGGAGCGGCGCCCTGGCCAATAGAATCCGCTTATGTAAATGCCAGGCAGAAGAATAACGTAATCCACACCCGAGCGGATCACACCACCGAGCGGATCACTCAGCTCCAAGAAAGCGTCTTGTATAGATTTTAAACCTCAATTTTCAACCCGAAATAATAATTATATACAAAAAATTAATTAGTAATACGATTAGGGCATTGAGGCCTTCTATGCCCGAAAATTCCACACTCACTACATTGAAATTGACGGCGTACACGTGGTTGAGAGGCCGGAAGCTCAGGCTCGGCCGGAGCAGTAGTAGGAGCTTGAGATGCCTCAATTGGCCTATTTATAAGTGCCTGAGCATCCTCTCTAGTAATTCCTTGCTCATGAGATATCTGCTTTTTAGATCGTGTACGCTTTCGCTTCTCTTTCTCATGTGCAGCTCGTAAATCGTGAACTTCCTTCCGTATAATAAGAAGCTCGTTAATACTGGTCTCGTACGCCTTTGACATGCGACTAATTGCTTCATCAATAACTTCAGAGGGGCTCCTTGTACGCCGGCTGATTCGTCGCTTAATCGTACTCAATTGGCGTTTGAATTGGCGTGGATTTTGAGGTGTCTGTAAGCATGATGATTGAGAATCACTAGGTGGATTAGGAGGTGGTGTTGGAGTCTTTAATCGGATAGTAAGTTGACTATAAACTCGATCTGGATCCAATGGAACTAATCCAGTTGCTTTGAAGCCATTCCGAATAGTCTCAGCTTTATATGCCATCGTACGGGCCTCTGGAAAAGCAGTAAGAAAGTCGATTTTATCAATATGATTAAAGCCGAGTCTCATCCGCTGCTCAACAAGCTTTCCATATTGTCGCTTTAGAACTGCAAAACAGCTAACATCGAGAGGCTGTAAGAGATGCGAGGAATGTGGAGGCATGCAGATTGGGATAATCTTATTCTCAGTGCATGTACGATCAAATTCGGCAGTTAAATGGCTTCCATGGCCATCGAGAATTAACATTCGATATTGTCCGATTATCCGGCCATTTGTATGAGGAATAAAGTGATTGATGAGCCAATCCATGCTAATCTGATCTGTTGTCCACCCATTATCACTAATATTGATCTTCCAATCATCTGGAAGGGTCTCAAACCAGCCTTCCTGGGAGTATTTAGTAGCTTTAAAGATCACGTACGAGGGCAAGGCCCAGCCAGTAGAGTTGACTGCCTCAATTGCAGTTACCCATTCTCGATTACCAGGCTGTAGTAGATGTGGACGGCCATATCGATCGCTTCCAGTAATAACCTTTGCGCTCGCGCAGAGGCCCATTGCAAAGCCAGTCTCATCAAAGTTATAGATATCCTCCGATAGGATTCCATACTTGGCTATAGCCTCTCGTACGCGATCAAAATATTCCTCAATTATCTTCGGATCTTCGCATTTAGCACGCTCGTAGTTATATCTTCGTGAAAATCGTGTTTTTAGCTCTGAGCGACGTTTGACTAGGTTATAAACCCAGTTCTCGCCAACTGTTTGATTTCCATGTTGAGAAAGAAGAATATTGGCCATATCTCGTACCATAGAGGGTCGGGGAGGTAATCCTCGCTTATCTAGATCTAATATCCATTTAATAAGCGATTCCTCTTCAAATTGAGTCAATTTATGCCCATTTGCACGTATCTCAGCTTTCATTGGGATACCATTGAGGCGGCGCGAGAGAGTTGTATATGGCACATTATAAGTGCGTGCTGCATGACGAATTGATGATAATTTTCCATTTTTAAAATCGGATATAGCTAATAAGATTCGTCCTTCTTGTTCCTGAGAATTTGATTGATTTTTATTAGGAATTGGTGGCATATTGGCGCGTTGAATATAGAGAGTTGACTCATTTGACGCGCTCGGAGTTGAGTGATCCGCTCGGTGGTGTGATCCGCTCGGGTGTGGATTACGTTAGTTTAGTTAACTAGGTAAAAATGTAGCAGACTTGTTAAAATTGTCAAAAGACATAGAATGAGGAGCCTTGCTTTTTGATTCTGACCTCCTTCAAAGTCGACCGGTTGCCTTGAAAACATCAGCCATAACGTAGGTATACATCCACCAATCAGAGTGCTTCGTTGCATCTACAGACAGTTTCTTCCTACAGGCCCCCAATCGAACGACGCACGAGAAAAGCAAGTAATTGCTATACTTTAATACGAAACTATGTCAACTACCTACATACTGGATACCTAATATGCGCCGGCTCGCTGAGTGTATGCAGGCTGCGGTGACGATACGATGCCTGTCAATGCAGTCAACACTGGCGTTTGATTGATCAACTCAAAGCTGTCCAGTTGTGCACCGCTGCTCTGTTGTGCCCATAGAGTTACTGCTACCCAGTTCTCACCCTGATAGTTTAAGATTCCTTGTGGGACAGGAAATTCCGTCTGGGGCCCAAGTTGCGGAACATATTTCCCAAACTGGTACCCATTGACATACAGCTGCACTCGGTACGAACTATTACCGGTGTTGCCAAACACAAAGTACAGCGGAATATCATATCCTTCGGGAAGGTCAAGTTTGAATGAGGCCGAGTAGAAGCCTACTCCAGCCTGACTGATACCGTCGAAAGGACTCGATGCTCCCCAGTTGCTGCTTGGTGGAGACGGTTGATGCCATCCCTGTCGCTCGGCGTAGAGCCCTCCTTCGTTCAGTGGGCCGCGAGTGAGATCTATATAGTCCTCACCGCCGAGGTTGCCGGTCAGTTTCCATGAGACATCGCTTTGGCTGTGACCAGATAGCTCATAGTCGAGAATTCCTCTGGGGACTTTCATTCCATCTGCACCAACTGTGCCATCTTCATCCAGGCCAGTATTGTCAATGAGAACTGTAATGTTATACGTAGAACCGGATTCAAGGGCTGGTAGGGTGTAATTGGAAGAGTAAGTCTCGTCGTCGCTGCTGCCTGTCCATGAACCCAAATACGTGTCATCTAGCCACACGCTGCTTCCAAACCCATCGCCACCAGAAGTTTCAATCGAGAGAAATTCTTCATTCCCATTGGCTTCAAAATGGCCACGATATAGGAGATAACCGGCCGTAAAGCCGTAGTCGGCACCGTAAAGTGAGTCAGGAGTCTGCAGTGGAGTGACACTGTTGTTGGTCCAGTCATGATCAGCACGAATCCATGGACTGTCATCGTAGGCTGGATGGATTTCTGGAAGTGAGTCTATATACTTCCATTCCAATGTTGACAAGTCTGGCAAGCTGATTTTTGGCGCGCTATACTTCACAGTTGCCCTCCAAAATCCGTTAGAGTCGGTGGTATAATGATATTTGACACCGTTTATATACAGATCCTTAGCGGACTCCGGCACTCCGATTACTTCCACGTCAGTGGTTGCATTAAAATCTGCCGAGAGGTGTAAGTCGCTTCCTCGTAGATAGGCAAGCCGCACGAGGTAGCCAGCATTAACGATTATCGAGTCAGTCACCGTCTTCTGGCTGGTGAACCCGACGCTGTTATTTGATGTACCAACTTGAGGAACCCAGTATTTATACGCAGAATTGCGATCTATGCTGGTGTCAGCGGTCAAATCTTCAATGATAACTAGCCATATATGCTCCACTAGAGACTCACCAAGCAAGAAGACGAGAAGGTTATCGACTTTAACGATAGTGCGGGTAGATGGCACATCCCATGCGATAATAACTTGACCATCTTTTGACTTAGTTGATATTCCAGTGTGTGAGCCCTCGATTATCGAAACCTTCGCATTCCGAGAGGAAGAAATTGCCAATTCATGGTGTTCTTCTTGTCCCCCATAGAGAGCGAGTACATTATAACTGGAAAAGTTTTTCCATGTGAAGACTTCGGCAGTCGAATATAAGATATTTGTGCCTGCAACATCATAATCCGTAATATGCACCTTAGAGTCGCGACCATTTAGGGTCAAAGAGCCACCGAGCTGCGGCAAAGTCAGAACACCAGCACTAGTTGGCACTTGCAGCGTATAGCTGGTCGAATCGAGACTACTATAGTCTGAATGCCTGACTATGAAGAAGGATGAGTCGGCGCTCTGACCAATGAGGGGTGTAACAGTCAAGTCCGATGTGTTGGTGTATTCCGTGGTCGAAGCATTGCCAGGAACGGTGTCAAGATAAGATGGTGAAACTTTGAGGAAGTTCCCGATCAATTTGAGCTCGCTATATTTCTCACGAGTGATGTTGCGAGACTCTGCGATAGCGGCACCATAATCATAGGATGTGTAGCCACTTGGATATCCCAGATTGCCCCAGTTGGTGCCGCCGTATATCTGGGGGAGACAATTAGACATATATACAGGGGTCGCATCTATTTATGAAAGAATTTCTCACCATGTACAAATTCATGATAGCCACACCAGCAGCCAAGTTATTCTTATAGAAGACATCTTCAAATTCTGTACCGAGCAAAGCGGCGCAGTTCGCGAACCCGCTCCCTGCCCAAGCGTCGAAAGAACCGCCTTGAAACTAGTAAAGAGTTAGGACAAGGGACTTATTTTTGGAACATTTTGTGTTTAAATCTCGCACCTCAACAATAGCATAGGGAGTTGAGGGGCTTTGCTTCAGATGAACTTCGCGGAACCAAGTTGGTAGATCCCCGGATGGCCATGATGATGGCTCGGCCTATTGTATTTTTGCATTAGTGGCGATATAAAGCAGTTTTGGTACTTGGTAAGCTTACGCAGTCGAATCCTAGTCTTTGCAAGACATTAATCAGGCACAAAAGTCTAATTAGCCACCGTTTGGAAAAGATCAACTTACGGGTACGAATCGTGCCCATAGATATCGACAGCGCCAACCCCAGATCCAGGCGCGTCATGTCCATCTGCTGCTGCATCGTTGTTAATAAATGGTATAACAATACCGGCAGCTCTGGCAGAATCCATGATATCTTGCATGTATTGTGGGTCAAACGAGAATCCATCAGAGAAACTAGTGTACTCGTTCTCTGGTTGGTAAAGAATGATCGGACCGCCGTTGGTGATCTGGTTCTTCGCAATAAGCGCGGCGGTGTTGTTTGCATAGCTAAAGATAGAAAATATGTGAGCCCACTATTTAGAATCTCCTTCTAGGAAAAGGCACGTACACCTGTGTAGCATCCATATAGCCAGGCTGCGCGGTGCGCAAGGTTGCATTGACTCTCTGCAACCAACCTGGGAAGCCTCCTCCAGACGCCTCGGCATTGATATAGGGACCCGGACGGGCGAGCAGATAGAGTCCAGCTTGCGATGCGGCATCAAAAAAAGGTTGTAAGTCAAATATCCCGTCTGCACGATAAGAGCCGGGCTTGCCCTCAACCAGGGCCCAATCGACATAGAATGAGACCGTATTGAAGCCCAAAGCCTTGACTTTTTGGAGAATATCGATGTAGAGGGATGGTACCGGAAGACTAAGTATTTCGATTAGCAAGGTATCTTTTTCAGTGAATCCTAGAATCAGTCCTACCGGAACGGGTGAAATTCACCGGAGAAAATCATCAGCGGTTCCCCATTTATGTAGAGCGATTGATTATTCCATGTTACCTAGATTCGTCAGTCCGGGGAAGGTATAAATCAGCCGAATAGCAAACAGAAAGACATCATGGCTTACAATATCCTGCAGTAACGCTCTTTGCTCAATGTCAGGATGCTCAATTACACCGAATCGACCAGCATTACGCGACACAGCTCTACTTAGGGCCTGCCGTGAGAGGCCGGCCAGAGCTACAGCCGTCCAGAAAAGCTTCATGCTTGCTCTTCAATCTTGGTAATTGTGAACTGCCTTGATGAAGTACCCGTTTCCTGTGGGAGAGAGGCATTTATTTCATGTCTACACCGGTCCCTTGCGACAATTTTTTTTGCGGAATTTAACCGAGAAGCCATTCGGAAAAATGCCGATCCCACCCAAGGATAGGCAGATGGGGACTCCCTGCGAGGATTTTTTTTTTCTACGCTTCTCAAATGCGGGGGATATGTTCCTCATGCATTAGTCCTACGCAGAATATGTAGCGCACTAACTTTCGGGGGAAGCTGTCCCGCCAGTTGCGTATCTCATAGCCCGAGATGCAATCAATCTTTCTGGATGTTTCTCCGCAATCCTACATAACTAGGCATGTCGAATTCACTTCGTATTTAATAGCGTTGCTCTTGTCTATGTACTTCGCTATAGTGACATGACATGGATAAATAGAAAAGAGGAAGGCGGAGTTCGTCTGCAATCCCCTACCGCAGCCAAATCGGGAAATTTCACGATACCTTCCTAATTAGGAAATAATATCTGGCGGGGTTGTGCAGCTCTGGCGAATGCAAAATCCCACAAACGCAAAATAAAGCCTAGCAAGGAATTTGTCTAAAATCATATCATTTGCCGAAATGCCGATTCAAATTCAACGATGCCTGTCGATTCATTGGCCAACTACAGCTTTTTGGGATGTGTTAACACTCCTTATTACACCATTTTAGCCTCGATGTCTAGATGAAAAGAAGAATATCATACACGCATCGGAACTCCTTGTGTTCTAGACAAGTGGCCATGGCCGATAAAATACAAGACCCGGTGTAACAATACCAAGGAAACTTCTTTTTCATGGCTCGCCTTTGTATAGACATACAGAGTCCGAATAGTCAGGAGTTGCAGCTTCTGTAGACAGCATCATCCTTGCAGGCTTAATTCATATATCAGAGTTGAGGTTAGATCGAACCAATCTCGTAAAATTGTTCGATATGCCTTCTTCAACTTTGCCTCTATTCCTGGGCATAATATCGTCCAAAACTTTTGTCTATATCAACCCTTCCCCGCACTTGCGGTGGAGGGGTGATCTTCAGGAGGCATATTAAGATTACTTTCATGCATATCCTGTGCACGTGCGGCTCATGTCAAAATAAAATAGGGGTTGTATCCGGTAGAACGGCAGGCAGAAGGAAAAAGGCTGTCTAAGTAGTAGTGTACTTTGAGGAACTAGGGATCATCTTTTGGCTATAAGAACAGCACCGTTGTCACCTCAAAAGCACTTTCAATTTATTTTCAACAATCTTCAGAGGCAAAGCGATTATTATTTTGAACTTCCACTAAGATGCAGGTATGTACAGATGTATGAAGTCATAAAGATAAGTATAAAACTGCACCGAAAAAGGGCAATATTCTTATTGTGTCCTCTCTATTTCGCCGAATTATTGGTATTATGTAAGTGTACTATCAGATTCTGAAAGAAAACGATTATTCCGAAGCGATGTGCTTGCTAGCTGATCGTGATGATAGGGTATCCGCTGCTTGAAGTATCTTTGGAACCAATAACAATATTCGTCATGTTAAAGAGAACTGATAACACAA
Organism: Talaromyces atroroseus; assembly: GCF_001907595.1. Lineage (NCBI taxonomy): Eukaryota > Fungi > Ascomycota > Eurotiomycetes > Eurotiales > Trichocomaceae > Talaromyces > Talaromyces atroroseus. The sequence continues at coordinate 329,020 of NW_017971447.1, forward strand.
GCCGGCTTGTAGCAATAAATGGTACATAGAGGACAAGGGCGTACAGTAAATTGATACACGAATTAGAACATGTTCGCCACGGAAATTAATGGATATTATTGGGACCGTGGTTTCATCGTCTTTAAATATCGACTTGAATAGTAAGCTAGTTCAAGTGTTTTTCTGGCGTGCTGCTTAGCTGATCAGTTTGGGTTTGCTTCGACAGAGGTGGCACATTCATTGAAAGATGCACCTCTGTGTCTCGCAGGTTTTCTCCCGTCTGTCGAATCCGTTCACCAGTCTGCCGTAGATCTTCTCCAGTGTGCCGAATACCATCCGTTGTGTCCCTGATATAGTCACCGGTATCTCTAATCTGATTGCTGGCGTTTCGGAAACGGGTTCCAATGTTGTGCAACTCATCGCGAAAATGATGCTCGGTCTGAGCCTCATGACCGGAAATAGCGCCTCGCACAGTTTCAAGGCCCGTATGAGCCATACCCTTTGCCTCAGAGAACAAGTTGCCCCTCGGCCTTAGAGACGTAAGTCTCTCCAAGCCTCTGGAACCACCAGAATCCGAAGCACCGACCTCCATCTGAGTGCGGACCTCCTCGTACATACGTTCGATGTTATGGATTTCGTCCTCAACACTCAACATACAATTCTCCAGACAGAATTCACGTTCCCGCTGTTCAATGTACTCGCGTATCCGGCCCCATGCCTTTTCAACGTTCTTTTCCCTGTTTGGAAGTCCAGACCCTCTTAGATAGGTCAAAATCCCAGCCACAATAGTGTTGATAGCGCCGAACGCCGTCACTGCACTATGTGGACCAGACGCAGCGCCGATGGCTGTCAGTGCAGCCGAAAACACTATCTGAATAGCCAAACACGTGTTAATCAATGTATTGAAGAGTCGGTAGCGAGACGCAGCATCTTTCTCGGCCTGCACAACTCGCGTGTAGATGCCGACATTGGGAGCGTTTCTGGGAGAGAAGAATCCATCTTTGGAGAGGACAGGAACCTGGTCTATACCAGTCAATGAGCGGAAGACGAGGAGTTTGTTGTTTGCCGGAACAAGGTTATGTGGTTGAACATGGTATAGCTGACTGATTCGATCTCGCTCGTCCATAGGCAACGAGGGCGGTGGCTGTTGGGGTTGGTCATAATGAGCTGAACCTGAACCAGAGAAAGGTTGCACAGGGGGGATGTGGGAGACATGGTCGCCCTCTGGAGGAAAGCCTTTCTCTTCTCGGTCAAACGAGAAGAGACGACTCATGGCGCGTACTGAAGACGAAGCCCGTCGTAGAAATGGGAAGCGAAAGACCGGTGGATGAGATTCCATACACAGAGAGGATAAAGTGGTGAAGGAATTAAAAGGTATCAAAGAAACACGCAAAGATCAGTGAGAGGCTCAAAAGTCAAAATACACACGAGTCCAAGTCGCGTCAAAGAGGAAATGAAAAGAGCTGTCACCTAGCTGCTAGCTAGTCAGCCACTGTGCATGCTAAATGAGCCAGCAAGCGGCACAGGACCAACATCTCCTTAGCGTTAATTATGTGTGATAATTTCTGTATGGAGTACTTTTACTATGCTCGGGCCAGCCCAAAGAAAACCCCCGTATTATACTAAGATCAGTTGATTGATAACCATAAACTAGTCACGCTCGCGCCTTGAAGAGTCGAACTACATTGCTCTGCACCAATCAAGATGCTTGGTTTGATCTTTCGGCATGCAACTTTGACGGGGCTAATGACGATCTCTCCGGCCAGGGCGAGATGAAGACTCCACAGACAATGGAAGGTAGTAATTACTCCGTCCTTCAGACATTAAAGCCCCGTCTAGCTCGCGAGGTGTCTCAAATGATGCAGAAGTCTAGGTGCAGAGGCACTCGTGGCCAGTTAGATTGCCGGGGTCAAAGATTTCCATGCATGGGCATCTTGCTCGCTTCCGATGACTTTTTGCTCTGTGAATGAGTGCTGCCATGGAAGGCCCGGATTGTCTTTGAAGCTCAGGGTGGAAAGCTTAAGCACACCACCCAATCCGTATTCGTGTCACTTGCTGTGACTCTGAGCCTGGGGCTTTCAGCCAGCCCTTGACGAGCTAGAAAAATGACGGGATGTAGTTCCCGCACGGCTCAACGGGAGGATTACTAGATTAGAGGCTGATCCAAGAGCGGGATTGGCTTTACTCAGAAGCAACCTAATAATATTTCTGCTGCATATGATGGACGCTTAAAGCACGGAGCGCAAATGCCAGATGCCCAAGTTTGGGTGTAGGTGTAACAGCACGGATCAACAGATGGATGCTGGGTGGTGATTGATTGCACGTTGGGAACGTGTGGAAGCGATCCATCTTTTACTAAGTACTAAATAGTAAATACTCCGTAGTCGTTTGAAGTATGGTCTTTTTGTAAAGAGGAAATGAAGCGCAGAATTTCTGGTTCGTAGTTATACCTTAGAGTATTCATCTATCGAATGTAGGAACACTTAGCCGAGCGCTGAGGCAGATGAGCACAGAACAAAGAAAACCAGAAGAGACAGAGTGCAGCCTATGGACGCATGACCTCTGACTGAGCCAATTGCTCCAATAAAAGCAATGCAGAGAAAGTACGAGCATAGACCCGCTGTTGTGCATGGACCTTTGGCGTAGCCGTACGGAGTCGAGGGACTCATAAATACCCTGGCAAGCTTAGAGCGAGGATTTACGTACCCTGTATTCACTGATAACATAAAACTGGGAAATGCCATGGTATATTATACATGCTTGGAGAAATAAAACCAAACGTGGCGACCGGAAGCTGGCACTCAAGGTCTGGCAGGGATTAGACCCCGGTCGCATGCATGCATGCCTATTCCACATACTAGTTAGATGCAGCGTGTTCGTCAACAAAGCCTCTTAGGAGGCCTCCGAAATATTGCGACTTGGCTCGTTGCATATGATGATTGTGTTTCGGGGTAAATTAAGCAATACTGCACAGCCATTGATAGCAATGTCCGAATGGAACTTGCCTAATTAGGAAAAAACTGACCCTTGCAGCATTGACTCTAAGCGGCTTTAGGTAGACGTCCACCTCGTTTTGCACAAATCATGGGTTCACCGAGCCTATGCTGAGCTGACCTGTAAAAAATATCCATGTGAGTGACTGACGATGGTCAGAGACGTCATCTTCCGGTCCCGTGATTGCATTAACCCTATCCACACTGGGTTATCCCAGCAACGTCCTATTCTAGCAAGCACGATCATGGTTTTATCTGACTCTCGGCATAATTTCAAGTGGAGCAAAAACCCTTTGTTTAAATTTGTATGTCTTTTTGATTTTCATTTCAGCATGATGCTATTCATATATGATAGACCAATGAAAGGAAGAGAGGAAACCAAAATTACATGAAAGAGATAAAGTTATGACCTGAGCAGTTGTGTACTGCTTCAGCAGTCCACGCCACATGGCAAAAAAAGGCAGTAAAAATAAATTAGAAAGAGAAACATAGACATGAAAAGAAAGCCAACAATCAAAAGTTGGAGTACTTTTCGCGGGAAAAGGCACGGCCACATGGCCTCATCAAAAAATTTAACCAAAGAAGAAAGGCGGAGAATAAACAGCATAAGTAAGGGCAAGGCACAAGACGTTTTGAGTTGAGATGGGATGAGATGCAGTCAAATGACAAGATACAAAAGAAATAACGAGAAGAACAAAAGCGCTCAGATATACTGGGGCGTTCGGTGGCTATTCTGAAACAGTAATATGCAAAACACGCCTTTTCCGTAATGGCAGCTATGCAGTTACATCGGCGCGCAAGAGCAAAGTTGCCGAAAAATGTGTATTTTTTATTTATTCAACAGGTCAGATCGACGGCCTTGCGAGACTTCTTACTCTTTGTCTTCGATGGTAGCCTTCTGGAGCTCCTCAGCCGCATCTTCAGCACCATCTTTCTCCTGCTTGGCTTCTGCGTCGGCTGAAACATGGCCGTTGACCCCGGCATTCGTCTGGGAGACCTTCTTGCCGCTGTCGGTAGCGCGCTGGGCCTCTTCGTCTAGGCGGTCAATCTCTTCTTGGGCTTTCTTTATGTTCTGCTAGGGTATCAGCGATCGTTCTTTCTGAAAGAATAGGTTAAAGGAGCATAGGATAAGCTTTGACATACCTCTTGAGTCTTGGCTGCCTGGTTTTTCTTCCACTCGGTGATCTTGGCAGCTAATTTCTCGATAACAGCTGGAACATCGGCCTGGCTCATGGGCTGGTCGACCTTGACCTTGGCAAAGTCTTCGATCACGCCAAAGCTAAGGTTAAACTTGCCTTCAGATGGAGTGGAAGGAGCGGGTGAAGCATTGGCGCCTTTCTTGCCCTTCTTGCCCTTCTTTCCCCCGGTGCCAACAAAGTAGTCATCATCACGGTCGTCCTTCTTGAGTATCTTCACGCCCTTGATGTTCGAGTCATCGACGGTACGTCCAATCTCAGCACGGAAAGCACTGCCTGTAACCTTCTTGTTATCATCAAGGCCCAAGGTTGAGAAATCGTAAGACGGGTCAAAGTGACGGATAAGACCCTGTGCTGTCAAGATTTCGTCAGTGTAGGCCAGTTGCGAAGCCTCCTCGAGCTTCCTGTCGGCGATCTTCTTCTTCTTCTCCCGTTCGAAAGCCTCACGCTCGGCCTTCTGGCGCTCCCGGCGAATTCGCCACACTTCATCCTCATGTTCTTTGTACGCCTTGCGCTGCTTATAATAGGTGTCCTTGATCTCGCGAATGGCGGTGAATTTCGCTTGCTGGTCTTGCTGCAGCTTGGTACGTTCGTCTCGCAATGAATTGAGGTTCTTGTAGGCGGAATCCTGTTCGGCTTTGATGGTGTCAAGCTCCTGTTGGATCGCATTGTATTTGTCACTCAGAGCACGGGCTTCTGGGTTGTCGAGTGTTTTCTTCAGCTCGCCAATCTGCTTTTTCAAAGCATCAATGGTCTTTTGGCCGTCATCTAAACCAGCAAAGTTCTTGCGCTGCTTGCGGAGACTGGAAATATCCGAAAGGGCCTTCTTCTCGTCCACCAGGCGCATACTGCCAGAATCGACCTGTTTCTCCAAGCGAGAGATTTCCTTGTCAATTTCCTCGACGTTCTTGAAGGCAATCTTGCCACGAGAGCTGTTTTGCTCAGCCACACGGGCCTTGAGGGTAGAATCCAGGGCATTTAGCTTCTCCTGAGTGCCTGCGCGAGCGGATTTGAAACCCTGTTGTTTCTGGCGGATAGAAGCTAGCTCGGCACGCAGCTCCTTCTGCCTCTTAGCAGCAGGCGAGTCCTGGTTGTTGGGCTTTGCGCTTTCGATCTTGGCCTTGATTTGGTTCTAGATTGCAATTGAACAATTAGTGATGATGTATTTTAGGATAACTAAGGCATGAGCGAACCAATTTCTCCTGAGCGGTAGCGTGCTCCTTTTCGGCCGCGGCTAGGTTGGCCTTGTAAGCCCCCTCATCAGGCTTTGTAGGCCGAGTCTTCTGCTCGGCGGCAGGGACATCTGCGGCAGTAGCAGCCATGTTTTCAAAACGCCGACCTTGGGCAGGAATGTCAGTAAACGAATGCCGGTGGCGGGTCACAGATACGAAGAAGACAGATCACGAATATCGTAGAACCGAGATCGGTCGTGTGAGCAGGGAGCTCTGTGGGTGAGCTTGTCAAGGACTTACCGGCCGGAGAGAATCAAAGATGCGCAAGTTGAAGGAGAATATCCCACGAGGAAGTTCGCACACCACCGAGGAGGGCAATTGAGTCGAGCACAGCACAGAGGACAGACAGCCAGATGAATCGCCGTTATTATTTTTCTCCGTCCCCTTCGCTTCGGTTCTAGCCTGGTCGCCCGCTGGCCAATCGGCGCCTGCCCGCCAAGCCGCCAGCCCGCGTCTAAGAACCGATTTTAGCGCCCGCTTAGGGAAATCTATCGCGCGCTCCGACTTTGTTCCTCCTGCTGCAAAAAAAGAGCCAGACCCAAGAGAGAGAGAGAGAGGGAGAGAGGCAGAGGACAATCTCTTGGTGCTTTTTCGCAACACACGCAGCTGACGGGGCCACTTGCTGCTGTTCGACCTTCCATCCACCTTCTGGAGCGCTGTCTTCAGAGCTACCGCGACGGAAAGAGAAGAAAAAAGATTTCTCGGTCTTTTAGTTTTCTGTCTCTTCGCTCTCATTTGAACCTCATTTCAATTTCCAGTGCGCCACACAGGCGCCTACAGTGTCTACCATGGATGAAGACACTTCTCGGACTTCCCAGGAGTCTGAGCGACAGACGGCTAGATTATGGCGCATATGGAAAACGGTGCATGAGATGCTTGCTGATAGGGTGGGCTTGAACCTGACTTGTTCTTTACCGTCGACTCAGTGAATACATGTTGCTAACTCAGTTGCACCGGCCTTTTAAAAAAAAATACAGGGCTACGAAATGTCTGACGAAGAATTGAACATAACCTACGATGATTTTAGGAGCAAATATACGGATTCGTTGGGCGGGCCTGAGTATGTCTTTTTCATCTCCTCCTTCACAAGACAGTAAAGTCTAACGCCTTCGAATACATAGCCGGAGCAAAATGACAATAGCCGCCATCCCTTCGGAATCGATGAGAGCGAAATACACGCCGCTCAAAAAGCGCGCTTCAGACCCCGACCCCGTGCCAGATTGCGGACAAATATATGTCCAATTCTGCCCAGACACCTCAGCCGTGGGCGCAAAGCAAGTGCGCGCATTTAATCACACAGTTGACGAGGGCAACTTTCATTCCGGAATCTTCATCACACAAACCGCCATCTCGCCATCGGCCGTTCGCCTCTTGAGCAGCGCTATAGGCCATATCTGCGAACATTTCCAAGAGTCAGATCTACTAGTCAATATTACACACCACGAGCTCGTGCCAAAACATGTATTGTTGAGTGCTGAAGAGAAGGCTCGATTGCTGGAACGGTATCGTCTAAAGGAGTCACAGCTCCCTCGTATCCAGGTCTCTGATCCTGTCTCGCGCTATCACGGGTTGCGAAGGGGCCAGGTTGTTAAAATTATTCGAAAAAGTGAGACAGCCGGTCGATATGCTAGTTACCGTTGGGTTATTTAGGTGTTTTTCTTTTCCTTTCTTTCCTTCTCAATTCCTCTTTTTTCTATTCCATGCCACACAAGCTTGTTAGGCAAAAAAGAGCAGTCATTGCATTGTGCATCTCTGGAGGTCAATTTGATAACAAGCCCAAACCCAGCCCCCTGCAATACTAGTCAGTATACTAGCCATTGGCATGCAGAGGGAGAAAAAATAAGAGAGAGTGAGAGAAAGCACATTTTATAGGGCGGCGTGTCGGCGCATGTGCAAATCAGTGTTTTAAAAAAAGCAGATTCAGGAGACTACCTAAACTGAGATTATTAGCAATTCGAATGTACCTATTAATGTATTATGCAAGTGTCTCTTACCGTTATGTGCCATTACCTAGGTGGGTAGCTATCAAAAATCAATGCTGAGCTCAAGATGAATGTTGCGAACCGGCTGCATAAGTACTTTGAAAGCATTTGTAATTGCGAGATACTAATCAGGGTTATTATAATTCAATATCAATAGATTCAAGACCCAGGTATACCCAACAAACGAAAGAGACTAGGGGTATATCCGCCAACGCCGTCGCTAACCATATGCAAACCATGACTCTCAAAACATAAAATGTGAAGGGGTTTCTGACACAAATAAGTACATATATGATTAAGGTAAGAACATTAATCGACACAATGTCCGTTGACATTGTCTTCGGATCGGTTTATAGTGGAAGCAGCGTTAAATACGTCGTGTCGTGGAATTATGAGGCCACCCACATCCTGAAGAAAGGGCCTGGTCACTTCCCCATTATCAGGTGGAAGTGTGTATATTGGTGGTATTTGAGGGCAAGTAGAGGTTTGTGTTTCCTGTGGTGAAATGCTGATGCTCTCGACAGATTGATGCAACGGCAGTGTAGACTCGCTCAATAGACCGCCCACGTCATATAATGACACACTTCGCGGTGAAATCTTGGATATTGCTGGCTTGTTGATAGCAACAAATTGAGGTGGCGGTGCTGTTGTCTTGTTGTTTGCGTCCAAACTACTACTCGTCATGGTGTAGCTGTCCATGCTTCTCGAATCACTCTCGCATTTACTATCCGGTTTATTGGCTCCGTGCACGACGGGCGCAGGACGTATCATGTAGTTTTGTACCGCATACAGCTCAGGGTTGAGCCGGATACCTAGGCCATTGGCAAGGTCCGCATCACTCCCCCAGTGATGTTTTGTAATTGTAGCTCGTCTCACCGAGGTAGTATCAACGCTATCAATTGCCGAAAGCGATCCTTCTGCTCGTTTGTATTTGGCCTTCTTGATACCGCGGTCACGGAGAAAAGAGCCAATGACTACAAAGTTGGAGACAGATGTGGCGGCAAGGATCTCGAAAGAGGCGAGTAGGGACCGAAAGCTTTGCAGCCCATTTCGGTCAATCACCGCCGGCACTCTGTATCCCGTGATACCAACCAGAAGGAGTGACGAGGCAAAGAGAAGAGCCAGCTGAATTTTCCGTTTCAGCGACATGGCTGATGCCAGAAAGAGCGAGACGGGGAGTACCACAAGGAAAATATCGGTTAGAATGTCACACACTCCCATGGTTAACAGGTTGGCATATCCCAGTCTGCATTGCGGGCCGGGGTCTGGAACGACCTGCCAGTAGTGGTTGAATGGCTTGCATTCTACAAGTGTCGCGATTATCACCGCGGCGAGAGTACTGGCAAGAAAATACTCAACTGCTCGAAGTGCTATCTGGAAAGCCCGTGTCCATACCATGCCTGTTAGGCGCTTCAGGAACTCGCAGACAGTGTATTTGGCCATCCAGATGCTGTTGCACGAGCTATCAGTCAGATGTTTGTTCTGTACTCGCCGTACGTATACATCTATAATGCAACACACTAGCAGGGGTTACTACAAGATGACAGGACTCACTAAATAGCATAGAATATTCTCGCTGCCAGGACAAGCCGGCTCCCCCTTTCTCGATCTTGGAGATCAGATTCCGACAGCGCAGCGGTTTTCGCATTATTCGTGCCCCAAGTCAGAACCAAGTGGACCAGAGTCATCCTAGCAACAAGTGGGACAACGCCAGCCATCATAACTTTGTCTTCGGTAAAGAGTCGCTTCACTCGCTTATAGCGGCCGACGAGTCGAATGAGAATTATGCCCAAAGAGACGGAAGTGCACCACCAGCACACCAGTAGAGTTGGATGATCCTCGTATGCCGTGCGTGGGTTTGGCGGGACAGGGTTATATATGCCCCTGACGACGACGGGCAAGGAGCGCAATGCAGATTCTAGCATTGCCTCGCCCTTCTCCTACCTGATACAGGTAGGTCTTGGTGTTAGCCAGCCGTGTGAAAGCCGGGGTGGCTTATCAAGGCACTTTGTGATGATTCTGCAATAGTTGTTTCACGAAGTCTGCACGGCTTGAATCCATCGGCACCAAGTCGGCCTAGTAGTGAGCAGTACCTAGGTAGGCGCGAAAGCAAGAGTCTAGGTTGCTCAATCGCCAGTATACGTATATATATATACAAAACGCCAACCCAACGACGGCAAATATACGCCGACAGGTCTAGTTTGTATAGCACAGAACGAATTCAGAAGTGAAGAGATGATCGAGAGAAAATATAGAAACATAGAAGTCCCTGGGCGCGTAGGGACGATTAGGCTTTCGCTACTTGATGAGGCACGAAAGACTTATCAGCAGATAGCGAGTCATGCTCAAAGCCAGCCAAGAAACCAACAACCGATTACTCCGGTCTATACTTGAAAACAAAGAATTCGAGTCCTCCAGACGAGGTGGACAGCAGACGTAGTAAGTAGGATGTACCAAGGACGACCAGCTACGATGGTTTAGAGAATAATTTTAACCGACCGTTTGGCCGTTCTGCTTGACTTGGGAGAGACAACAACAAAAGTACCGCCTCACGCGAGCGAAAAAGGCCGAAAAAAAAAATGGCGCTGGCAGATGTCAGCCTGTGTTTGTATAAGGCTGTACCAGATATGTAAAAAAAGGCGAGAAGTCCCCCCGGATAGGCTAGAGCACCGTTTTCTAAAGGCTCGGTGTATTTTATCAGCGTAATTCGGGGTAAACTTGGGTAATTTACTTTTAGACGCCCTGGCCGTGGGTTTGGCCGTATCAGCATTCGCTTCCAGCCAATCAGCCCAGCCCACCACGTGTGAGGCCCGCCACGGCGGCTCCTCGCTTTATGAGCAGACCAGAGCACTCACCAGACAAAGAGGCATGCGAATCAATGTCATGATGCCATATTAGTAACTATACAAACCGGGCGTAAACGAGGAAAGGCAGACGCTTGCTTTGTTTTGTGATTGTTCCTTGGTCGAGTGAATGGATTGATCGGGCCGCCCAGAAGCTCCCCTTAGTATTTTACTTTCTACCTGGACATTATATCATTCACAATCCAAAGACTCGGGGCCATAAGTCTTTTCTATTATTCGTAAGCGCGAAAATTAACTTCTGCATAACAAGCTTAGAGCAATATCTAAGGGTTGTAGCCAATCTTTCCTATTATATTAACCCTAGTCACCTGACTAGACGCATCCCCCGTCGGCCCGACTAATTTCCGTATCGATAAGCAGCAAGCTCTTTTTTAGCTCTCGCAGAGCAAAATCTCATCGCGGGACAGCCAGCGACGAACACAACGAGCCATTCGCCACCAATTCGCGATGGGTAAAGGCAAAAAGGTAGGACATCGCTCCCATGCGAAAGGATGACAGAATAGCAAGTCATCTTTCCTTCATCTGACACAAGTTCGCAATCACCACTAACCTCGTCTTATTTCGTAGGTTGCGAAGAGAGGCAGTCGCCAACGTGCGGACTGGAAGGACATAGTAAAGGCGAACACGAAACTCGAATCATACTACAATGACTTTGGAATCATCCCCAAGGAGGAACAAGAAGCCTTTTGGGCTGCATTGAAGAGAGAACTTCCCAACAGCTTCCGCTTTACTGGCTCCCGAGGGTACGTCATACCCTGATTTCTAGACGCCCTCTATGTGTGGTATTAACGATGATTCTTCACAATAGCCATGCGATTGCGGTTAAAAAGACGCTTGTCGACCACCACATCCCCCAAATCACGTCCATCACTTATGAGGGAAATGTCGTCGAACCTCCAAAGCCCGTCCCCTGGTACCCGGATCAACTGGCATGGTACATGACAACTCCGAAAAATGTTATCCGACGCTTTCCCCCGTTTTCGTCCTTCCAGAAATTCCTTGTCTCCGAGGCAGATGTAGGCAATATCACGCGCCAGGAAGTCGTGAGCATGATTCCGCCTTTATTTCTTGACGTTCGGCCCGGAATGACCGTGCTTGATATGTGCGCCGCGCCCGGAAGCAAATCCACACAGTTGATGGAGATGCTGCACGCCGGCGAAGAAGACAGCATCGCAAAGGCAACTGCTGAGATCCGAGAAGGCACATTCGACGCATCAAATTACCCCGAAGGATTGAGAGATGACGGTCGAACTACTGGTCTTCTCATCGCCAACGATAGCGATTATAAGCGAGCGCATTTGTTAATCCATCAGATGAAACGATTGAACTCTCCTAACTTGATTGTTACGAACCACGATGCGACTTTTTTTCCATCTGTAAGATTACACTCTGGAAGCGGAAAGGGTAATGTCTATCTTAAATTTGACCGCATCCTGACGGATGTTCCTTGTTCCGGAGACGGAACGACAAGGAAAAACCCCAGTATTTGGAACGACTGGACGCCTGGAAACGCATTAGGCCTACACGCTACTCAAGTGCGCATTCTTGTCCGGGCTCTCCAGATGCTCAAAGTCGGAGGTCGCGTTGTATACTCCACCTGTAGCATGAACCCAATTGAAAACGAAGCTGTCGTTGCTGGAGCTATCGACCGCTGTGGTGGATCAGCTCATGTCGAAATCATAGACTGCAGCAAGGAGCTGCCTGATTTGAAGAGAGTTAATGGGCTACGCAGCTGGAAAGTCCTGGATCGCGATTCTCGCGTCTGGAATAGCTGGCAGGAAGTCGACGAACATAGGCAAAAATCCGGCATTAGTGGACTTGGTCGATTAGCGGGGACCATGTTCCCACCTACGGAGGAAGTGCACCTCGAACGTTGCATGCGTGTTTATCCCCATTTACAAGATACGGGTGGTTTCTTTATTACCGTCTTAGAGAAAAAGGGCGAGATCAGAGCCCTTAAAGAGGACAGTTCGAAAGTGATACCGAAAGCATCCGTTGCTGCGGTAGTGGAAGAGTTGGAGCAGAAAACTCGCGATGGTAACGGTGATCCCATCCAGAAGATTGAGGCCCTCGACGATATAGTACCACCTAGCGAGGGAACAGATGGCAAAGATGCGACCGTCGCTCAATCATCCCATCAACCTCCATACAAAACAACTTTGGATGTACCCTCTTCCCCTTCCAAACGAGCGAGGTCCGTTCTCGAAGAACAGCTTCCAACAAAACGTACGAGGCTTGATGATGGCACCGATGCTGCTATCGGCGACCGACCTGTCCATTTCCCTCCCCCATCCCTGGTGGAGGGCACGGAAGATACTACTGACTATCCAAAAGTAGAAGAGCCTACACAATCTAAAACAGAGGTCCCGGCACCGACAAAAAGGAAACCCGGACAGCCGATTGAAGAACCCTTCAAATATATTGATGGCAAGCAAGATGAAATTGAAAAGATATTCGAATTCTATCATATTCCAAGTCGGTTTCCACGGGACCGGTTCCTGGTGAGAAATGCGTCGGGTAGTCTGACCAAGACAGTCTACTACAGCAGTGCACTGGTGCGGGACATCTTGACGCAAAATGAGGGACGAGGCCTTAAATTTGTGCACGCTGGTGTGAAAATGTTTGTGAAACAGGATGCTCAGCGATCTAACCAATGTCCATGGCGCATCCAGACCGATGGGTTGCAATTGCTCGAGCGCTGGCTTGGGCCTCAGCGAACAGTGACATTACATAAGAAAGAGACATTACGGCGACTACTCATTGACCTCTTCCCAAAACTCGACAAACATACCTATGAGCATCTGGGAGAAGTGGGAGAACAAACAAAAGATATGGAGCTTGGGTGTTGTATATTGAGGGTTGAGCCAAGTGAAACTGAGGAAGGACTTCCGTAAGTAAAGCGATGTATTTGGCAGGAGGTAATCCAATCTTATAGCCTAGCTAACATTCGCTACAGAGAACGGATGGTGCTCCCTCTTTGGCGATCAATGTACTCTCTCAACCTTATGCTTTCGAAAGAAGATCGGCGCGCACTACTTCTCCGACTCTTCAATGACGACACACCTGTCAGACATCCTCCATCCAAGAAAGCTGCAGGAGGAGATGAGAGTGTCACCACGCCTACAGTAGGCGAAGAAGACGAACCAGTTTCGAGATCTGATCTCGAGCCTAGTGCAGCGGAGCCCGAAATAGCTTATGCCGAGATCGTAAAAGATATTCCACCCCCGGTTGGAAAGACAGAAGAGGAATACATCAAAACGGAAGACATTGTGCGCGGGGAAGAGCAGGAAGATCTCATGGCCAAACGGGAGACTTATCAACGTGATGGGGATGAAGAAGACAGGTTCAATACGACTGTATAGCCACGTGGCATCGATCTGGGAGATACGGAGTAACTTGCAGCTACAAAATACATCGTGTGGTTATCTGAAAGTTTGTATCATCATGGTACAATGGTTGATTGGACCCAGAGAGTAACTAGCCAGCAATGACTTTCTCATAAAGAACGGATCTTCCGCGTATGTGGAAGGCTGAAACTCTACGTAAATGAGGGCCGATATCAAAGTTGGCCAAGCTAAGCTATCTCTAGCTTCCAACGTACAAGTCCCTCAAGGCTCAAACGATGTTCATTGGTTTCTTATACGGGATTAACTAATACGCGGACCCAACAGCAAACACGCGTAATTAGTAATTGGCATCTTATCCACTACGGGCGATCAACAACACTGTGTAGTTGTTTCAACATGTTGCTCTAAATGATAACAGAGTAGAAATTCAGGTATAAATATGGCTTTGAAAGACCGCTGGGTCTGATTGTTCTTTCTGTTTCCCATTCAAGCAGTACTCTTCCAACAATCTTTCTTCCTATACTCATTCTCTAAACTATTCCGGGCCTAGCCAATCGGCTTCTCACGTCGTTTTATATACATACCACCTAGAGTGAATATTCATCATGGGTCTCATCAGAACTGCTCTTGTGGTCGGTGCGCTAAGCAATAACACTGGTGCTGGACCAAAGTAAGTCTCCCAAGTCATCCTCTGCCTCTACAGCATATATACATGTCTATATTATGTCTTGCAATTTCCATTCTGACATACGTACTACTGCTACAGTTATGACGGTCGGTATACTCCGTATGATCGATATAATCGATACGGTAGGTTCGACAGATTCGATAGACTTGGCTACGGTTATATCCCTCCTCGATATCAACAATACTACCAGCAACCACCGCAAGGACCGGTGGAATACGGTCCACCACCTAGCCAATATTACAGAGATGGACCGTCACCACCACAGGAGTATGGCCCTGGTCACAGCAACTCCGCGAGACAAGTACCACTGCCACCACAACAGCAACAGCAAAAGCAAAAGCAACCACAATGGGACCAGAATTACGGATACAATCCTAATTACTCTTCTGAATACCAATCTCCACCTCCTCAGCGTCAATCTCCATATCCTGCTTCTGGTGGTCCTAACTCTTGGCCTAGAGAAGCACCCAGGGAGCCCTCGTCCGAAGGACAGCGGGCAGATGCACCACCCCCGTATTTCTCGCGGGACGAAAAGAAATAGAAAAGGCCGATGTTCATTTTTAGTATTGCATGCATGCGTTTTAGCATACAGATTAATCAGGAATGGACTTGACGGAATATGGTCATCTGCGTTAGGGCTTGGCCAGGTTGTTTTCGCATTGAATTAGGGTTCCGCAGGTCACGGTTTCCCGTGTCTGTCCCGCACCTGTCTTATTTTTCGTTCTTATTTCCCTTGTTATTTCTTTCTTTGCCAATATTTCGCTTCCAGTCAAAATAAAAATTATTGTATTAGTAAAACTCTGTTGTTTCAGCATACACATCGTGAATCTTCATACGTGGGATTAAACACCGCTTCACAACCGCTTAAATTCCAGTGCGGTGCACGCTTACAAAAGAAAGCATGGCAATGCAAAAAGAAAACACAAGAGACACACCGTATCCAGACGATCTGTACGACATATAAGTAGCCGGGGTGCGGCTGAAATCCTTCCTATCCATGTCCCAAGGGGCGGTCTGGTCCGCCATGCGAGTCAACGTTCCTGCAAGACTAAAATGTTTACAGCCCCGGAGGGGGGGGAAGAAGCTAGGCACTGATAGGGCAGTGAAGCCGAGTGCTGACAGGGGTGTTTGGGCAAGTTTCCTCTAGTTATCATAGCACATGTGCGAGTTACGGAGTGGCGCTTTATAATACGTCTTTAAACTCGAGCGGAGGAAGTCTCTAGGTCGGGCCAGGCGCAGCAGCCAAGATCGAGTACCGAGTTATCTTAAGACACGGGACTATCTATTAGTAGTAACTAGCTATCGTGGGTAACATCATTATCCATACTTGCAGGAAATGTGCCCATCCTGCTGCTACTGTCCCATCTTTTCGGGCTGAGTCCTTGGCCGGATCAAAGAGCACTAACCCGGTTGACCGAGCGTACTCCGTGGAACAAACCCCAGGAATAATAGTATTGTTGTGCGTATTTTTTGCCCTTAATCCACGTTCTAGGGATATGCTTGGAATCCGGGTGCTGGCCAATGGGAGGTTTGGGTGGCCCCTTCGTGCAGTTATCGGTAATGTGGTTGTTCTCTTATATTAAGCTGAACGCTCACCCCGACAGTTACTGTACGATTACTTAAGTTCCAGCTATATAGTTACTTGATCGCTGCTACCCAGGTAAATCTCTCGTTCAACTCTGACAGAGCTTGTTCAACCTCGAGTCGCTCTGTGTGTGTTCTTATTTATTTATTATTTCAAATGAACATCCACAACATGAAAGCAGACGTCGTCTTGCTGTCGGGTAACACTGACAACCGACCCTGGTTCTACAATAATTACAGCTTGAAAGGCTATCATAATGCTGCCATATCTGTATGTGTACCTACCTACTCTATCTGTCTATTGTTTCCTGAATCATACCCAGTTCTGACAAGCCGTGCAACAAGGATCCGCAGGCTACTGACAGTATCACAAATGCCAAATTCATGCAGGACGAGATCGAGTTTGAGCATTTTATCCCACCGACAGATCATATAGCATCCTCTCCTCCTTCCACGACCGCCAGCCCAGACTTTGGGCTCTTCCAACCTGACGACAGCAGGCCATCTTCAAGGAAAGAGAAGTCTAGAAGAACGCGGTCCTCAAAACAAAGCCCCGGTTCTGAGGAAGATAGCCCGGAGAACAAATCACAGGTAGGCAGTCTTCACTTTTCGCTTAAGAGGACTTGTACCACCTGTTTGCAAAACATGTTTATTTTATTTTACTTTATTTTGACCGTCCTTCACATACAGAGAAGACGAGAACAAAACCGCATCGCACAACGCACATTCCGCGAACGCAAAGACCGATATATACAAAACCTCGAGGCGCACATCAAAACGCTCGACGCCAGCCACAAGAATCTCCAAGCGTCCTATAAAGAGTCCACCGACCAAGTCAGCGCGCTCTACACACAACTAATCGAAGCCCAGGGAGAACTCGACTACTGGCGATGTCTTGCGCAGCCCCCGAGTGCCGGCTCATCTCCTTCATCTGCTGCGTCTCCTATGATTATGCATCCGTCGACATTAGGCCCGAGCTCGACCATGACTCCGGTGGAGGCAAATAATAGCATAGTTCCTACCGGGCATGCTCACATTACAGTCATGCCGGGCATGCATCATATGCAACACGGACATTTCACGTAGTCATAGTTGCAGAGTGGTGTTGTTGTTATTATTGCATGGAGATATTACTACGAGGTTAGCGAGCGGACACGGGTGGAGTTTGGGATTTCATTTCAATGTAACTTATCGTCGACACTTTGACTATTAACAAACTTAACTGTCATTATATGTATTAACTAGCTAATATAGGCGTGGCTGCTTAGTGATCAGTTCAATTGTTAATCCTGCATCTGTGTAAGCAGCCACCATGACACTCCGAGTGTTGTTTCTAGAAAAACGGGAATCCTTCCGAACTTCAAGTCGTCACCGATGTGATTACTCACTATAAATTTCGCCTAAAGCTAGTGGCTATAGTAGCTATAGTAGTACGCCCCTCTTAACCCGCTTCCGGATAGAGCAATTGCCAAATCGGGAAATTGAATCCATCCAACTGTTAAATCCTGAAGCCCTAGAGCCCCGGATGTCTGTGCGGCCGCACATTTAATATATGTTATCTGATCTCAACTGGTATTCACTATTTAACTAGCTCCATCAGCCCTGTTTTATTTATCTTGCGGCTAATCGCCCATCGGAGCAGCAGCACGAGTATCCAGTATATCCAGGATATCAATGATAGAGTGGCCAAGAGCGCAGTAGCTTCTTTTGGATATACGCACATAATTATTCAATACGCACTTCCTTTAGACACCTATAGGTAGATGCGTAGTTACTTGGCACCTGCATCTTTCCACTTGTCTTCACATGCCTGGGAGAACCTGCTGACATTCTCTCTGTCTTTCCTTCTATCTACCTGCATGCATCTGTCCGACCACCCAAACTGACGTGGCGATGATAACGCCGACTCGATAGGCACGACCGCTGCCCGGGGCCATTTCCATAGCCCGGGGCCGGGAGCACAAGCTTTTCGAGGGCCAAAAAGCAGGTCGCATACTTAGCCAGGCGGGGGCACGCGGTTGATGCCTGTGGCCTGCGTGTACTACACACTATCAAGCATGCAGCATTACAGCCCGTCTGCCCGTGCGAATAGCCTAAAAACAACCTCGGGAAGGGAGTGAAACATGTAAAATCCCAACAACGCCTGCTCATTCTTACTCTTTATGTATTAGCACGGATAGGAGCGCCGTGCAATGGCGTCATCTCGTATTCTTTAGTAGATCCAAGCGATGTATGAGACATTCTCGACCGTATGAACCGGCGCCTGGTGGATATTCTAGAGTCATAGGGCTGGCCGTGGTGGTACCGGCTACTCCTCGCCAGGCAGCACGCAGCACGCAGTGGTATTGCAATATCGGCCAACCGCCAAAGGAATGCGTGCATGCACGATGTACGTACATATTTTGCGAGACACAAAAGAAACAAAGAAAAATGGTCGGACACCGCTTTTCGCTTCTAGAGGCTTCGGCTGCATACTGATCCGTGGAAGGGATTGGCAGCATGCAACAAGGGTTGACCAGCTGCAGCCAATCGCGGATGTTGGAATGGATACCTGCTACTGAGATTTGAGATTTCACCGCTTGTCGAATTTTTGGTCTTAATGTTTTATGCACTATTGGATATACTGCCTGTGATCTGCCATGACTAGTACAGTGCCACGGAGTGGCGAACTCTGGCTGGGGAATGAGTACCCAAGAGTGAGGAGGGAATTCGCTCTTTTAGATGAGTGATATTTTTTGTGACTTAGCTTTCACTCATTGTGTCATGCCAGGGGTAGTTAGGGTGGTTTTGGAGATAGACAGCCTTGGAGGTTAGGGCTTCCTCGGAAACTCCCAGGATTGGGATTGGCATAGGGTTATCATCGAGAGTTCCTCAAGAATGGATCATCTTAAGCATCTATAATAATATTGAACTGGCATAAAGTATTAGCAGTCCTAGACATAATATCTAGTCTGTTCGATGTCCATTGATTTATATCATTTATTATATCACTTTTAGAATCTCACCTTCATCACGCAACAACTGCACTTGCGTCTTTTTCCTTAATTGCCTCCTCTTTCGACGACAGTATCGGTGTTTCCGAGTGCAGATTCTGAAGAACAACCTGCAGCTCCTTCAGGAACCGAGTGACCTCCTCCTCAGTGCCCACCGTCACCCTCAAGCAGCCTTCACATCCGTACTCCTTGCCCCGGAAACGTGATACGACTCCCCTCTTTTCAGCCAGCGCCTCGTACGTGGCCAGCGCAGTGACATTGTCTGGTTTGCCATCTTTATTGAGCATTTCCACAAGCAGGAAATTTGAGGCCTGCCCACCAAGGAACCGCCCGACTCCCGGAATTTTGGGCATCTCTCTCAACAACCGATCACGCTGAGCAATAATTTTAGCTCTATTCTCTCGCATGACAGCAAGACTTTCGGGAGACAGCGCTGCCTGAGCAATTGCGCTCGTCGGACTGGAGATGTTGTACGGCGCCTTCAAACTGTTGAGCAAGGTCGCTATGTCGGGACTTGTGAACGCAACTCCCAATCGGATACCAGCTAGACCAAACGCTTTGCTCAGTGTCTGCATAACCACCAAGTTCGGCCACTCAGTAACCCATTCCGCTAAACTTGACCCTTCCGGCGCAAAATCGATGTATGCCTCGTCCACAACAACAACGCCATTCCACGTTGGATGCTCGAGGACTTTTCGGATGTCTTCTTTGCGTATCAGATTTGCTGTTGGATTGCCTGGAGAGCAGATGTAGACAATTTTTATCCTTTTGTCCGCTGTCAGAGCCTCGTTGATCTTTTCCGGTTGTAATTGAAAGCCGTTGTTGACGTCCAGAGGCACCTTGACAATTCCCACATCATTAACGTCCGCACTGACGGCGTACATTCCATATGTCGGAGGACATGTAAGGATTTTGTCTTGGCCTGGGACGCAGAAACACCGCAAGAGAGCATCAATGGCTTCATCGGAGCCAACGCCAACAAAAAGATTCTCCGGTTTCAGTTCCTTCTGCGTGTGAACCTTGGTATTTCTGAGTTTGCAGACCAATTGCTTTAGGTCATATTGGTGACTATTCAAGACCAAAGATAACGTCAGCAGCTTGATTGGATTTTTTTCTTAAAATCGCTGAACTATGACTCACGGGTCCGGATATCGATTCAACCCCAGGAAATCAATCTGTGAATGAGAGTCATTAATTGACGAGGCATTCTCAAGATCCCTCTTCGCATTCAACGAGAGACCAGGCCCGTACGCATTCTCATTCGCATCAAGCAAAATGTTTGTCCCGTCGTCTTTGTAGTCACTATAAAATGGTGACTTTATTAGCGCTTGCTATAGCTCCACCGACAAAGAAAAACGCATCGAGCAATACTCACTCCCTGGCACACCGGTAGGGATGCAACTTGAGAATATTCGGTCGCGCGCATTTGGACAAGTCAAACGCTGATTTTGGTGAAGCCATTGAGCCTGGTTGTGGTGCAGAGGAGTGCAAGGATGTAGCAATTGCTGAGAGAGTTGGGAATCCGAAGACGGAGGAAATAATTGAAGCCCCCCACATTCCATGACATAATTCTCTTCTGACTCATCGCAACTTTCACGAATTTCCTTTGAATGGCCCCTTCGATTTTTTTATTATTATATAGATAAAATATATATTCCTAACCCTTTTGATATTCTGTCCATGTGCCAATAATGTCCAATGCTCCAATGCGTCCGTGGATACCTGAGTATCTCTCAATTCACAACCAAATTTCTTACAAACTGTCCACAATATACAGCAGCTTCACCAAACACTGACTGGCCGAAAGCCCAAGTCCAAATCATCTATATATGTACATAATCGTAGGCCGGGGCCTAGAAAGATGCAATCTAACGCCGTCGATGCTTCTATCTTTTCAGTCCATGAACAAATGAAACCCTTTTCCAAGTCAACGGAAGCATGTATGTACTCCGCAGAGTAAACAAGACTATCACTCTTTCACTCTTTCTTAGAACTCTCTGCTGTTTGCGGCTGCTCTGATGATTGCTCAGAAGCGCCCTTTTTAGAATTGGCATGTTTCTTTCGCTTTTCGCGAACATATGTCCATGCCCTGCCAACGCCAGCTGTCACTGCGCTCTTAACAGTTTGCATGGTGGCTGGCCAGCGAATTGTCTTGGTGATGGTATGTTGTAGCTCCTCTTTAAGGCTATCGTCACCAGCGATGCGTTGTTCAAAGGCGCCGCCCTGACGCCGGTGAATTCGTTCTGGGTCTTCATCGCTCGTCTGCTCCATCATCCGAAGGAACTCTGCCCGTGGAATCTGATAACGACTCTGATACTGAAAATATAATTTCTCTCTGAAGGATTTGGGCAGCCGCCGTACCATGTTGCCTCTTTTCACTGGATCCATGTCTTGGCTCAATTTGACATTCGCGGAGGGGTCGTCGATCCAGTCGGATTGGGAGCAGCGAGAATCGTTGAACACACAGTTGGGTAGGTTTTCAATCAACGGTGCGTACAAACGTCTGAAATAGTCCATCTGACCTGTGACAATGTTCTTCACTTTATCGGGATCCTCAGCAGAGACAGTCATTCGAGGGTCACCCATGTAGCTAAGCCCGGCAATTGTGGTGTAAAGCTGATGCTCGGTGAAGTCCTCCGGTAATAGGAGAAGAGCAACACGTAATGCTGAGAGAAGATTGATCTGGTTCGCTACACGCACCCGTGGGTGGTCGCGAAGGATCTTCACGGGCTTATGCAAACGCCCCGCAAGGTACATGGTATCCCACTGACTGAGATCCCTGCATAGTGTGTCGATATTAACAACGCCATATTTGATCAACGTGCCGTTTACGGTTACAAATGGGTTGAAGTAGACCCCCGCTCCTAGTTTGTCCTGCACCTCTGATACCGCATAAGATCCAAGAGAGCCGAGCGCAGAGTAGTGATCGCGGTGCTCTTGCAAATTAAGAGAATGCCAATGCTGTGTATGTGATACGCCAAATATGAAGTCGATCATCTTCCCTTTTCCCTGCTGAACATTCCGAATGGCTGACGGCGGAGACGGATGGCCCGGATCTGATTCTGAGCCTGCTGTTGCTGTCTGAGAGAATACCCCAGAACCATAGGCAAAGGCATATCGTATCGGGGCCCGGAATTTCCAAAGTATTTGCCGAAGAGCCTCCTTAAATTCTTCATTGATGATCATATGTTGATTGACACCAAAGTCTTTGGATGGCAGTTGCGAGAAGGCAGAAATAGAGGGGTCGGGGTTGTCTTCCCAGTCGGTCAACTCCTTCTGGAGGAGAGCTGAGCTTGAGAAAGGTGATGAATAGCCGGCGGGAATTCCATTTTGTAGGCTGTATGCTGGTGTATATATTGACCTTAAATCATTGGATGTATACAAATTTGTATGCGGTTTCTCAAGAGATGTATGGAGGCTTCGGATACCGTGGGATTGAAAGCGATAATGGGTAGGCCTCGCATTGCGAGTAGAGCCTAGTATTGACAGCGAATGGACGGACGACTGTGCGGAAAGTCCACGCCGTAGAACGGCCTTGTGCTATAGCAACATCATTGTATTAACAACCCACGAACTTCGGGTAAATGCTGCAGGTGAAGGAAGCCTACCGGAAGATGTCGTCGCATTGTGGAAAGACGGACAGGGTTATGTCAAAACAAATTAGGAAAGAACGTCGGAAGAAGTTTAAAAAGGGCTCGCAAGAACAAATGCTAAACCATGGCGTTGCTGGCTAGCACTACTCAACAATATTTTCACAGAGCAGCAGGTTGATGAGGCTTTGTTAATATGTTGTGGTGTTGAAGTATTGACGTAGGCGCAGGTCTTCCGCTCGGGCCCGATCGACCCCAAACTCCGCCCCAGGTCACGTGCTGTCGTTCCCGCGTTGAGCTGCGCGCAGCGAGGTAAATAAACATTCCCTCCTCCATCCCAACACGCCACTTTCGCATGATTCTTGCTCTTCAGCAGTTCTCGCACATGCGACGTGCGTCGAGACACTTATAGGGCAGCAAAAGAAATTAGACATGGGCCACAGAATGGAGACTTTCTCCGCTCGACTGGCGAGCTTTGACTCTGTCCTGCCATCGATCAACTCGAGAACGTCTACTTCAAGAAACATCCAGCCCATAGCATGGCCATATGACTCTCCGTCGCCGAAGCAGGTAAATGTCAAGTTATCATACAAGTCGTAACGGTTTGCTTACGTATCTGACAGCTGGCTCATGCCGGGTTCTTTTTCAATCCATATGACACCAATCCCGACAACACGACGTGTTTCCTGTGTAGGCGAGCGTTAGATGGCTGGGAAGAAGGCGACAACCCGATAACGGAGCATTTAAAGCACTCACCGGACTGCGCCTGGGCTATCATCATGGATATACAGCAAAAGACGTCCAATCCTGCTGAAATCGAGGACCCCACCAGTATGGCCATTGTAGAGGCTCGCAGAACAACTTTCGCGATAGGGTGGCCACACGATGGAAAATCTGGCTGGGTATGCCAGTCCGACAAGGTACGGCAATTACAATGCACATTTAGAAGTAAACACTGAGTTGCGTATCCTAATTGACCCAATGGTCTCTTAGATGGTCGAAGCCGGATGGTATTTCTGCCCGAACGAAGAAAGCCCGGACTTGGCAAGCTGCCCTTACTGCAAGCTATCCTTAGATGGCTGGGAAGAAACGGATAATCCATTGTGAGTACCCATCGTTCCTTCCTGTTTGACTTGCACACTCAATGAATCGTGACAGCGAGGAACATTATCGCCGGTCATCCGATTGCTCCTTCTTCGTCTTCGCTTTACCCGCTGCAAAACCTACCAAAAAGGCTACTCGCGCAAAGAAACCACGCGCCTCAAAGACTTCGCGATTATCGACACAGTCTGTCATGATAACAACCTCGGAAGCCCCTACTCATGAAGACGACACCATGGATATAAGCGTCACGTCTCAGGCGACAACTAAGAAATCGAAAGGCACAAAAAAAACCCCTAGATCTCGAGCCAAAAAGGGAAAGAAAGAGGAGCCTCTCGAACTCGACGAACTCGTGGAACCAGAACAGGCCGAAGAAAAAGAACCAGAACCAGAGAGACCTAAGCGTGCAACGAGAGGAACAAAACGGGGTAGCGAGGCTGTCGCTCAGGATTTGCCTCTCGTAACCTCAACGGAGGTGCATATAACCCCTGACCCAGAGGAACCCTCACCAAAAAGGCGAGCCACAGAAATTCGCCGCAGTCTCTCTCAGCCCCATGAGGATGTGCGACCGGATTATCCGGACGAAGCTCCTGTAGATGTAGCGACTTCCCCCGTGATGCCCAAAAAAGGACGCAAGGGTACCAAGAAAAGTACAGCAACGAAGACACGCAAAATATCATCGGCATCTGCTTCTGGAAGAACGACCAACAGCAAGATCCCAGATGACTCGATTCTCGAGGCTGCCATTGAAGCCGATCTCGCTCGCAACAGGCAGGAATCCGAGCCTTTTGAATTCCATTACAAGGACGAGGAACGAGAAAGCGCGAGATTCAGGAAGCAATCTATATCTGCTTCAACGGAAGTAGTGCCAGTCACACAATATGACATTGAAGACGCTCAGGACACTCGAGCAAAAATTCAAGCTACATATCGAGAACATGTCCCCGATCCTGAGCCTGAGCCTGAACCTATTCACGAGGCCACTGCAGAACCAAAAGCCAAAAAGTCATCTAAGCGCAAGGCCCCTACAAAGAAATCTAAGAAGGAAAAGGCCGCCACCCCTACTGAGCCCGAGCCCGAGCCCGAACTAGTAGAGTCCATGCACTCAGAACCAGATCTACCTGCAGAACTTGATGTCTCGCAGCCACAATCTATTGAAGAAGAAGAACTTGTACGAAGGGAGACGGAAGTCGAGCCACATGCACGACAAGGTTCGCTTGTAGCTGTCGAGATTGAAATCAACAAGCGCCAGCCAGAATCAGATACCGAGAGCACGCAGCCTCCGATGAAAAAGCAAGGAAGGAAGACAGCAAGTAAAGGCAAGAAGCCCGCTGCTTCGAAGCGAATAGACGATGATATTGCCTTCAATGAGGAGCAAAACGAAGCCTCTGATACCAATTCTCATAATGCTCTTCTTGATGCTGCCAAAACGCGTGGCAGCAGTTCGAAACGTAAAAGCAAAGAAGCTAACAAGGCTGTGGTGGTCATAGACCAACAGAATGCCGCTCCGGAAGGTTCAGCGCATGAGGCAGCTGTCGAGCAGCCACAAGTAAAGGCGAAGCGTGGACGGCCTGCCAAAGACGCTGAGAGGAAATCTCAAGAGAATCCTAACAACAACAACAACAACAACCAAGTCGTTGAAGCGAAGCCGAAACGAGGCCGGCCATCAAAGCAGATACCACGAGATGAAGACCAAGATGAGCAAGAAACTGAGGAACAGTCCAAGCAATCGCGGCGGTCGCCAAAGTCTAAACTGCCTCCGAAGAATACTCGGCGCTACAGCGACTTACCAAAAGACAGGCACCGTGCTCAAAGCTTTATAGAGTCTGTTGCGC
Organism: Talaromyces atroroseus; assembly: GCF_001907595.1. NCBI lineage: Eukaryota > Fungi > Ascomycota > Eurotiomycetes > Eurotiales > Trichocomaceae > Talaromyces > Talaromyces atroroseus. The sequence goes on from NW_017971447.1 coordinate 354,404, forward strand.
AAGAAAGCTCTTCGCCTCAAACTCGCGCTCCGGATACAACGCACTCAAGAACACAAGAAAGAACCCCGTCGCCGTCACCTCAATCGTCCGATGCCGAGAACAAACCTCCTTCCACCAGACCACGCTCGGCAAGGCCGCCTATTGTCTCGCCATCAAAGACACTGTCAACACGCGTACCTCTTGCAGCCAGCACTCCAGTTAAATCACCGTCAAAACGTCAAGTTGGTACAGGATACCTATCATCCTCACATTCATGGCAACCAATGGATATCGACGAACTTCTCGGCAGCCTCGATGACAAAGAAAATCGTGATTTCACGATTAATCAGAGCAGCCTTAAGGATATCCTTACAAGCCCGGAGAAAAAGATGACAGTGGAGGAATGGATTCAATTTAATGCGAAGAATGGAGAGGAGCGATTGAGACAAGAATGCGAAAGACTCATTAGCATTTTTGAAAGAGAAGGCGGCAGGGCTATGAGGGCGTTAGAAGGTATTGAGTGCATTGACTGATTTCTGAGAATGTGCGGACTTTAGCATTATGAAATGGGCGTTTTTGGAGGCTTTTCAATTGTTTGTATATTTGATAAGGTTGTCATTTGGGTAAATGATATTGAATGCACTTGATTTGGTTAATATTCCTGGTAGAAACACCCAGACTGCTCCAATTTAAACCATCTGTTTTTGTTAAACCTAACGCCATGGGTATAGTAAATAGCATACCTTCAACAGTAATACTAACGACAGCAGCCTCCTTGTAACGCGGTCTAGACATATTATGCAATTATTCCTAGCCTACCCTCCCAACCCTCATCATCCTCTTGCTTGACGGCCCTCCGTTTCTCTCTTCGTTTGGCTCTCTTCTCTTCGCGTTCTCTGGCTTCTTGCTCTTCTCGATCTCTTAAGCGAGCATCAAGATCCAAATTAAAAGCTCTGCGATCTTCTTCTTCCTTTTCTCGTTTCTTATGCGCCAGCCACCGTAATCGATTTCGAACGTCCTCAAGTGTCGCGCGCTTGACTTCACCGCTCTCCCCAATAGCAATCAGATGCTGTTTGCTGTTCAAATGTTCCACCAACTGTATATTATCCTTGAAAGTGAGATCACAATCAGAGCAATAGAATCCAGCTCCGCGGCCTCTTTTCCCAACAGAAGCACCCGCAGGCACCATGGTAGTCTTCCCAACCATCGAGGCGACATCGAGCCTTTGCGTTCGCAACGAAGTCTGATCGAGCGTGCTGTAATCGACGGGGGCGTGCCATTTTTTGCCAGCTAGCTTGGCTTCATATCGGGCTTTCGATTCTTCCTTTGCCTTGGCTTCGTTCTCCTTTGCCTTCTTGGCATATTCTTCGCGATCCCATGTCTTGCGGAAATCGGTGTCTGTGGATGCGGTGCCATAGGCCGAACGCTTGGCGGTATGGTCGGACATTGCTCTATTTTTCTTTGTCTCCTTCCTTCTCTTGTTGCTGTCTCGCAAGTATCGCACTTTTGAGTTCGATGACGACTGAAGTCAGCGTGCTTTTAACGTTGAATGTGAATATTATTATTTTAAGGGCGCTGTATGGAGCTTCAAGAGTTTAAGAGCTTGAGTGGCGGTGGGGCGATCCCCACTACTTTTGCACGCAAATCTCGATTACTACGTTAGTACTAGCGTGACCATATCTAGGATGAAGGCCTAAGGTAAACAAACACATCAAGAATTACAAGGTTTTTGGTGCCATAACTACCTAATTAAATACACTTAAGTCTTCTTGAAAATGTGCCTGTTTCTAGTGCTAGGATGAAGTGTATACTAGTAATTGTTCTAGGTAGAGATACTACGTTGTATTCTTCTACTGTAGGCAATTGTCGATCTTGATACGATATTCAGGTGCGAGCGAAATTCCCAAGGGTACTGCTGGGTATAGCAAATATGTACAGTGAGTATACTAGGATTGACATAGTTGACTCGATTTCTGTTCATCCCGCCTCAGAAGGTGGCTTTCTTCGAGACACACAATCCAGACTATTAACAAATCCTTGCTGCTGTTTATATGTGCTGGATCGTATTCCCGATCCGTGGAAATGCCTCAATGGATGTTCCTGCATGTTTGATGTTTCAAAGCACAAACAAGCTGCCATTCGATTCAAGCTCAGAATATCGTCCGAGGACCAGTCTGTTTTCTTGTCATCAGAAACTCGTTGACACTTGCACTGACCATCGTAGGATGTAATCTCGCCACTTACATTCTGACTGCATGCCATACAAGCAGCCAAAAGACAAACAGTAAGCCGAATGTAAGGACTATAACCAAAGTCAGAAAACCATCTTCTTTTCTCATGTTCTAATAAACGAAATTAGGTAAAATTAAAACCCCACCTTCATTCCCCAATACTTTCCAGCTCTTTAGCTCCCTCACCCAGGGTGGTATCGTCGCTTTCTTACAAGTTCTCCCATAAATCACATAGCAGCCACCAGCGCCAGCCCTGCACTCAAGGTGGCGTCTCCTGCGTTCCATGATCCTCCTGACAGTCTTGTTACAGAATGATTCATCCGTGCGAAAAGAACACGAAGATTTCTCCTTCTGGGGGCACTCGAGGTTCCACTCAAACCGCTCGAGTAACCAGCCGATTTTCAGATATATGCCCGTATATACAAAAGAGTGAAAATGTCGGTTGGTATGTTTCAGGGCGAGCGCATCCGGGTAACTGAGAAAAGAGGCTATTTGCATATGGAGTTCTGTGGGGAGATCCATAAGATTTCGGGGCTCGGCTTCTGGCCGATGCAATTCAGGTAAGTTGCCGATCCTGACTTGATTCAGGTCCTCCATTTGAATAAAGTACGTCAGGAAGATAGAAGACACTGTGGTCAATAACAAAGAGACACCGAAAGATCAGAGAAGTGGCCTGGCGTCCGTTTTGTGATATCTGTTCAAGAATAGTTGCTGCCAGTGGCCATGCCAACTTGTAGTACTAGCATATCAGATAAAAATTCCATCTAGATGACACCTAATGCAAATTAAATGCTTTCTGTACAAGTTAGGCGCCAGCAATCTGTAACTTGCCTCCGTTGATAGGAGATATAAACACGAGTCGATTAGGCTGCAACGGAAGCCACAGCCATCATACCGAGGCGGAGAAGAGAGAAGAAGCTGTCTGTAGAGTGCCTCCTAGATATAAGATAACCAACAAAGTATTCAGCTAAAATTCTGAGGCTATTTTCCCCTTTGCGATGAGAGTCAAGTAAAGCGACGTTTAGCTGAGAACAAGGGGTTATATGTGGTTGGTGGATACCTACCCGACCCACCGTCTCCTGATGGCCTTAGGCCGCGTTCTGTAGCGCTAAAAACCCTACGCAGACTCAAATCCATGCATCACACTCCTGTTTGAGAACTAGTATCACCTCTCAGCGTCAGCAAATTGGGCTTTTTCTCTACATGATTAATTATACAAAGCGATATACGCTGAAGACTGGTATGAGAATCCGATCCGGACTTGCAGATGGCGATTCGCAAATCGACTGGCATTAAAAATACGCCTAAAAGACAATATAATATAAAAACGAACCTTGTAAATTTATATGTTATACGCCGTTTTTTTGGCCGGTTAAAAACACTACTGATAAAATTAAAGTCTAAGAGTATGGTTTTCCATCTAGGATGACATTTACAAAAGAAAGCATCAGATAGAATGAATCCAACGTTGGGAAAACATTGCTTTAAGGGATACTTCCACGTCTTGGTTTATCAGCCTGTAGATCTTTAATATCGTCATACGCATCCTTTCAACAAGGAAACAATTCCACTAATTCCGAAAATGGTAGTGAGAGGTATATTGTACCTAGGAACAACACTTTAGTCCATAGATTTAGATAGTCACGAAGGTGGCTTTTAGGGCTGACCGACTGCCAAGATTTTACGTCATGTAGACGACAGCCGGTCAACAACGTCTGCATAAATTTACTTCTCTTTGCAGCTTCCTCCTTCATTTCAAGTTGACAGAACTAAAATTAGATCAATCTCTCTAATTATATTATAGAAAAATATACCTCGCATCCAACTCGAAAAATGTCTTCCTCAATCTCGACCAGCTCCGGTAGCAAGCCTATCGATCCATACAAGGCCAAGAACCTCGATCCCGAGGCACCACTCAAGGATAAGGTCGAGGGTCTCGTCAATTTCATCACTGATCTCAAGTACGGAATGCTCACCACGAAGGCCTCGGACAGCGAGCGGCTGTCATCGCGAGCAATGGCTCTTGCGGGAACGGTATGGACTTAATAACGCTCGAAAAGAAGTAACAAAATGCTGACGGCACATTCGCTGGTATAGGAGAGCGGTGGCGTCGATCTGATTTTTCACACCAACCTCTTCTCTGGAAAGACAATGGACCTTACGGCACACCCAACGGAGACAAACATCTCGTTCCTTGATGTGGCATCTGGTGCATGGGCTTCTGTCTCCGGAACGGCTACCATTCTCTCTAATAAGGAAGTGGTTCAAAAATTCTATTCCCCATCTCTCAAGGCATGGCTGGGCGACTTAGGTGATGGTGTGCATGATGGTGGTCCCTCCGATCCCCGAATCGGTGTCATCAAAGTGGAAGCCAAATCAGCTATACATGTCTCCCCTCGCAAAGGAATGATCGGCAGGGCAGTAGATGCCGGCAAGGGGATTGTCAAGGGAGATGTTCCTCCCATCAATAAAATCCACGAAATTCGGACAGAAGAGCTGGCCGAATGTGAGTATCTTCTTCCTGCGTAGCGGAGATTTCGAAAAGATAACTGACAGTTTCTCAAGGGCGTCGCACTCATCCGGAGTGAATATTCCGCGGTTTAGCATAGTGAATACAGTTCATTGCGTGTTAATCTAATAGATTCATCCGTAGCGTATTCATGCACCTTTCCAAGATGTATAGTCGGCGTCGTAATTTTTTGGAAACGAGGGTAGTCTACACCAATCGAATTGGGAATCGCGCCGGAACACGTCCATCGTGAAGCAGCATAGCAACGGCCTTTTGTGGAGTCGCTTGCAATTTACGGAACGCTTCTCGGATGTGTCGAGGTTCGATTGGCGTACGACCTTCTTCCGGGGGATCGAATAATCCTGTCTCGCGCTTGCGCTTTTTCTGGTTTTCGCCCGAGTCGGAATCAGTGCCACCGCGACCTTTCTTCTCACGATCCTCACGCTCTTTCACCTTGAGTGCTTCTTCCGTCAAGGTCTGCACGATTTCGAACGTGAGAAAACCAAGAATATCGACAATATCATCGTTTGGCTTGGACTCCGTAACGACGCCAAACCCGGCCCATTCGCGGAAACGCTTGCCTTTGCGAAACGTGAATGAAGCCTGGCGGCAATCGGACCAGAACACGTATTCTTCTCTAGTCATATTCTTGGTGCGTTCGTCGGCGGTTGCAAGACGTTGAAGTGTGGCGTAGTTTTGTTCTTCTTCCTCCTCGTCCTCCTCATCCTCTCGCTCGGGTACTTGGACGGAATAAAAGCTGTTAACATCCCACGGAAGACCAACTTTGGCGCGCTTGTTCTTCGGTTTTGCAGCCATGTCTTGGGGGCCAGCCACTCCGGCACCAGCCAGGGGATCATCGCCAGCCGCGAAATCGGCAGCATCAGCCCCTCCTGCCTTGTCGTCCGAATCTTTCACGTTTTTGCGAACATCTTTCCAGGACAAGAATGTCCTCAAACGGGAGACTTTCGCTTTGTCGTGGCGTATTAAGAATATAAGATCGTCAGTTGAAATCGAACGGTTCCCGCGTCGAGTAGCTAGGGCAGTACTGCGAGTAAGCTGCTCAACTAATCAGCCTGAAATTATACCTTAAAGAGAATGTAAAGTATGTCAAGAACAGCAACGTACCATTTCGACAACTTGCTGACGCACAATCTCCTCGATAAGAGTGGTGGTCTCTTGGGACGGTTCGGCGGTTTCTCCAGAGACAAACATCATCTGTTATTTTATTAGCTCGACTCCCTTGAATCCCACAAGCTGAAATACGTCTCTGTTGGACTTAGGCTGCCTCCTTCGATAGTTTGCGGGGGTTCATGATCGAAGACAGAAAGACAAAGAGCAAGGCATACCTGCTGGATTTCCTGCCTGTACTTGGGGGCACGTTCAGCTGCCATAGTGATAAGTCGCTGGCGGTTGCCAGACAGTAATATGTAAGAATATGGATAACAACTAATACCAAAAAGTCTAGAAAGTAAACGATAGTCTGGATGAACCAGATTAGGATATAGATGACTCGAGAAACGCGGAGGCTGTAGCATCGAAGTGGGTCGGCGGAATGCACCGGGAAATCTTTATTCCGCGCCGCATAGAAAGAGCTCCGTAAATAGTTTTTTTCTTGTCTTTTGGCGGGGGCGGGGGAACTTAACGAGCAAATATTATGCGTATGAAAGATTGATTCCATAATATCGTTTACTTACTCAATTCATCAATCTCAATATGCTTTACCTTGTTGGCCTCGGTCTTGCAGATGAAAAGGACATCACCGTCCGAGGACTGGAAGTCGTCAAGACCGCGTCCAGAGTCTACCTGGAAGCTTACACGAGCATCCTGCTTATTGAGAAGGAAAAGCTAGTGGGTTGTCAACTATTCTAATTAGCACCGAGGTCGCAAACAGAAGAAATTTTTGACTAACTGGGCCTCGTAATCAATTAGTAGGAAGCTTACTATGGACGTCCTGTGATTGTAGCAGACCGTGAGCTTGTTGAAAGCGGAAGCGACGAAATCCTGGATAACGCCAAAGATGTCGATGTAGCGTTCCTCGTTGTAGGAGATCCGTTTGGGTATGTCTTGTGTCACTCTATTATTCTCTCTCCCTGACAATTCCGTTTGTTGATATGAAATATTTCAGAGCGACCACGCATACAGACCTAGTGCTTCGGGCTCGCGAACTCGGAATACCCACGAAAACGATCCCTAATGCATCAATAATGTCCGCCATCGGCTGTACAGGCTTACAGTTGTATAATTTCGGTCAGACTGTCAGCATGGTATTCTTCACAGAAACCTGGAAGCCTTCGTCATACTACGACCGAGTAAAAGAGAATGCGAATCTCGGGTTGCATACACTTGTGCTCCTAGACATCAAGGTGAAGGAGCAATCGCTGGAAAACATGGCTCGAGGACGAAAGATTTACGAGCCTCCGCGCTACATGACTGTTGCACAGTGTGCAAGCCAGATGCTAGAGACCGAGGAGGAAAGAAAGGAAGGGGTGTATGGACCGGACAGTCTTGCCATAGGCGCCGCTCGTGTTGGAGCCCCCGACCAGAAGCTCGTTGCGGGGACATTGAAGGAACTGACAGATGTTGATATGGGAAGGCCTCTTCACAGTCTTGTCTTGCTCGGTAAAAGAGCACACGATCTGGAGAAAGATTACATTGAGCAATTCGCAGTCAACAAGGAAACCTTCAATGCTGCTTGGAAGCGTGGATACGGTGGAAATTAAACACTTTTGGCAATTAATTATCTTTTTCGAGCTTGGATGCCCTTCAACTGTACATATTTCGAACTTTTAACGAACAGTCCCAAAAACTTATCAATAACAGTTCTCTCCAACCTTTCTACAATTGTTTTATAACCAATAAGCCACAAGACATCGACAGCGCTGGCTGCTCAAAATCGTGCGCAACTATGTATATTTCGCAACAATAATTTCGACGCCGCTGGTAGACGTGCGATATAAGTCCAACGCCAAACTCCAATCATGCCCTGCGTGATGCTTTCATAAAAGTATATACTATATACAAGGCGAAACAAACAGAGCCCTGTGAAAGACAAACGCCCCCTCCTTCAAGTATCCTGACAAGAAACAAATAAGCCGGACTACTCCAGCTTATCGAGATGTTCAAGTCTCGTGAGAACAACCTGCTTGCTAGTCTCTTCGATTTCCCCTGCTAAGAAAACCTCGTCCAAAATGGCATAAACCTACCCACGATCGATCGAAAGTCGTCAGATATCTGATAGACATATACCCGCTTAAAAAGCGAATAATCATATACATACCTTGTAGAAATTAAACACCAAGTCCAATTCACACACATTCCCGAAGAATTGATCTAAAACTTCGACGAAGAAATGGATCGCCTCAAGGTACGCTAGTTCATTGTCATTCGCATCAACGCAGACGCAGAAAAAGAGGCCGGCATATCGACGGTAGATGATTTTCGTGCTGCGTTTGAACTCGACGAAATTGGACTGGTATTTCTGGTCTCGGGGGGCAACGAGGCGGTGGACCTAGTTATCAATTCTCTGCGGTCAGATAATGTCTCGAAGTTGTCAGAGCTTTGATGAAGTTTGGGAAGTTAGTCGACGCACCTCGCCCTTGAGCTTTACTTTTTCATCATCCTGATGCGGGTGAATCAGTATTGTCGAGTTCTTTTGTATACTTCTCAGCCACCATCACATACACTATATGGAGCGTACCACTTCGCCAGCCGTGTTTTGCCTCTGTCAAGAGCGATGTCGTGTTAGCAGCTGGACTATGCTCTGGATGTCCCCCTGGAACAGCCATGAAGCACACTTACTGGCGATTTTGAATGAGAATAAACGAGAGAACCATCCCGTTTGATGTGGGGAGGAAGAGCTCTACAGCTCCTCGACCATTCAGCCCTTCTGCAAGTCACTGGTAGTGTTGGCAGATGGTATTAATTAATGCGACAGTTGTAATCCGCACTAAGCAAGCTGCTTATACTGCCGCCATTGACTGCTCACCGCCCCCGGGGGCTTGCATCGGGCACATCGCTTTGTTTAGAATGCGTAAAAAAGGGAACAGGTCGAGTTTTATTTGCCCAAAACCTCCTTGGAGTGATTCTTCTTTTAGTATGTGAAAATTGCAGACTCGCGCTGAGAAAGCCATCTGCCTCACGGAATGAAGAAAAACCCAGCATCAGAGCTTCACGTCGTGAAACCTATGTCGGCCCCGCACTGAGTTGAAGAGGCCCAAACACACGCTGTTCTCTTTGCTTCTTTTTTTTCCCCCTCAGCAAATGTTCATCTCATTCACATAGACGAAGAGAAATGCCCGTCTACAAAGTCCACGGTTTCCAATGGCCCCGAGGTGGCATACCCAGCATACGAGTCTTCATTGTGCTGGAGAACCTGGACGACGCAGCCGCAGAATACGTGCAACAAAAGAGAACCTCAAATCTGATTCTGAATGCGCTGAAGAAAAACCATCCACAGGCTGCTCAGTATCTGCCCGATCTGCAACTGATTGAACAATATGACCCTCTAGACATGACCGATACGGCTGTCAGCCAGCCGTACGCCTTTGTTGCGGACAGCGTCACCATGCTCCCGGAGACCGCGAGACCGGTGCATGGACTAAGTGTGAGTATCGATCAGCATCTGCTAGACGACGCTTTTTCGCCTGAAAGACGAGCCGCGCTCGCCGAGGTTCGTGATGCCGTCGCTCCGGGCCAGAAGATCGGTTGGTGGATCGTTTACAACGGCGATCCTGAGAGATACTATCCCGGAATGGAGGACAACGACAATCTAGATGCCGAAGCAGCTGGTGATGATGTTGATGTTAGTCATAGTGATATTGCCAGCTTTCAAAGCTCGGAGACTGGGAAGTCGTCTCCTTTTGTTCCAGTGCGTCTTTTATCATCACCATCATCATCATCTTGTCTCAGAGGTCTCATACTAACTTTTCTCCAGCCTGAATCGCCCAAAACACCTGGTTTGAAAAAGAAGAGATCATTTTGGCGACGCAAAGCATGAGCTACGAAATTGCGAGGATATGGCTTGACGAATAAACCTGATGATTCATGATAAACCCATTTGCTTTCATCTCTTTGTTTTCTGGAGATACTTTGATATACATGCATATGATGCCTCATTGACGTTTCTCTATTTGTGCAAAATGAGCGTGCCCTTGGGGAATATACCATTGATGTCTACTTAGGCATGTAGAATCTAATGACTGGTAAAAATAAATGCGGCATTGCCTATCTCAGGTGGTATATAAAAAGGAAAATAAACGAAGTATATATGCACTATTCAAGTATCCCCATCGCGATGTCAACGACGTAGATTCACATTACTTCTTCAATGCAGCAAACCTCTTTGACAGCTCATCCACATCAGGGATACCCTTACTATCCTTCCTCTGTAGCCCACCGCTTGGTCTGCGATTGAGATCTTTCGGATCGGCATCGGCATCGCCTGGGATCTTGACTCTAGGCTCCGGGTTGTCACTACTAGGTCCTGGCTTCGCAACGCTCACAGGGCTTTTCCCCGTAGCGTCGTGTTGTCCGATATCTCTTGGTGGCGTAGCGCGCGAGAGCTCATCCGTTTCAGACATCCGACGGATATCGGCAAGATTTTTTCGAGGCGTATGCGGGGGTGCCGCGACATCTCCCGTATCGTCGTAACCTGGCGGGGGCGACTGTGAGGATGACGGTGCCTGCTCCTCCGTCGTCGTCATTGGTTCTGGCACCGAGCCTTCTGCTATTTCGCCCCCGGGCCAAGCAACATTGTATGCTTTTGCAATTTCTCTCAGATAGCTCTCTACCAGTTCGACAGAAGGTGGCTTCACGCGGAGCTTTTTGACTAGTCGCTCAGGGATTTTAATTGCAGTCTTATTATTTTGCGCGAGAGTTGCGAATTCTTTACCCCAGCGCTCCATCAGTAATATGCGCAGGGTTGTCAATTCTTTGACCTCGCGTGGAAAGCGAGGACAAGCATAGAATATTGCTACCGCTGCTTCATCAAGGCCAGCATTAAGGTAGCTATTAGCTTCCTCGTCGAAGCCGTCGCTCTCATCCAGAGCCGCAGCCGGATCTTGTCGTTGAACCCCTTCCGCAACGTGCGGAGGAGGATCAGGAACTGTCGACGATGTCCTGCCGCTGAAAAACCAACCCATCCCTCTCCCTCCGCTTTGCTTCTGTGGCTCCGGCGTAGACGGCGTAGCACTCTTTTTCTCAAGACTCTGCTTAAACTCCTCTTTCGCTTTATTCCGTCCCTCCACGCCCTTTTCCGAGAACGCGATCTGATCCAGCACGGCTGCCCGCGCAAGTAGCAACTCGCAGTAAAGCTCTATTATTTCCATAACCTCGACGCCAATATCGGTGGCAATGACATTTTCAACTCTGTACCGAGCAGAAGCTTCGCGTCCATTTTCTAGGAGTTGCGCCAGTTCGCGGCGCTGCGCAACCGAGGAGGCAGTATCTTTCTTCTGCAGAAGACGCAGACGAGGGATCAGTAGACGCAGCGTGGATTGGAGCTTTGTCTAGCGAGAGTTTAGGTATTTTGTTAGCATGGATGTGTAGTGTATACAGGCTGAGGTGACGCAATTGTTGTTGAACTGATAAGTGGCGGGGTTGACGATAACGTTCGAAAGGGAGCAACAATGCAGACTTACAGTTTGAGTCGAGGAAGGCATATTTCAATGATGGCATATGCCTTATACCTGGTATGAGACTGGCGAATAGGGAAATGTATTCTGCTTGGCGATGGATTCCAGGTGGCTTGGTGTTCCAGCTTCGTGCAACGTTCAAGCAGCGCCGGAAGCTCGGATGGGCGGGCCCCACGTGGGTTTCCTTAAACGTTGAGGCATCCGCCAATGTGCAGGAGTAGACGACTAAATTATCGGTTGAAAGGAGTCCCAGACATTCTGCTCAAGTGATATCTTCAGATCGCTCTATTTTGGTAAGAAGATGAACATTTCACATTCTAGTATAATCAAATATATATAACTAATGATAGCTGAAATAGCTCACGCCAAGAATAGAAATATAGCCATGACAGCCATAGAGTGATAGAGATGTGGAATATAAACACATCGAACGGAAAACACTTTTGACTGAAGTTACCTGCTCTTTGAGCAGGAATTTCGCATTCCCTTGCTTCTGTTAGAAGATAGACATCTGACTGCCGCCGCCCTGTCAGGACCCGTGATAGTGTATACAGTGAATTAAATATCAATGATTAATAGTAATTATTCGTGTAGAAGGTAAATAAAAAAGTGATTCAAGATGCTGCCGCCAGATCCTGGAGAGAATTCAAAGACCAAAAATTGAGGGGTATCAATCAGATCATCAGATCAAGAAGTTGAACATAATAAAGATAGAGTCGAAGAGAAGTTCAAAGTCGTTAAAAACAGAAAAAAAGAAATCAAGAAGCGCACGTGGTCTCGTGGTGGGTTCCTGACAGGCGGAGGCTGAGCATCGTTTGGTTCTTAAAATTGCATCATGATGCCAGCTATTAAGCACAATGCTAGGCCGGTGATCGAACTAGCAGACAGGGGAGTGGCGCCAGAAGAATGACTAGCCGACGTGGTAGAAGCCACGGTAGAATCACCGGAAGAAGTGGGCGAAGCGGAAGCTCCTTGGCTCGATGAAGTTTCAACGAAAACGTGTGGCGCATAGCTGTAGCTTGAAGAAGGGGTCTGCGAAGCCGAGGGGGATGGGGTTGATGAATCTTCAGAGGATGACATGGAAGAGGAAGAAGAGTTGATCGGAGTGGATGTGGTCAAGCTTGGAGTCGAGCTTGATGCGCTTGAGGTGCTTGAGGTGCTTGTTGAGCTGGCTGAGCTTGGGCTGTGAGACGTGGTTGTGGGAGAAGAAGTTGACGATGGAGTAGAGCTAGAGCTAGAGCTAGAGGTCTCACTAGAAGTGCTAGTGGAGGTGCTGGTGGTGCTGGAACTGCTGCTGGTGGTGGTGCTGGTGGCGCTGGCACTAGAGCTGGCACTAGAGCTGGAGCTGGAGCTGGAGCTGGAACCACTACTTCCTGCCTCAAAAACAACAACGTTTGCGCTTTTACCCTTGGGAACAGTGACAACGCAGTAAGCAGCGCCACCGGCTCCGTCGGAGCTTTCATTGGAGGTAACTTCATTCAGGGCATTTACGGAAGGATCAATTTTGCATGGCAGGCCGTTACAACCAGCATCGTCATCACAAGTGATCTCAACACCGAAAGTTGCAGGTGTATCACGGAAAGGGGTGCTGGCTTCCTGTACGACCGGGTTGTAGCCGATCTTGACAAACGTGTTTCCGGTGGAATCAGTATTCGCACCGGCGACAAAGTAAGCCCAGTTTCCGATTGGATTGGCATTAGTTCCCCAAATACATCCCTCGGTTCCAGTACCGGGGGGATTAATGTAAAAGCTAAGGAGTATCGTTAGCACTCGTCACAACAGCTAGCACTATTGGGTACGTACTGGGCAGCCGTGCTTAACCAGAAACTAGGTCCGGGCACTGCAAGGGTTGCAGTATCCTCAACCAGGGTTGGGATGAGCATGGCTTCATTGCCAGGGAGGACCGTTTGGCAGAAAGAAAGGGCTTGACCGGCTTTGTTGACAGCAGAAACAGTGCCAGTTCCGTCAACGCAGTAATCCTTGTCCGGGAAAGGCTTTTGCATGTTGCCATCTTCGTCGCAATATAGTCCACCATCCTGAATGCACTCATCAGACGCGGGTGTTGTCTATGCACAGCCAAGGAATACATACCATCGAGAGCGGATAGGTGTAAGAAGTAGCCTTGGGGTTCCACTGCATGGAAACCTGTCCTGCAGGGCATGCATAGGGGCACCAAGAGCCCGGCGTGCATTTCTGATCCGGACTCATAGCCCACCCTGCGTTGTCAGAATCCGGGGTAACAGCGACCAAGCCGGCATCGGTAGGGAATTGGCATTGTCCGCCTCGTTTCTGCACAGCAAGATCCCCTTCCTCGGTAGGGGTGCGAAGATGCTGAGTTCTGTGATCATGAGAGTGATGGTGACTATGCGATGCTTCAGCGAAAGCCAAGAGCCCGGCTAGGGCGGCTACGCGGCAAGCCAGGGAGGCTGACTTCATGATGGCTGGGCTGTTTTGTTGATGACGAGATAAACTGATAGGAAAGGTGTAGAGTAGTGATATTATTCGGCTCTGCTCGGGCTTATAGGCAGCTTGTGCGACTATACGTTGCAGTTGCGATGGAACGAAAGTAGTGAGCGGTTGAGAAGCAAAAGCAATGGGTTCGCCTTCAAGGAGAGAAGCAAACGGTCCAGATCGCGTTGATAAACGAAAGACTAAGGTCAGAATGGCAGAAAAAGAACGACGAAGCGAAAGGAGCGACGAGTCGAGCCGAAGCAGACAAAGCAGGAGGAAGAGGAGAGGAGAGGGGAGAGAGAGAGAGAGAGAGAGAGAGAGAGGAGATATTTTGGGGGGCCAAGGCAGGACGGCGCGCTCCCAGGGCCCCGAGTGCCGACTTGAGACGGTTCCTTCCTTCCTTCCCTCTTCAGGCACTGCAGCTGCACCATCGACAGCCAATGAGCAGGCGCCTTCCCCATCCGATGAACCGGCCGGCGAACACCTCATTTCGCTATTTTAGGGCTGGCCCGGCAGTGCGGCCCTCTGATTGGCCCGGCGAGTATGACTGCCTGCGGCTTGGCAGGTACTAGCGCGGGCTGTTGTGCGGATGAAACGGGAAAGCGCCAGGGGCTCTGCGACTAGTAGCGCCGATCGTGTGCATTTGGATGCCAGACGACTGCTCCCTATGTATGGATATTGGTCGTTGATGGTGCTTAAGTTAAGACTTGGGGTACGCCTTGCTTTCTTTCTCCGTGCGGCGAGCGAGCATGAAAAGAGTTGGAGCGTGTGCGGAGGAGATGGGTGGGCATGGAAGTGCGCTTTCTCGCTTTGGCGCTCAATAAGCCTCAATTACCAAAATAGGAAATCCATTGGCTACTCGGCTCCGAACTAGTCCTTTCACTGTGGAGCTCATCGTGCCACTTTGCCCTTCTTGTCTGTAGTGCACAGCCTCAGCCAAGTCGGGTTAAGCTCCGGTTCACGTGGGCAATATCAGCATTCCAAGGTTAATTTTGTGACAAGCACATGTTTCCATATGGCGGCAAGGCATATATATATTTCCAGCGAAAATGGCCATGCATGCGCCTCCCAGTCCCCAAATGTTGTGCCTACAACTCTCTGCAGTCAATCCCATGCGCGCCCAAGAACATATACGACTCGTCGAAGCAATCGTCCCAACGCGTCTTTCCCGAAGCCCAGAATCTCTCCACCACGCTTTTTGCCATCCGCGGCGTAATTGTGCCGGTGTAGCCACTTACCTCCAGTAAACCCTTTCGAACAAAGTCGCGCATTGCCGCGTCGCCTCTCACAGCTTCCGCGCCGAGCACAACCAGGGGCCAGATAATAATTCTTTCGAATTTTTGGGACAAGAGTGCTTCGCCGAGGAAAGACTGCAGCTGCTGGCTTAGTGCGGCACAAGTGCGTGTCAGGAATGGTGTCATGGGCAGAGCTGACACGCTTTGTAGCGAGGAGATGCAGAATAATGCCACGGCAGCTTTATATAGGTTCCCCAGCAGCATGCAGTCTTTCTGCAATGCTTTTGTCTTAGTCTTGGCCCAGTTTTCTGGAGAGAAACTAAGAACAACGTCTAGTATGTCATAAGCCTCATGAGCGAGCTCTCCGGCTTCTACTGACTTATCTTTGGCGGCTCGCATGCGAAGGTAATTGGTCTTTGCCGTTCCAGCGAAAAGAGGCGAGGGAAACATTATATATAGAGCATGGTTTTCATCGGCATGTGTGTTTACCATATACTCCACGTCCTCGAGGTGTGCAGGAAGTATAGCCAAGTCTGACGCAGGAGATGTAGTATCGCCTAGAACAGCGGTGCTAGATGATTTGTCAATTCCAATCATGCTTCTAGATCCCAACCCACGTACAGCATGAATAAATTAAGCGAAGGCATTATGCCAACCGTTCCACTTGACACACGCATGCCGCCGCGCAGTTTGATGATTTTTCGGATTCCTTCGAGGTGATGTCGCCAAGATTGGTAAGAGGCACCCTGTCGGGCCTATTTTTGTTTCCTACCATTAAGCACAGCTAGCTCTCTTTCGTTTATCCAAAAGGAGACTCACGTCGGTCAGTAAAAGGGCCAAAATTCCGGCAATAGTATAGCCGCCCCTTCTCCCAGCGGTGCACTCGACATTAATGTCGCTACGAAGAGACTTGATCATCAGGCCTCGATAGTGGAGATATTTCCGTTCCAAGGCATTGCACTGGGCTCCATTGTGGTTCATCCGGTGGCCCAGGGCGGTGCATATCATGAAATGTCTTATATGGCTGGGACAGCCTAGACACTTTTGAAATATCGCGGGCGAGATCAGGGGAATGCCGAATTCGGGGACAACTTCAAGCACAGGCTGTATAGATGGGCCAACATACGCATTAACTGCCAATGATAAGAGGTCAAAATCCGCTGTGAAACGTCTTTTGTCGTCTTCACATACAGTATTCCGTAGCCTGGACCAAGTCACTTTCCGCAGGCACGATCATCTCCATGTGACGAGGAGAAACGGCCATTCCGCGGGCATTGGCTAAGGACCGTTCTGCAGTGGCATCAGGTATGTTTCCAACATTCCTTTTCCTGGGTCTGCGATCGTGCGACTGGACAACTCCAGGGACGAGCCATTTCAAACTGAGGGGTTTCGTGTCGCCATATCGCGGACAGACGATGCCAGCGCGCGAACAACGGTTACACTCGGGGCGTGTGAAGTCGCAGACCAATCGGCGCCGGCGACACTCCCAACAGTGGCGCTTCCCAGTCTCCTCCATCTGCAGTCATCGAGTGGTTAATTTATGAAAATAGTTATCCGTGAGCACTGAGTCACGCTTGACGGGCGTTGCTGCATGCGAACGAGTAGGAGACTGGCTTGCGCTTGCCCCGTGCTAGAGAATTAGTGCACGTCTTGCCTATTTCTACAACTAGTGGCTACTAAGCCCCCACTACTACCTGGAACTTGCACTCACATCATCCTCTTTTCGTGGCATCCCTAGCTTCAAGGATATCTACACTTCGAATTGTCATGAGTCCCGTCGTTTTTGCTTGTATTATATGCGGGTACGCAATTGATGGCTATGTCACGTCCGTTCGGAAGTCTTGGTTGAAGGAGTTCCGTGCAAGTACGATCCCCAGCGTGCAATCGATATGTGGGCTGACCTTGGCCCAAAGTCTATTCAACTCATGAAGAAATTCACATTTCCGGTGTCGGCTGCTATGATGATCCCGGTAGTGGCACATGGGTGGCGCCTCCTCTTCCACACATGCGATGGGACGATCACGGCTATACGGAACCCTCCAGCTACGAGATTCCAGTTATGAAACAGCGTCCAGAAGACAATCGGCATGGCTATGTTGTCCATGATGCCTGTTGGCGTCTTCTCCAGAAAGCTTCAGAGCCCCATGATATTCCTCTGGTTCGGCTTTACAAGATTTGCAGCTCCTTGCCGTTTCCTATACAAGGAATCGGCGTGTCTTGGGGCCATAATTACGGGGGTGTCAGTATAATCGATAACCAGAACTTCTATCCATGGGAGGACCGACTTATAGAACAGTTTAGCAGGTCGGAAACCTATCAACATGCGACCTTTAACCCATATGACATTCCCGAATTACCTGACTTGCTATCGATGCTCCCTCGAAAGAATCACGATTATCGTGGAAATTTAGGCGCGAATAGCAATAATTGCTTTTCAGTACTTCCATGGGAGATTCGTGAAGCTATTGCCATTTATTTGTCGACTAATGATGTTGCCAACCTTCTAATGTCTTCAAAAGCTTTTCTCCCGTTTTTGACCAGTCAGACGTTTTGGAGTTCTAGGTTCCAGATTGGAGGAGAACGCGAGTCTGTCTTTGAGACCAGAGTTAGGCAGCAGCAGCCGAAAGACTGGATCAGCCTGTATCAAATGACAAACGATGTTCAGAGCCCACCGGGTTTGAAGAATAGAATGAGGATCTGGACGCTGATTAAGCCACTTGTTAATCTGGTCCGTTCCCAACTAGTCGAATCTACGGATTGCCATTATCAAGCGATTACGAACCCCGAGCCCCTGGACGGTAGCCGCAGATACCCAAGAAGACGCAGTTCCTAACGCTTTCTTTTACGAGGGTTGTCGACTTTTGCAAACGCAAACAACAACTTTACCTAGTGATCTTGTCGGAATTGCCTTTTCTGTCACAGGAGAAGAAAATGGTTATCTCACTGGAATGCGTTTCATATCACAGGACTGTTCGCATATTTGCCTGGGCTATATTACCGAGGGCAAGGAACTCCATCTCGATATTACAACAATCAAGGGCTTCGTTTTGGCGATGGGATCACGAGGAATCCAAGCTCTACAAGTCGTCCACGGTGATGGGAAGGTTTCAAAATGGGTTGGTTGTCCCAAAAACTCTCTAGTGACCGAGCGCCTGCTGGGTTGTGAGGCCGTCAGTTTCTTGG
This sequence comes from Talaromyces atroroseus, assembly GCF_001907595.1. Taxonomy (NCBI): domain Eukaryota; kingdom Fungi; phylum Ascomycota; class Eurotiomycetes; order Eurotiales; family Trichocomaceae; genus Talaromyces; species Talaromyces atroroseus. The sequence goes on from NW_017971447.1 coordinate 372,624, forward strand.
AAATAGGGCTAGACGTATTATCTATCCATCATCACCCACGTTAAGAACAAATCACTGATAATGCGGCTAGGGATACAAAATAGTCCGTCTTTCAATAGCCCGACAAGGGGCCTCAAACATCGCTAAGCCTATCTCACGGAATTCTTCATTGAGAGAAACTGCGATATGGTTCCCTACTATCCCTCTTCCGAATTTATGTTTAAACGATGAATCGTTCACAGGGGAGAACCCGCTTACAGCTGGATACCACCCGTTAATCTGGACCCAATTTGGAGGCCCTAATGGGGTGCACCTTCGTTCCCTGACTGAAATTTGTGTTACTTGTTTAGGAAACTTGTGCTCTATTGAGTTTCATTATGATAGAACAGATACAGAAACGCCAGAAACACAAGTGTTGGGCCGTCGCACAGTAACTGATTTTTCAGATACTATGAAGTTTGCTATAGATGGCCCGGGTGGAGAATTCGTACAGTCTGTTGCAGTCAGTCTGAAACGTCTGGTTAGTGAAAATACGTACAGATTTTATAGGCATGGAAAATTGATCTCGTTGAAGGTAAGTACGTTTTCTTTTGCAACTCCTTGATACTTGGCTTATATACAATCATCAATAACTCTCTCATTTACACCACGGAATGTAGATTTCGACAAATCGCGGGAGATCCATACATTTTCAACCTCGAGGTAGCTCAGTTGATCCATCAAGCCTGATCCCATTACCTATTGCAGCTGATTCTATTCTTACGGGGTTCTTTGCCAGCCAAGGAAGTAACGACGTCTTTCTTGTAAAATCCATTTCGTTGGCTAACCAATGTCACTGCACAAAAGCATCCTATGGAAGGTCTCGTCAGCTTGGGTGTTATTTCTGAGGTGATACAGTAGAGTCGGTTTTTTCCCCCTCTTTTTCGACATAAGATCTGTACCGACAAAAGGAGAATTCGACCATGCTATTATCCGATTATCGTTGATGCACGGTTTCAGCGGTATACAGAGCTTAATCGTGCCTCATCACAGAATATCCACATTGTCCTTGAGATCTACACCACGGATCACTTTGTTTTGCTGTAAACTTCAGGCTAAACTAGGACAAGCGTTTTTATTTCCACAATTTATGAGAAAAAATAAATAAATCGATTCACAGACCTAGGGACTCATGTCAACAGAAGGCGCAGCCGGTCGAAAGTGGGTTCTGTTGTCGCCGGAAGGCGTCGATTGCTGCATGAAAAGCGCTTTCTTCGACGAGGGTAAAGCAGCCAGAACAACTAAAACCAGCAAAAATGCGCCCGGCCACGTTTTCTGCTCCTCGCTTCGCTAGAGCGCAAGCCTCCGGTCTGCAAATCAATTCTGGCCGATTATGGGAGACTCTCCACGAAACATGCCGGTGGGGTGCGGCTAATCGTTACGGCGAGTATGTCGCATTGAACTATTAGGTATCCTCGAATTCGTTCTTGTACTAAACCCTCGACCAGGAAGCCCACAGATACGGGAATGTCCCGTCTGACTCTCTCGGACGATGATGCCCGTGTGCGACGATGGTTTGCTACAGAAATCGAAAAACTAGGAGGCACCCTCACAGTCGACCAGATGGGAAACATGTTTGCTCGTCGGGCTGGCAAATTAGGGTCTCCCGCGCCAATGACTGCCATGGGAAGTCATCTCGATACCCAACCTCGCGGCGGTCGGTACGATGATATTCTCGGCGTTGTTGCGGCGCTGGAAGTCCTGAGAACGCTGCACGAAACCGGATTCAAGACTAATTACGATGTGGGAGTGGTGAACTGGACCAAGTCCGTCCGTCCCCAGCTGTTTATCCCGTCGTCCACTGACAATATCTCTCTTACAGCGAGGAAGGTGCGCGATTCCCAAAGTCAATGAGTTCCTCTGGTGTCTGGGCCGGCGCCATTCCGGTAGAAAATGCCTGGAATTTAAGTGACATCCACGACCCGAGCGTGACCTTGCGGTCGGAATTGGAGCGACACGGTTTTCTCGGGGAGACTGCTTGCTCAAGTGATCCAAATACTGGATACCCATTAGGTGCCCATTTCGAGCTGCACATCGAACAGGGGCCGATCCTGCAAGAGACAAGCAGATCACTAGGTGCTGTCATCGGTGCACAGGGATATAGGTGGTTGACTTCCACGGTCACTGGGAGAGATGCACACACCGGGACCACCCCATTCAGTGCGCGTCAAGATCCCCTCCTCGCGGCATCCAAGATGATTGTTGCTTCAAATGCTGCTGCGCAACGACATGGGGCGCTGGCGTCGACTGGTGTGATTCGCATACCCTCAGACGCCTCTACGAATACCGTTGTATCGCAAGTCGCCTTTACTTTGGATATTCGACACCCCGAAGATGATGTTGTCCACACCGTCCAGAAGGAATGTCTCGACGAGTTCCATCGCATTGCATCAGAAGACGGGAAAGGCGTCGGCTTCACATGGACCCTGGATACAGATTCGCCTGCCGTCAAGTTCCACGAGGATGCCGTTGGTGCTGTGAAATGCGCAGCAGAGCTTCGTGTAGGAACAAACAAATGGATGGAGATCACTAGCGGTGCAGGCCATGACAGTGTGTACGCCAATCGACACTGTCCCACAGCCATGATCTTTGTCCCATGCCAGGATGGAGTCAGCCATCATCCAACTGAATACTGCAAGCCCGAAGACTGGTAAGCAATGCCCTCTAACTAGTTACAAGCCTTGACAGTTGACCAACGAATACAGTGCCCTTGGAACACAAGCTCTACTCGAATCCGTAGTTCTTTATGATCAGATTCGAGAGAAATAGAGCAAGTAGTAGTTGAGTTTCAAATAATCTAAATAATCTTACTTTCGTCCGAGTATGATTTAGTTTTTTTAGAGACCAACATCGTCGACACAATTCTCTTCCTCTCTCTCTCAAACCCTCGATTCGGTTCTAGGCTCAGAATCATCAAAAACTGGTCAAAAAGGCGAATCGTCACTGGAAGGCGCTTTTTCGCTGCTTCATACTTTGCGTAGTACATGTCGTTGGAAGGCGCTCGATCCAATGCTTTTTTAAACGCACGAAATCTCCCGTCACGTTGGAACCAGCAAGTTAGTAGTTCCGCTTTTATCCCTATAATATTCCTTCAGAAAAGCGGTATCATGTCATCTCGACGCCCAATCTACTTCAACCCCGAAGCCGCCAGCGCGCGCTGTTCCTTTTCGCCCGTTGACGGCCTCGAGCAATTTCACAAATCTCTGCCAAACTACAGTCCCAGTCCTCTTGTTCCGCTACCTGAACTCGCAGCGGAACTTGGAGTTCGCGCTGTATTCGTGAAACATGAAAGCAATCGCTTCGGCCTTCCATCTTTCAAAGTGCTCGGTGCGTCGTGGGGATGTTGTCGCGCCGTCGCGTCATATTTGGGTCTCCCGCCCACGGTCAGCCTGGGAGAGTTGTCGGCGAAGGCAAAGACCGCGCATATTAGTTTATTAACCGCTACTGAGGGAAACCATGGCCGAGCGGTTGCGTTTGTTGCGAGGCTGTTATCGCTTGATGCTCATGTCTTCGTCCGCAAATCAATGGACAACAACACCCGTGGGTTTATTCAAGGCGAGGGAGCCAAGGTACATATCGTTGATGGCGATTATGACAAGGCTGTGGCAGAAGCAACAGTGGCTGCCAATCAGACAGACGGTGGTCTTTTGATCCAAGACACGGCATTTGATGGGTATGAGGACGTCCCCTCTTGGATTGTGGAAGGGTACTCGACGATGATGAACGAGATTGACAGCCAATTGGCCGAGCAGCACCTGCAAAGCACTGTCTTGATATCTCCCGTAGGAGTGGGAAGCCTCGCACAAGCTGCAGCGCTCCATTGCAAATCTCGATCAAGCCCGGTATCAATGGTCACTGTAGAGCCTGACTCGGCGCCTTGTCTCATCGCTAGTTTGGAGGCCGGTAATCTTGTCTCTGTTCCAACATTCTCGACTATCATGAACGGCATGAACTGCGGCACTGTTTCTTCCATCGCATGGCCTCACTTGAAACGACTCGTTGATGCCGCTGTTACCATCTCTTGCTTCGAGAGTCATTCTGCAGTGCAGTATCTGGCATCGCGCTCTGTGGCAGCTGGCCCTTGTGGAGGTGCTTCGCTGGCTGCACTCCGTCGCTTGGCTTCTGCAGAAGAGAAAAGATCTCTCCTTACTAGTAAATCGGTTGTTGTTCTTCTCTGTACCGAGGGCCCCCGGAAATATGGCGTTCCCCTGGATGTGTCTCCAGATGACGCCGTCACTCTCACGCAGATGTTGACCAGCATTGACTCATCAAGTCCTACTTTGTCACAAGGCAGTGGTGCTGGCGAAAATGAGATAGTGAAATATCTAGAAGCGTGGAATCAGCATCGTGGGATCGAACATCATCGAGTTGAGACTGTTCCAGGCCGCCCGTCAATCGTGGGAAGGCTGCGTGGTACTGGCACAGGCAGATCACTGATGTTTAATGGTCACATTGACACCGTCAGTCTTTGCAGCTACGAGAAAGATCCGCTGTCGGGCAAGCTTGGAGAGAAGAATGGTCGACCAGTAATCTTCGGAAGAGGGTCTTTAGACATGAAAGGCGGTCTTGCCGCTGCCCTCGCTTCTATTTCTACAACTATTGCTGATGGGTGCATACCACGGGGAGAGATTATAGTGGCGGCCGTTGCCGACGAAGAAGATACTTCACAAGGAACTCAAGACATTTTGGCTGCCGGGTGGCGCGCTGATGCTGCAGTCATCCCTGAGCCTACCAATGCTGCAATTGTCACTGCCCACAAAGGCTTTCTTTGGGTAGAGCTCGACATACTTGGCGTTGCTGCTCACGGTTCTCTACCTTCCGAGGGAGTAGATGCTATCCTCCATGCTGGCAGTTTCCTTCATGCACTCGAGGTGTATCAAAAGCAGCCACCAACCGACCAAATCCTAGGCCAGGCATCTTTGCACTGCGGATTGATATCAGGTGGTGAAGAACCATCCTCTTATCCTACGAAATGCACCATTACCGTCGAATTTCGCACAGTACCATCCCAAACCGAAGAATCAATTCTCCATGACTTGGGAGTTATCCTAGAGGGTATCGCGAGGGAAAAGCCCGAGTTCCGATATACCCAACCTCAAGTCACACTGTCTCGCCCAACACAAAATCTGGCGTTTGATCATCCACTTGCTCAAAGGACAGCAAACATAGCCGAAACAATCCTAGGTGCCCGACCTCCAATCCAGGGCAAAGCCTTCTGGTGCGATGCAGCGTTGCTCGATAAAGCTGGGATTCCCACCATTGTATTTGGTCCTGCAGGTGAGGGATTGCACGCTAAAGAGGAATGGGTCGAGGTTGAAAGCCTGAAGCAGATGGAAGCTATCTACGCCAAATTGATTCAAGAATTTTGTCTATAATACTACGAGGGCCTCTGGACGTGGCATAACGAGGTGGACGGACGGATAGCCCATTGTATATTTGTATCTATAGCTAGACTATCTACCACCAGAAACTCGAAAATACTCTTGTTTATGCGAAACGATAAGGTATCTAGTCGGGATATACGATACTTAGATATACAAGAGCAAGACGAGTTCTGATTGGTCACCGCAATGATGAGTCATCAGCTCTTGATCTTTCTCTTTTCTCCCTTTCCTTTATTTCCATCCTATTCTATATCTATACCTATATCTATATCTATATCTATATCTCTGCTCAATATCTCTGATGCGCTTGTATCCAGGCCTTTGGATCGCAGTGCCAAGTCATTTGTTTGTCAGCTATGGATCATGGCCAGAATGTGTTGAACCAACAGCCTGCGCCTGACTGCCCTTCAAAGTTCGACGATAAGATAACATCTGAAGATTGGCCCAGATCTCAGTTCAAAATTGGAATTCCCAAATAATGATCACCCATTGTTTGACTTTGACTCCCAAGATGAAGTCTGGGCATTTATGCCAGTGATCGACAATTGCAGTTTCAACAAGTCCCCCCAGGCATTCACCGCGACAGATCATAGATACCAAGATGCCACTCATCAACTAAATCTTCAGCCTCTGGCAGAATCAACTTTCAACAATGTCTCTCAGTGGCTCGATGGTGCTTACTCTCCACCCGAGCCATGCGCCTACTGCCATCGACATCGTTTGCAGTGCCTCATCATTCGCACCACGCCCGCTAATCCCAATCCTGTAACGTCATGCTCAAGCTGCGTTGCTCTCTTCAGGGAGTGCAGCTTGGCTCACTGAGAGAAACGCCAGGCGTCGCGATTTGAGACCGTATCTCCCGTCTTTAGTAACCTTCATGGACTAGCAGAGGATGTGGATGAGGTGGTAAGTAATTGATGTCCGGTCCGGAATTCATCTGATTTTATGTGTAGGGTATCCAAGTGGAAGAGAATGCAAAAGCAATGGAGCCCGATAATGACCGCAGAGAGTCCAAACAACTCCTCAGGAAGGGTGCGAGAACGTTGAAGGCGTGGTTCTATCAGCATCAGGAATATCCCTATCCCAACGAGGCTGAAAAGGAAGAGCTTTCAAAGGAGACTGGGCTCTCCGTGAAACGAGTGTCAACTTGGTTTGCAAACGCTCGGCGACGCCAGAAACAGAAACAGAAATCTGCAGCTCCACCAACCGAAATTTTCCGATTCGGTTCACCTATGCCTTCTATGACTCCTATGGAGCGGTGGCAGGCGACCCCTCCAGAAGATGAAGCAGTTCCCCAATCTACCATCGAGAAAGCGATTCCAACTAATGGGTCTGGGCCTTGCATGAGCACATTTTCAAACAGCTTCAACGACTTTGATTATCTTCTAGATTTGGATGACGATTCATCTCATTTAGATTCGTCTGCAGCGAGTCTCGGAGGTAAATATTCAGAAGCATCCTCTGATAGCTTTTCATCAGCTTGGAGTCATCACTCTTCGGGTGACAATGGCCTGTCGTTTTCATCTCTGCCCAAGCGTCCACGACCAAGGCCAAAGCGAGGACGGCGCAAAAGTACATCTGAGGGTGCATACCAATGTACATTTTGCACGCAGTCGTTCAATAAGAAGAATGACTGGTGCCGACATGAGAAAAGTGTACATATATCACTTGAATCGTGGATATGCTCCCCCGACCTTCAGGATCTCCAGCCTTCGGCACCTGCACTAGCAGAATGCAAATTCTGCGACACCAAAGGTCCATCTCGAACTCACTGGGAAACGCACGACTTCAATGTCTGCGCCGATACACCCATCGCCGAGCGATCATTTACACGGAAAGATTACCTCTGGCAACATCTGAAAAAATTCCACGCTTGCACAAAACTCCCGGTGGCAAAACTTGAAGATTGGCGCTGTCAAGGCAATAACATAACTAGTCGATGCGGTTTCTGCGAAACAACTTTTCCAACGTGGTCTACACGAATGGATCATTTAGCAGGACACTTCAAGCAAGGCGCACGAATGTCGCAGTGGACGGGGGACTGGGGCATGGAGCCAGCTGTCATGGCTCGTCTGCGGAATGCAGTTCTACCTGCTGAAAGATCCTTTATAGTCTTCCCAGATTGAGCTTGATAGGTACCGTTGAGTGCTGTCACTGCGCGTTCTATTCGTCCGTCTCTTTCGACACTGGATAAATGCTCATATGGCTATAAACTAACCAAGTTATCTCATTCCGCATATAACGGGATGGTTCAGCTTTTGATACCTGAGAGGCCACCTGAGGGCGTGAACATGCCCATCAATCAGTCCATCAACTAAAGTCGTCATCATCGTCGAGTATAACGCGGGGGTTTTTAGCCGGTTCTCGGAAGTTTGTTGACGATTATATTAAATAGTGAACGTAATGAATGGTTAGTTTCGACAGGCATTCAAATATAGACGTAGCCTTCTGAATCTCTCTTGGGAAATCGAGAGAAATACCCAGTCTTACTGCAGGCGACAAGCCTGTGGACTCTGAATTCTTGGCTTTTGGTGCGAATAGTAGGTAAGATCTAAGAACTTGCCAGTGTGAAAATAGCTGCCCTCGATTAGCGACATTTCTCCTTGACAACCGAAGCTGCTAAACGCACCTTTTATGGCGACAATTACCATTTCCTTCATGGATGCTACTGTCCACACAAGTTGATCTAGGATCCTTTCTGCCATCATTGCCATGGATTCGATTACTTTTCACTCTCTGTAGCGTTGATCAAGTAGAGTTCAGATGTTATGTTATGAAGGAACGGTGAATGTAGTCAAAGGGTTAGGCCTAGAGCAGCAACATGTGGTAATCAAGCTTCAAAGTTTATATTAGCATGATTGGCGAGGACAAGCCAATTCACCACATCATTAGATATCATACAAAAATGTTCAAGATCGACAACCACGGCCCTTCAACGCCGAGATAAAGAAAACACTACAGCCTCCAACGACAATAGTAATAACATGCAACCTTCAATAAACCGTGCACGTCGAATCCATCCTCAAGAGAAGGCCTTGGTAGGCCAACTGAAATTTAAAGACCAATGAAGCAGACTCCAAAAACAGCAAAGAGCATAAGCAATGCCATATCAATAAATGACCTGGCGCCTTTAGCTGTCATCAGAGGGGTCCTTGTGGCCGATGACGCTGCTGCTACAGCAGCACTAGCACTGGCTGCATTGCTAGCGGAGCTCACTGACTTAGTAGTAGAATTAGCTGAGCTCACGGTGGCATTGGCTGAGGCGAGGGCGAGGGATTTGAATGCACTGAAATTCTGGGTTTCATTTGTTGGTCTTCGTGTGGCATTAGTATTACCCAAACAACAGAGGCAAAGAAGGAGACAGAGAGACATACGCATTTACGGCAAAAACCATGCCCTTTGCGCAATGTCCGGTCTGGCTGCAATGAGCATAGATAGGCTTCGTATCATTTACCACGATTGAAAAGACAGGTATGCTGTTATTATTAACAGGCATAAAGCCCGATGAGAAGCCAGTCACATTTGTCGTGTCAGTGTCAATAGCATCGCAAGGAGAGGCGAAAGTAGATTGAACGACAGAGTGATTCTAGAGTTGGAAGCCTTTGTTAGAGCTACTCTGCGCATCTTGTTCCCAGATCACATGAAAAGAGGACGTACTTTTGTACGGAATTGGAATTGAATTATTTCTCCTGCTTTCGCCTGAATATTATCTGGCGAAAAGGTAAGTGACGAGTTTAGTCCCACTTGAACGACATGGATTGTAGCATTGTTCGAGGATAGAGCCATAGCTGCTGAGCAGAGCAGTAAGACTGAAGGAAAAATAATAGAGAACTGCATTTTGGACAATGATCGTAGTTTTCCAATATATATATATAACCGCTGTGTAGGTAATCGACCGGCGATTTCTACTGGTGGGGAGAGTAGTAGAAGAAGAGAAAGAATAGATGCTAAGCAGAATTTTGAAATGGGAGTTCCTATTTTAGATAAATGAAAGATACTCATATATACGGCATTAAAAGCCATAACGTCCCTAGATATAGCAGGAATTTTATTGACCCCCAACATTTTTGGAACGCAACACGCTCCAGAAAGATGTTGCATACTGAGAGAATGTCCCAAATTCTGTTCCACTGTCGCGCACGATACGAAGCACAGTTGGGTTGGCGAAATTTCCCTTTTGGGCAACTCGAGACACATTGGGGCAGCAAACAGGGGCTGTTGCAAGGTTTGAAATTTGTCTCAGCATTAACACCCATACGAAATACGTAACAAGTTCTCAATATACTTAACAAGTAAAACCTGGCTTCTCCATGGTTCTACAAATTGTCAGAGATGAACAACAATAGAATCCTTCATCGTTAACCATCTTGTGATTCAACAAGGTGACGTGGAAAGGCCTACACATCAAGTGTATCAACATTCCAAGCATGCAGTAATCATCAAACAAATAACATTCAAAAGACATTGGTATCTTGCATAACGCCCATCTCGTAACAGTCATTTACACGGTCATTCCCTTAAAAGTCAAGTATCATTTGCGGTGCCAATTTCTCCAGATCTTCAACCTACGAATGCACATGTCAGCACTCATTCTCGCAGTCTACCTTGTAGCCAAAAAGATCCTCTAGAAAAATAACTAAATAATATATGCGCAACATACCTCAAGAAACCCATCCATCACCGACCTCCCGGCTCCATCTCCATTCGCGGCATTACCCTCCGCTCTCTCATAAGCAGCTCGAGCCAGTGCCTCCCTGACAAATATATCGATATACTTTGCAACGACATCATTTGCATCCTTCGCAATCTTCGTCTTCGGATTCTGGAAGTGATGATGTAAAAGCCTCGTCAAGAGTTTTGGTGGTATCCCTGGTTCGCCAGACTCGATATCACGTGGCCTGTCATTTGTGACAATCTCTGCAAGTATGTAATCGGGTTCCTCAAGCGGGGAGCCGCTTCTACTCGTCGAAGGGCTCTCATCGTCGTTGTTGCGGACAAGGTTGCTTTCGTTGCCATCATCGTCGTCCGATGCGGGTTCGGAGCCAGATGAGAGAGATTGAGCCTTTCTTTTCCTCGATTTTGTCGTTCTGGCTTCTATAGTGCTAGTAGTAGTAGGTTTTCGGACAGACTTTGTCTTGGACGTCGATGCTGTAGAAGAAGATATCTTTTTGCTGGATGTTGTTTTGGACGAGCCTTCTATACCAGTAGACTGCCGTCGCGGGGGCTTGAAGGGCAAGCGATTGCGCTTCGCCTGGGCCGCATCCAGGCCATTGTTGACGGGCATATTGAGAGGGACGATTCACTCGGTGTCTTCTGCTAAAGCAAACAGAAAATGGAATTGCGTCTGGGTTGCTGCGACCAAGTTCTGGTTAGACGCGTGACCCGCGTTTTGCTGGATGGGGCTAGTAGCATTTAGGCCTTGTTTGGATTAGCGTCAGTTCGACTGGTTCCACTCCAGTTTGAATTTATGGCGTCAGTTGAACATTTGGAGCGAAAATAACTTCTGGAATGATAGGTTTAGGTGTTACTCGCCCAGTTGTCGTTAATACTTCCTTCTTCCATTGCCGTCGTCAATAAGAGTGACCGCAGCGGGGTGTACCGAACCGCGTCGGATCGCGTGTCAGAGCTTGCGACAAACAGCACACAATCTACCAGACGAGACGCATTCTATGATGATATAGCTTGTCAAGATGAACGATGCAGTCACATCTTTGCTGACTGAGCACTTCAGTTATACGCCGTTGGTGAGTAGATCGATGTTCTCACGGCGCGGGAACAGGGACGGAGATCGATTAACAGCACTTTTCTGTTCTAGTCACTCATCGACGACATCATTAATTCAATCAATAACCTCATCTATCAAGCAATATCGAGTCTCGAGAACGGCCTCCTCAATACTCCTCCTGAACGACTCGGGTTTGGCCATGCCGACAACGCGTCATCATCAATACCAGACACCGATGCCGACGGCAATATTGAGTATCCGGAAGCAAGGCTAGAAATTGAAAATGGACTGCATCAGCTCGAGACATTATTCGAATCATCGGTAGACAAGTCATTTGATAAACTCGAGATTTATGTTCTGAGAAATATCTTCACTGTGCCTGACGATCTTGTGAACTATATGAAACTGGGGCATTATGAGGTACGTCTACTCTGTAGCCATCGCCTTCATCGTCGTGTATCAGCGGCTAATGACTCAGAAAAATGGCAATTAGAATTTGTCATTTTCTAATCAAGATGCCAACGCCCCGACGCCGGAGTCAATAAACTTGCAGCGAAAGAAACTCAGAGAGACGCGCAAACTTCAGCAAGCGCTTCAGAACGAATGCTCACAAAACGATGCTGTAATCGCGCAGTTACGGGGTATACTCTCAATGGCGCAAGACAAGCCGGACTCGAATGCACCAGCAACCTCGGGGGGACTTCCAAATCTATCCTTCTTAACATCCCACCCCACTGCAAGTATGCTCCGCGTCGGCCAGAATAATTCGCTGACAACCAACACGGACTTTGTCTTATCGCAACTCCCTGCCCTGCATGCTGTGACGGAGAAATTACGAGCGAAGTTATCGACACTACCAAACACAATCCCCGCAGGTACCAAGAAGCGCAACGAAAGACAGGAATATATTGATAGTAGAATCAAAATACATCTTGAGCGCGCCGGTGAACCAGTTCTGGGTGATGGCAACACTGTGATTGCTGGGAGGAAAATCTCCAGCGCCGAAGCCCAGGCGCTTGAAGCGGTGGGGGGTATTCTTAATGATGAGAAATTATGAATGTTCGCACAAGGGGTTGGAACAGATTGTTATACCTCCCATTTTCATTAGTCAGGAGTACGGTACGGAGGATCAAGCGATGGCGTTTTGGGAGGGGGAGTATCTTAAATTGAATGATCGAATGAATTGACTTGAAATAAGTCCGGCGGTGTCGAGTTTGTCTATTATTTGTGGAAGTATTTCCGTCTGACTTATATGTCAATCCTTGAGCAACGCAGATGGAAGACATACGAGTTTCATGTTGCTGCACGTCAATTGCCTAGTAACATTTAGAGTGTAGTGATTACAGTGACACCACGAAGCCCAAGTCAGCCAGTATATCTATCCAAATAATGTGATACTGACAGAGTATACGAATGAAGAGTGTGATAGACCCATCGTGTATCGCGCACGATGATTGGTCCAGACCTGCATAAATGCATGGATCAATACCGCGCCGACCTTGTCGTATTAGGCTAGTGTGAGCTAAAGTAAGAATAAGGCTCAAAGCTCCAACTATAAATAACCAGCCAATGGCGATTGTGTCTCGCTCTTCGAACTTCTTCACGAGAAGCCCCGGCGCTTACATGCATCTGAGGCTTAAAAAGCTCATCCAATAAACAGGCCAGCTGCTTATTCCAGGGCCAGTCTCTCTACAAGCCCCCGGGCCATTGTCTACTTTTTTTGGTCGTTGTACGCAGGTACTAAGTGCGGAGTATCTCGATCTTGATGCCAAATTTAGCCCTACTTCGATCTAATTCGATGCCACCATTTTGCAGTTCTTCGCTTGGAGGCTGACAATAGTATGGATGAGTCTACGGTAGTGACGCTATTGGAAGATGCTAATGCCTACCTAGGTGAGTTTGAGTCACACTGCTTAGATGCGTATGATACAACCATGTACTGAGTCTGCGTTCTTATAATTAGATGACATTTCCTCTTTGATTGCATTTGTTATTTTCTCTTGCTCTCTTTGTCTTGATTTTATTTTGTTTTCATATTCTCCATTTCGTTTGTTTTACTCGAGTTTTGCTCTGGGAAGCAAACTTCAGTTCTCTTTTTATTTTAATTGATACTTTCCTTCTTTTTTACCTTCTGAGAAGATTTTAATTACATTCATTATTTTCTATCAGTCTTTCTCTTCACTATAATCCCTTTTGCGAAATATGGCTTCTGTATCCTCTGTCTCCGTGACTATCTCTCACCCGTCCAGCGCCTCCGACGTACAAGAGGCGGCATATCTTTCTCGAGCTCGCACCCTGCACTGGATACGCATGGGTCTTGCCATAACAATCCTTGGTGCTGCAACCGGAGTTGTGGGTTCCGAGGGCGAGTCTCTTAGTTACTACAACGTGACCAAGTCTTATTCGCGCGTTGGTTTGTCGCTGTGGCCTCTGAATCTAGACATTCGTGGCACATATGCTCTGCTAGCTTGCGGCGCTGTCATTCTTTTTCAGGCCATTATCTACATTACTATGGCATTTTTCCCTTCTGTTTGTGCATCCATTGGTCCTCGTATCAAAATTGTTTGGATGCTTACTTCGTTACTATCATCAAAATAGCCGTATCCTCGCACCCGACTTCTCAACTTACTTTCCTCCGCCGTTGGCCTATGCAGTCTGATTATCGCCATTGTTGGCGTAGCCTTCTCCATCTACTTGCCTTCAGCCAAGTATCCCGACGGGTACACAGTCGGAGAGACAATCCACAGCTGGACCTGCAAATGGGACTCCTTGAACGGTGTAAATGGCACCAACGCAAATGGCAAACCGCTGACTGCGCCGAGTCACTTCTCGCGTATCTGCACCGATTCTGAGGCCGGCTTCGTCTTGATGGGACTGCTTGTTGGATTGGAGGTCCTCATGGGCGCTGCTGGTGCCGCTGGTTTTTTGCTCGACCTGACTGTAAGCAGGCAGCGCAAGCTGTCCAATGCCGAGGCGGGAGAATTTGTTATGGAGACAAAGCACTGAAGTTGTGGGCTATAGATTTTGCATGTCATATGCTAGTGTCTATATATCAGCTCACTTTTGCGTTTGCCTTTTGAGGCAAAATCGTTTGGTTATTGCTCTCTCTTTAAGTTTTGTGGCAAGGACAAGTCGTTTTTCTGATGCTGGAGTTTGCATGTGAAGGAATCCGGTCGTTGACGTTATTTGATATTTCCATTGACGGATAAGTGCATTGTAAATGATGTTATCAGTTTCCAAAAAGACGTTTCATTTGATTTAGCTTTCATTTAAGCCCTTCAGAAGTAAAATTCTACTCAATTCACAGGCTGCAAGTGAATATTTAAGTCCGGTTTTACCCACAACTCAAAGTTCTCCTGTCCCTCCATCCAGTTCTTACTGCGTTCATCAATTCGCATATCGAACTCCCATACCAACCTCGTGAGTATCAACCTCATCTCTGCATAGGCCAGGCTCCTGCCAATGCAGTTCCTCTGTCCTATGAGGAACGCATTTACAGCATCGACATGATCACCTGCATACCTTGATTTCTCGTCTCCTTTATTGTAGAAGCGGTCGGGGTCGAAGTAGAAAGGATCAGTAAAGAGTCGTTCGTCATGATACATGGGCCACTGCCATATCCCCACGCGTGTGCCTCCTGAAACCAACCATCCAGCAATCTCATGGTCACCTGGAGGCACGAGACGCGGTGAAGAGACGGCGTCGGGTGGATAGCAGCCAAGAGCCTCATCCAAAATAGCGAGCATGTAGGAAAGGCCATTCACGATGGTGAGAGTAATCTCCTCCCTACTTTGGAATCGGCCTTCGCACCTCATTCACCAATTTTCGTAGCATATCCTCGTGCATTGCAAGCAGGTACACCGTTCCCGTGAGTAATGTCGCCGTAGTCTCGCTCTAATCAGTCACGCATATTGACACTCTGAGGCCTCCCTGAGGAATCGACGCTATTCTCTCGAAGTCTCCGCATAAGGAGATCAACGTAGCCTCCGATGAGTCCCTCCTGGGCTCTCATTGCCATTTCGCTGAACCCCCCGCTGAGTCGCTTCCTGAGCTCATGGTGGGCGTCGTCTGAAGAGCTAATAATGGATGGTGGTTGATCGTTGTAAGGGTTGTAAAATGCTATGTCGGGCGATAGGCCTTTATGCTTACCGTGAGAGAAGATATCACGCCATGCTTGAGGATCGGTGGATGGGAGCTCATTGGGCGCGATGCGAACTACCGGGCCATGATGCGTGTGGATTTCCTTGATGTGGTAGACAAGGCGGCCATGGGATAGGTGGTATAGCTTGGGGAGGACGGTGGCTCTATTGAGCAGAGGACCGGGAAAATTGCGCAAGCATAATCCGGTTTAGAAATATTACTCATGCCATAGATCTTAACGTCTGGGAAGGTTGACTTAAGTTCCTTGATAACATCAGAGTGAGGCCTGACCGTCCTCTGTAAGTTGGTCCAGCGTCTGGGTCCACGTGTCGACATCTAGGCCAAACTCGGAGGCGACAGTGCTGTAGCATTCTTTGCGGGACGACCGACCGCACTCGTATTCATACCATGTTGGCGAGTCAAAGATGTTCTTAATATGTCTGAGCTTGAGAGGGCTCACAAAGGCTGCATTACCATACGAGAGGAGGACCCCGTTCAGGTCGAGAACAATTGCTTTGTAGGGAGACCTGGTAACGTAAGTTAAGTTTGGATCAACTTGCAAAAGTGGTCTGTATAACAAAAGTATAGGGTCTGAATGCTAGATAATAAGGGCTTTTGCTAGAATGAATAACAGTATATACACCAGAGGATTTATCGGTTATAGGGATTTGGCTTGTCAAACAACTGATACGTTGCGATCACACTTCATCGGACATTTGACAAGTCTCACCAATCGCGCTTATCATACTAGACCAGAGCCACCGACTAGCAAAGAACAAATTGCTACATATCTTTAGGGGTTCATGGAATTGGAAGAGTAGCAACATTTGCTAGCTAGAAGATGAGTAAGATGTTCTACGTACTACATGCCGAAATAGAGTTCCTATTTTCTATTAAGGGTTAAGTATACGAAAGGTAGCTTCAAGCGCCCCCTCTCGTATCAGTTCCACTTCCTTAATATAAGGATTATACCGATCCTTCACTGTTGCATCTCTTCTAGTGACGAGAGGTCTCTATTGTCAAATTGGGGATAGCAAGCATTTGATCCAACATCTCCATACCTAGGTAGGTAAAATATCGCATTCCGTCATCTGATTCAGTGACACCCTAAAGAGAGTCAGAGAAGTAGCTATATATATTATCTGAATATGTTTTGACTTAGAGAACTACTAAACATGGTGTACGGAGTAATGTTGCCAAGTTTGCTGAATGCTCACAGTTCGCCCGAGGTGGTGGAACCAAAAAGCCCTAAATGTCCTAAAATGGTAATTGATGTTCCATTCCCGCTCAGTACGAATAGCACACTGACATTGTGCCTGGGAGTAGGATGGAGCTTATGACCGTTCAGCAAAACCACTCTGTAATTAATGGTTACGCCACTCCGTATTTGCGTACTCGTAGTTTCTAGCCCCCACTATATCGGCGTCGTGGTTGTCCCTGTAGAAAAAATAGTCCAATTCTTTATGAATTTTTAAGGTTCTTATTAAAGCATCAGCCTGTAGTGAGAAGCTCCTATGGATCTCGATAGATAATAGATGAAGACAAATCCTAAGTTAGTTCAGTATACAGGTGCTGACGTGAGACCTCTATACCCCAGGCGTGCAGAAGGATTATGGTGGATCTTCTTGTTGGATGTTGGAGGTAACGTAGTATTGTTACCCGGCGATAAGACATGTTGGTTATTCAATGATTCACATGGACTTTATCAGAGATATGATGAATATATTGAAACTTTTTAAGGGCTGACAGTGGAGTCAATCCTCATGTCATCGAACGCAAGGCGAAACCCTTGACAACAACACTTGATAAATGAATATACCTAACTCAGCTCCCTTCTGCAGCTCCATCCCATAAGCTGCGTACATCTCATCATATCTTTCTTCTCAGCTGCACCCCCGTCAATTATAGATCCGCCAGATTCATCCACTCTCCCCGTCAGTCTGGTCCCCATTTCTCCCATCCGATCCGACTATCGCACCGATGCTGAGATATCAACATGGCTTACCAATCGCCACACCGTAACCTCCGACAAGAACATTTGGGCCTTTTGGCACTCCGGGTTTCTCTCAATGCTACCTTGGTGTCGTCGTAACATTATCAATTGGGTCCGTCGTCTCGGCCCAGATTGGACAGTGCACGTGGTTGACTGTGTGCCCGGCTCGGAAACCAACGTCCGTCACTTTATTCCTGACAAGTATCTCCCGGGGGCGTTCCTGCATGGCACCATGGACGGGCCAAGCGTAGGCCGCACTCAGGCGACATAGTAAGTCTCCCACTTTATGGCTTCACGGAGGTATCTGGCTCGATGCTGGAACGCTCCTGTTCCGCCATGTCGAGGACGTTTGCTGGCGGCAAATAGAGGACCCAAGCACCCCCTACGAAATGGCTGGGTTCGTGCTAAGCCTGCGTCCGGACGAGGATGCCATGATTAACGGCTTCATTGCCGCCAAGAGGAATAATCCTTTCATCAAGCGCTGGCACGACATCTACACCGCCATGTGGATAGGGGGCGTCACCAACGCAAACGGATTCCACAAGCACCCTCTTCTGCGACATCTGCCGCTTCTAAACCCCCCGTTGAGCAAGAGTAATCTGAAGCTTGACGTGACTATGGAGCCCTTCACTGACTACCTCGCCCACTTTGTAGCTTTTGAACGGCTGCGAAAACTCATTGACCCGAGTGACGGCTTTGACGGGCTCGAGTATTATCGTAAGCATATACTCTTCGCGAAGGCCATGGAGGAATCATTTAGTGTATAGCCAAAGACAAAATGGTCTGGCCCACTACAGTTTGCCTACCTGGCAACGTGTAGAACTGGAGAACCTTCCGACGAGGCGAAATGGCCGAGGACGTTTGCAGAGTATCTGAGATGGGGAAGCGTCCATCTGGATCAGACGAGGCAAATGGTCACTTATAAGATAGATAACAGCAAGGAGAAAGTGTATCACGTTGGAGTGCTTGAGCCTGCGGCGTAAGGCTCTGATCAAGATATCAGTCTGAGATATAATCTATGTGTGTTGTCGATAAATATCAAATAGACAGACATATGGAATAAACATCGAATGCAAAACTCAATTATTATTGGCTGCGGGTGTATACTAGGATTATGTATTCTACTAACCATATCTGGCTAGTGCTTACTCTTGGGCACTTGCTACACTCATCGTACCCCCGCACTCAATGGCAACAAAACACACCTCGTCTTATCCTCACGATCATCTCGGTCGGGTCTGGACATCTCACAACTGCGGGTGTATCGAAAGTCCAGAGAACACTGTTTAATCAGACACCATGAGCGGCTTCCGCGGGGTGATGAAGGAGGGATGGCATCCCAAAGGCAAACAGGGCGGCAAAGAAAGCTGGCGAGGTGACTTCAAAGGCATCAATCAAGTGGTGAGTTGTGTCCCCTAAACAGCTATGTTTCTATACTGACAATTTACTATCAGGCCGGCTGGGTAGGAAAGGGCAGAGATCCCAATGCAGAAGAACGATCGGAACACGTCTCACGACCCTTGTCGTCGCTGAAGGATCCATCGTCTTTTGGACCACCACCAAAGCGCGTAGGTGCCGGCGCACCGGCAGGCGTATCCCCTAGAGCAACACCTGGACCTCCCCGACGTGGTCTCGGAGCTCCTTTAGCACCGGAAGAGATGCCCCAACGACCCGATGAACCCGAGGAACAGGAAGACGAGGCTGCGGCAGCGCCTGCGCCCCCGCCTTTACCATACCGTGTAAATCGAACTGGGATCAGCACAGAAGGTCTTCCTCCGCCTCCCGTCCGGCGTACAGATTCTCCTATAGATTCTACGGCGTCTTCACAATCTAGACCTAATCTTCCTCCTCGCTTACCTGCTCGAAATATGACCTCAAATTCACCTTCGCCGCCCCCACCGCCATACTCAGAAACAGATAGTTCAATCCAGATGAACCAGGACTCGGTGTCGCGCCTGCAAAATGCTGGTGTGTCTGTTCCTGAGCTCGGAATTGGCCGAGGAGACAGCGAACAGTCCACCACAGCTCAAAGGGGAATGAGCAATCAAGTGAATGAGCTTCAATCCCGCTTCGCAAAAATGTCGACGCCGGGATCTCAAAGTCTCCAGAGTGCTCCAAGTCCCGATGAACGTCCTTCGACCACGGCACCATCTGCTCCACGGACAGGATACGATGCACATAATACAACAGCATCGAGGACGGCACCACAACCTCCGAACAACCTACGACAGCGCAGCAATGAGCATATTGAAACCGGGAAACAGAAGCTTGCAGCCTTCAATCAGAAACACCGCATCACGGAGCGCATCCATGCATACTTTGAAGAACAACCGGCAGAAGCATCTAGTCAACAAGCGCAGAGCGTGGCACCGCCTCCGCCCCCGCATCCCAACCTGAGCAGGCAAAATTCCAACATCGATGTGGAGGTTCTGAGTAGACGAAAAGCGCCGCCTCCCCCGCCTCCTGCCAAGAAGAGCTCCTTGAAGTCGAATCCAGTGAGCAACAATAGTTCTAGTAGGAGCAGTATTAACGACGGCCGCACGCCCCCTCCTCTGCCTCTGGGAACCAAGCCCCGATGAGCTGTGACTAGTAGACCAATCTCATATGAACACTGGATGGATATCATAAATCTTGTTCTACATTCTGTTGGGCTGAGGCCATATGTAATTGTTCATATTGCCGCCGTTTGTCGAATCGATGATTATCGATAACGTCCGAGAGCGTTTCTGTTTTGTTGGGGGGCGCCCGTTTCCGCCGTTACGCCGTTACGCCGTTACGCGCCCCGGAATAAAATACGCGGGCGCTCACGTGACCTGCCAGTTGCGGGCGCTGGATCGCGTGAGGATGACGTCTCGACTCTGACTCGATCCTGCTTGCGACGTTTCTTTCCCTGGGCCGACGATAAGCACAACTACTTGACTCTGAATTATGCATGCAAACATGGATAATCTTGCACAGTGCGCAGTGCACAGAACAAGCCGAGGTTCCTCCCTTTTCCCAACAAATGCCCTCGGCGGATCCACTCTGACGACAGTGTGTATTTGCAATACGGCCCATAATTACACGAGTGACCGCGCATGCCAAAAAAAATATAATGTTGAGTCTCTCATTCTCCCTTCCTCACACTTTCGTCTTCTCCAGAAATCATTTTTCGCCGCTGACAGCAGCTCTAAGTCTCTGCAAAAATGATCGATTCATCGTACTACGGCCAGTCAGGCCCGTCGGTGGGCTTCAGACTCCCGCCGTCTTCTTTCTTCCAATTGCCCGGCTCGCTGCCAATGAGCCTTGCGCCTCCAGTGAATGAGCGCTCCCTCTCGCAGCCATTCCAGATTTCACCAGACCTCTACGCGAAACTCCTCGATTACCGAGTACCACTCACAATTGGAAGCGTCTACGCGACCACCGTTATTCTCCTCAACCGAGTCAACAAGTCTCGCGGATACAAGCCCTGGGCCATTAGCAAGACCAGTTGGTTCAAACTCCTGGTTATCTTGCACAATGTCTTTCTCGCAGTCTACTCCGCATGGACATGCGTGGGTACGTGGCGGACAATGCGCAGCACAATCCCTCGCTTTAACAACGAATTTGGTGCCGCTGGTGTCATCGATGGTTTCTGCAGGGTTGCCGGTCCTCGTGGTCTGGGAAATGGTGCCTCGTACAATTCAACAAGTGACCAGTGGTTCATGCCTAATCCTGAATATAAATTAGCCGACAATGGTCTCCCAGATCCCACTGATGTGGGACGTTTGTGGAATCAAGGTCTTGCCTATTACGGGTGGATCTTCTATTTGTCCAAGTTCTACGAAGTTATCGACACCGCAATCATCTTAGCCAAGGGCAAGAGGAGCTCCACACTGCAAACCTACCACCACACCGGTGCCATGCTGTGCATGTGGGCGGGTATTCGCTACATGGGACAACCGATCTGGATCTTCGTTTTGGTCAATTCGTTTATCCATGCGATGATGTACAGTTATTACACACTCACCGCGCTGCACATCCGTGTCCCCAACGCAATCAAGCGTTCACTCACGACAATGCAGATCACGCAGTTTGTCTTTGGCACATTCTCCGCCAGCTCATACATGTTTGTGCGATACACGATCCCTGTTACCGCCTCTCAGTCTGTGTTCTGGGACCATGTCACCAAGTCGATCCCGGCTGCTGCATCGGCTGCCGAATCTGGAATTGCCGCTGCTACTGCTTCCGCAGGTCTGGTTCCATGGTTAAAGAAAATCGCATTCCGTGCTGCCGGTGCTGAAGGCATTGCCGAGAACGTGCTCAATGCCCAGGGACAGCATTTTGGTGCAGATGCTCTGAATGCTGCACGGTTCTCCCAGACACAGCAAGAACGACTGTCTGAAAATGCCGTTTTCTACAAATCCATTGACTGTGTGGACAACAGTGGTCAAGCGTTTGCCATCTGGTTGAACGTCTTGTATCTCCTCCCGCTAACCTATCTTTTCGCCCGCTTCTTTGTCAAGTCCTACCTTCGCCGCATGGAGCCTGTTGAGAGACAAAAGCCTTCGACCCAAATCCAACAAGTGGAGCAAGCCGGTCTCGATGCGCTAAAGGGAGTCCGTAGGGAGATTCGTAAGGCTGCTCTAGAGCAAAATGGTGATGGTGGTGACACTTCGGCAACAGACGAGGAATTTTCGAATGATAGATTGAAGCCGCTTAGCTCAATCACAAAGAAGGCTGCAGCTAAACACTGAGCCAACGACTTCGAGGCTATTGCACCTTGCCAAGTTCAATAAATTTGACGTGTTACCATGCGCTCACATATACTCGATGTGCCTTTTCTATTTTCCTTCTCAAAAAAAACGGTGTTATGTTCATTTAATCTACTTCCGAACGCAGACTTGTTGACACATGTTTGCTTTTCACGTTACTGGCGCTTGTTGGGGGGTGGGTTATGGACCGGTCGATTTCGACAGCGTTCTGTCAATTCTGTTACTAACTTGTACATATATGGGACTTTCTTATCATAATAGCAACTCCATCCATTAAATTCGTGCTTCGTATTGTATTATGTGTGGTGAAGTTGTGGGTCTCCATGGATACTTTGATTGGTGCATTTCCTGCGGGTAGGCTTGCCCTATCTATACTGGCAGCGGGGCCGTGACGTTGATCTGGATCAGAATCACTGGAGGCGCCCTCTCCGGGGACGCACTGCCGGAACGAAAGTAAATCCGAGGCAATCACGGGACTGTCATCACGTGATGTCCCGATTAGGCCATTTTCTACCTCGACGTCCAGGCACCGCAGCGCTCCCTAGCTCGTTCGCTGGGTGGGGTCATGTGCACGCGGCAGACATTTTTACCCTCCATTTCATTCCGGCATTGATCAAGAAATATACATCGTATTGCCTGCTGGGCTCAGTGAGGTGGATGTGATTATTGCGAGAGGTCTGAGTATGGGAGCAATACAATACTTGTACTACAGCGGGAGGAACTACAGGCTGCACCGTAGCAGCAAGACCCGCTGAAGCTGATCCGGTGCTGATCCTGAGCTGAGAATTTTGGTTGTCGAGGGCAAAAGCAACATTGGCATACCTGCCATCGCTGTGCTTGTTCTCTTCTTCGCAAGTCTGATGCCAAGTAACATAGACAACATGCTTTACAAGACGAACAAGGAGGAGCAGCTCGGAGATAGAGAACTTTGTCGTTCCATCTGGAGGCGGCTCATCCACGAATTTTATGATGTATAGCCGAGCACAACAATCTGATATTGACTCCTGGAACACACCTGGCTGGTCGCCTGACGATATGTTGCAGAATAATCTGCTAACTAAGCATCTAGATGGAGACATACCATGGGCTCGGAGCCAAAGATACACATGGTCATGATGGTCCAACTCACGTACCCGAGTGGAACTTATCGTGGTACTACATCAAAAAGCAATTTCGTTGCAGCAGTGGAGATGGTTGGATGGCCGATATCTAGGCAATGCGTGACATCAATCACAGAGTGCACAGCGTAGAGGCACTCGGAATCGCAGACCTGAGATTCTGCTCCTAAATGTTGCTGCAAATACTAATAATACCGTTCTGGCTGTAGGCGAAAGGACGGCTGATCTCTTTATACAAGAGCTTGGTATGCAAGAAGTAAAATTATTTTCTTCCTTTGCCCATTGAAATGCCTACCCCACATGAACAAGGAAAAGGTAAGACATCTCTAAGCCCCTTGCCTGTGGATTTAGGTTATAACCGTTGATTGACTTTGCCCCAAAAAAAAGAAAAAGAAGAAGAGTATAAAGCGTCTCCTGCGTCTAGCCATGGACAAGAACTCTTACAGGCACCAATTGATTGATAGAACACAATTATCATAACATGAATAGCTACCAATGTATATGAAGTAGGTCGCGGTTAACTTTATAGCCCACAAATAGCCGAAGAAAGCCGAGCAACTAACCACATATCGACTAGTTTATACTCGAGATAATATCGATCCATTATCCAATCAGCTTAACTCAACCCTTATCTCCACTTTTGTCTCAAGGGCCTCGACTCGCCGCGGCCCGCGGCCCATCCCAGCAACCCTAACCTAATTTACTCTAGTCTAATTTGACATCAGTGGCGCATCTAACTATTTGAATTTGACATGCTTATGCAAATGTAGGGCAGATAACTACGAGCTATTGAATGTTTCTGTGTTATGGGAACTCAGCAGTCAAATTCAAAATTCAATGCCTAACGCTCTGTTGCAAGAAAAAATAAACTCATCAACAACCACAAAATATTGAAAGAAAAGAGGTTAGAGAGGAACGGCTATCTGACTTTACAAGATCCAAGCCGCGGAGACGATAATTATAAAAGGAGAGACACAGAGAAAATGATACATGGGAAAGGAAGAAAATGAACAGTAGAGTCTCTCCGAAAGCGGACGAAGAACCAATGACAAATGACAACGCTCCAAAATGTAAGGAAACTAGTTACATAGATATGACCACAAGAGTGCGGAAGAGTTCAGTGGCTTGCAGGGACAAAACAATTCATGTTGCGATTTGAGAAGTGACTGTATTCGGATTGAATAGCAAAGGGAGGAAAAGGAAAAAAAAAAAATCATTAATGCCGCGGCCGCCCAAAACACCGATGATCATAGAATCACCACGGACAGCTCAAGGAGAATCGCCGAGTAGAAAACAGATCGGCGAAAGTGCTGAAAGAACGTAATGATTTATAACTGGAAGTCGCTGGCGTAGAGAAACAATTCGATTCGCTCATGTCCAAGTAATCGATCGCAATTTATGGAGTAAAGAATTGAAATTTACAAATCGGTCTAAGGATCCGAACAATATATCAGTCGGGGTTCTTCTCAACAAGCCTTCCCATCTGTTAAATGTAAGGGACGATAAAAAGATAATGTTCCGAAAGCGACGCTGTTATGCTAAACGCGAATCGAAATGCCACTAGAGAAAATGCGTGTAGATCTTCGATGTCTCGTGAACTTCCATTTCCTAAATAAGTTTGTTAGTATCTTCGCACACAATCAGACCAACCGATTTGCTTACCATTTTCAATGTGTTCAGTTCCTCCTTGATTTGTTGCGCCAGCAATGGAGTCAATTTGTTGCAAGTCGCGGTATCTCCACGTCGGTCGTACTCACCACTAGGCCACGTCTCATGGAATTGGATGCGTGGGCTAAAGACAATGCTCTTAGCAACCACTGGTTGCGGCGTAATTGGAACGCTTTTTGATTCGGATGCGTATTTTCCCTGCGTTAAGAAATAGTCCTCGCCTTCTATCTTTACTGTATCCGTTCGTCGGTGACCACCACGGTGCGATTGTTCTTCAGGTGTGCTAGGGGCGCTGGAGTTGGGGGATTCGGGCAGAGTTGGAGGGGCCAAATCGTTCGGCTTTCCGACAGGAGAGGCGCTTCCTGAGTCTGCAAGACAATTGATTGTTAGAGCGTTGATAGGGGGGAAATAAAAGAAATAAAAAAAAAATTATATTCGTCACAGATGAAAAAGAGCATTGCACTCACGTTTTAAGATCCCCTTTTTCACAGCGGCTAACACTTCAGCACGCTCTCGCTCTCCGCCAACAATGCTTTTGCGTGAGCTGCTAGTGTCGTGCAAATTGTGCTCCACTACTACTGCAGAAGCTTTGGACTTGTCTTTTGTCGTCTGGATCTTCGGGAAAACAGTGCCACCTCCGCTTTGTTCGCGAGGGTCAGGATTTGCGGTAACTATCTTGCGTTCAGCTTCGATATTAACTACCGACACCTGAGGAGCAGAGGGTTCAACAACTATTGGTTCGGAATTCATGCTATGGATCGACTTTGGGCGGAAAAGACCAACAAGAGACCGTGTGGACTTCTTCATACCCCTGCCCATCTTCCGTAGCATAATAGACGCAGAGGATGCTGTCGAGGATATAGAAAGATTGTCTGTGGAGCCTAATTGATGGGAATAGATACTATTACCCAGTCCATTGGCTTCTTGCTGTGCAGCAATAGCAGCTTGCTCCGGATCCAGTTCTTCGCTGGAAATTTCCGGTTGATCTCCATCTAGTCTACCCAGGGCGTTCTGGGCTGAAACCTTGCGAAGCTCGGCGGCACTCCCAAACGAGAAAGCCCTCCGCAGACGTGACTTGCCCGGCTTTCGACCACTCGCCTTGCTGATTTCGGCTAAACGCTGTGCGGCGGGACTATTTGGTGGCTGGGTCGTAGCTTGAGAAGCAGGAGATGGGGGCGATGGTGAGGGACTGCTTGTCACTTGGTTAGATAGCGGAGAAGACTGGTGAGACGGATTTGTTGAGAATTTCGAGTCAATGCTTGTAGGAGCCAGACTTTTAGGCTCGGCGTGACGAGTTTCTACCGGGATGTTTCTCTCCGATTGTGAAGATGCAGGTCGAGACAGCTCTGGGGTTGTAAATTTCAGATCTGGCAGCGGCGCGAATAGGGGAGAAGTATCCAACGGTGATTCCTGTGAGAAGGCATCCATATTTGCCCAGCTACGACGTCTATATCGCTTGGCAATCTCGGGGCTCGGCTGTTTCGCAAGTCGGCTGTCATCTGCACTGGGTGTTCTGCCATGTACAACCACTGAAGGCCGTGAGGGTTGGGGAAGAGTTACTGTCGTCGCAGATAGGTCGTAAGAGGAAGAGCGAGCCGGTATCGGCGCAGCGGGTTGAGCAGTGGATGGAGTATTATCTTCGGTGGTGCGCTTTCCTCGTCGATAGCGGTCAGGCAATGGCTTTGTTGTCGTCGAGGACGAGGGTGAAGTTGAGGGAGAGTGTGAGGAAATAGACGATGGGATGGAAGTAGATAAGTTGAGATGAGGAGAGGTGGTTGACAAAGGTCGAGGGGTCATGTCTGTTGTTCGCCGTCGAGAGGAAAGAATGCTATCATCTTGTGATATGTAGGAAGGTCGAGAAGAAGAATTAGAAGACGCAGAAGACGATACAGAGCCAGCTGCAAAGTGATGGGAGTGTTGGGGAACACTATTCTGCGTGGTAGATGTGGATGAAGGGAGGCTGTCTCGTCGACCCTGGGACCAGGACATCTGGCGTTGCTGTTGAGAATTCGCGGTCCCAGCCAGCAGACCTGGGGTGCTAGTAAAAGCGTAAGGAGCAACCGAGTTCCTGCTGGCGGCGGCGGAAGTGTTCACGCCATTGTAGGAATTGAACGACATGGCGTGTCTACGGCCCACGTGAGTCTGGGAAACCTGGGACGCCGAAACAAAAGAATTCTGACCGGATGTTGATGATGCTGGACGACTTTGAAGTAGCGTTACAGTACCGTTCTGTTGAGGAATTGTCTGAACCAATGCTGCCATGGTGGCTCTTCTCACACAAACTAAACACGATCTTTGCACGTCGCTCCCACTCTTTTGGTTATCGACAATCGAATGTGAGAGTGTTGTCGCCAATACTTCAGGGGGATAAGGCTTATAACAAATCTTCCCTCTCTTAGTTCTCAAACTTTTTCCCGTCTCGCTCCCTAATTGATTGTGATTGTTTTCCAGGCGAGTGATCAAACGAATGAATTGACGGGAGGCAGCAGAAAGAAGGAATTATAGACGATGCCTGATCAGTCGGAGTAAGTCAGCAGCCAATGACGACGAGTTGAAGACAAAACCAGAAGGAAAGGGAATCTGCGAAGATGGAATCGATGCCAGGAGGACACAGAAGGATAGAATGGTATGCAATTTGTTTTCTGTTTTAAGAAGAAAAGAAGGACAGAACAGGACAGGTGGTAGGTAGGCTACCTACCCAACTTGCTAGGAACAAGGTGCACGGTCGGCAAGAACAGGAAATGCAAAAAGACAAACGTCCGTAGTTTTGCAACAAAGCCAATATCGACGAAGCAATCGGTATTTGATGGAATGCACGAAATGGAAATCACAGCAGTTGAGGACCGACTGGCTGACTCACTGGTAAGGTATTCGGGGTGGAAGTTGGAAGAAAGAAGTTTGTTGTCGACAAGGGCCATGGAAACACGTAAGGTTTCCGGAGGCAAGCGTCCAAAGGAGATTCAAGCCATGTACGCGAAACAAGGAGTCCACCAAGGCGAGACAAAACGGACAACGAAGCGAAGTAAAAGAAAAGAAAAGAAAAGAACCGAAAGAAGAAGGAGAATATAAGATAACCAGATCCGAGTGAAGTATTGAGGCAATGTCTGCTGCTTCTGATGGTGATGGTGATGGTGATGGTGATGATGATGGCATGCACAGACGAAGTGGGCCGTTTCCTCTCTGTCTCTGTGTCTCTCTCTCCGTGGAAAATGTCAACAGCAGAGGAGAGAAACGAGAACGAGAAGAAGGGGAATGGGGAGGAGGAAGGAGGGAGGGAGGGGGGAGGGATTAGAAGGGAAGAGAGGGCAAAAAAATAGAAGAGGGAAAAAAAAAAAAAAGAAAAACAGCGAGGTGAGGTTAAACAAAAGAGCGAGGACACAGCGAGAGATAGACAGAGGAGGAGAGGGAGGAGAGACAGCGAGCGAAGGAAAGAGCCAGGGGAGCGCCAGGAGTGGCCAGGGCCGGCGCGGGAGTGGGGTAGCCCGTGGTTGGTTAGACTGACTGACGCTTGCTTGCCTCGCGTATACGACGTCGTAAGGTGCTGGCACGGCCGGCGAGAAGATACACGCCGTAACTACTACATAAACATACTCCGCACATGTCTTTCACTGCGTAGACTCGCAAGAACCGCTGCGCTTCAACGAGCGTGATTCCATCCGGCCAGTCGACCACAGCACCGTGAAAGACACGCGCGATGCCCGATGCAGCCTAGCGCGAGCGTCCCTAGTGCTAGCGGGACGTGCGGGCTTTCCAATGGGGTTAGTGCCAAACAACAGCTCTTAGTCCTATTATTTATTGTCTGCCCCGAATCCCGTGATTGTCGCCAGAGATACTCGGTAGGCTACACCTCTCGTCTTCTGTGCATTGCGAGACTCGCTCCAGGTGGGTGGCCTAGAGACTGGAGGAGTGAGTGCGACGGAGTCCCCGGAGAAACGTGATCGGCGTGATTGGTGCTGCTGGGCGGAAAAGCCGCCCAGCGCCAATCAGAGGCATCGAAACAGACGCTGCACAGTGCACACGCCAAAGACTTAGTCGAGGGCTAATAGATTAACAGAACCCTTTGCGACTCTCCGGCCCTGCACGACATTCGTTTCATACGCCAAATCAAAAAAAGCCTCTATATTTTGTTTCTCGCATTCGTATTCCTACGTGCTACGGAGTACCTAGGTAGTCGGGGGGCTGGAGCCAGAAGATCGCGCGCCTCAGGGCCGAATCGAGCACACGTGGCCGGCATTCCAAAGCGAAACATACATGTTCCGTAGGCATGTCTCGACGGCGCACGGAGAAGGGGGAAGAATACAATAGAACATGCAAAAAGCAATGACGGTTGTATTCTGTGTAGACTCTTGGTAACCTCGCACCCCGCACTGGCGCTAGCAAAGATGCTACCAGAATAGGGGTTAGATCTGCCTGTCTCGGCTGGAAGATCTCGGTGACGCAAAATTCTTTATTCAAGCACTCATGGTGACCACGGGCTTACAAATATGTATATGTAACTAACTAATGTTATAAGTTAGTTGGTTGACTGCCTGCCGTGTGATTGCCTGTTTCTGGTATCAGAAGCTATCCCCATTGCCATCCGGTATTGGATGTGCCCGATGTTTCGTCTTCAAATGGAGCATACTCCATACAACTAGTAGGTACTGTAGTAATCGTACGTCGTCATTGCTATGACAGTATAGTATCTGCTTCAAAAGCCTAGATCTACACCCCCTTCGTCAAACTTGTTCGCATTATCACCGTCCAGGCTCATGCCGTCTTCGTCGCCATCCTCAGTGTCGAGACCTTCGAAAACCATGAACTTCTCGTTCTTCGCATCAGTCTCGTCCGGCACCGCATTCCCATCTTGCACTTCGCAGTCCTTGAGAACACATTCGCGACCAATCTTACTTCGTCTCCCCACAATGCACCCGGTGAGTTGACAACGAGCGCCCACCACCGCGCCATCCATGATAAGACAGCGCGTGAGCCGTGCTCCCGATTCAATGTGGCAGTTTGCGCCAATGACCGTTTCCTTGATCACGCATTTCTCTTCTACAGTCACGTTTTCCGCGATCAAGCAGTCGTGTTTGGTCACCGTGCAGCGTTGCGCAATGCCAGCTGGGTATGCGATTTTGGCAGCATGGGCAAAGGGAGACGAGCTCGGGCGACCGACTTCCTCGATTGATTCGAGCTTGGCCAATTTCAGCGACACAGAAAGTAGAAGGGCCGAGCTGTCCACACGCCGCACCATCGGTGCCGAAGGCAATGAAGAATGGATGTAGGATAGCATGGGCGGGATGTTTAATTTCGACTGCTTCTTGCTCTGAGCCACTGCCGCGCTCTCCAAGTCAGCTTCAGAAGCCGTCATGTTGACTCGCGAGGCGAACTGTGGTTGCTTGGAGAACTTGTCTTCTCCATCTCCACAGCCTCCAGCTTTGGTCGTGCTCATGGCTTGCAGGTCAACTTCGTCCTCAACCGCATCGCCATCGTGACTTGCGTTATCGTTAGCCAGGTCATCCGAGGAGCCCTCGAGAATTTCCCTGAGCCCAAGCTTCTCGCCTAGCCCTTCCTGCCATTCGGTCTTTGCCCACCAGCCCACCAAGTCCTCGCTTATGCTCTGGAATTTCTCATTCCTCCTTGCGAACTCCTTGACCATGTAGCCAAATATGTATATGTGGGCATCTCTATATGTTGTCAAAAGTTTGACTCGCGCATGCTTGTTAACCAGCGAATGCCGGATCAACAACCCCTTGTCCTCCTCCATTTTCTCCTTCAGTGAGTCCATTGGCATGGCATAAACCAATTTGGACAGATTATATCGTATTGAGCCATGCCCATCAACTGGCGGATACACAACGGGAGCCTCATCCTGGTCGAGCGGAGCCGTCGCAACAAAGTCTGCTACTTCGCCCTTGACGCTTTCCTCTCTATCACGCGTTTGATACCACACTCCAAGACCGCCTCTGCGGCCCGCCCTTTCACCGCGAAGGTCAGAGAGCTTGGCGCTGCTGCCGCGTTTCGCTCCTTGCTCTTCGGCTGATCCACTAAGGGCAGCCTGGGATACCATCCAAGCCTCGAGCAGTGACTCTCCAGGTATGTCACAAATAAGATCGCACGGTAGAAGAATAAAGTCGGATTTAATGGCTGATTGTACCTCGGGCAACCGCAACAACTCCGCAGTTCCCGTTGTGAGAGTCAAGTCACTCGGCGCTAGAACCGAGGGCGAAGGGGCGGGAAGTGATGTAAGGTGCGGGTTCTGTGAAAGAGCTGCTTCGAGAGGAGCTTTGCTTGTGGGAGGGGTTATTAATGTGATGTCTGATAGAAAGATCGATTAGTACAAATCAACAAATGTTCACAGGCCACACAAAACATACTGGTTATTCCCATTCTATAGCACCAATCTAGCGGATACCAGACCATAGGCCTGTTTGCGATCGGTATAAGGCATTTGGGAAATTCTTCTGGATTCGACGTGAATGTATTGAGCGAGACTCCGGGGCCGCACAGGATGAGGGCCTGGAAGCCAGAGTAGGGAATGGGAACAGAGTGAGGCATGTCTGCCTCTGTTATATAATCAGCTCCAAAACCTCGCAGGCAGACGTAGATATTTTAGCAAACGACGTATGTTGAATGTTTTTAGTAGCCAGCAGATAAAATATGCAGTGCCCCGCGTTGGTGATCTGGTTGCTTGAGAAGTCTGAAATGCTATGGATTACCGGATTTGAAATGTCGATAGATTGAATTGCGGGCTCTCCTTCAAAGATAGCCCAAGCCCAACTCAATAAAATCTAGCAATCCACGAGAGAACGGCGACCGATCAACAATCATGGTTCCCATGGAAAAAAAAAAAAAGGTCGATGTAAGACTCTCAAACGCCCTCCCCGGAACTGACCGCCTTTGGCAATATGTTCGCCGCCTGCGGCGCGGTGAAGCTCAAGCGCTTCTTTTTAACATTCGCCTCTCTAGCGCTGGCAGCTACAACTGTTTGTTTTCGCTCATTTAATCGCGCTTTTTTCCTGCAGAAATACACCATAAACGATTTACCATGGCTAATAAACTCGAAGACGACCCCTCTACCGCCGGCCTTGACCTTGATAATGACAACTACGTCTCCGCGGAGGACTCTGACTTTCAACTCGACGAGGAGGAGGCCGAAATTGCAGGCGATGACTCGAGCTTTTCTTCAGAGGAGGAGGGGGATGGAGCGGAGGGTGGTAGACCGGCGAAAAAGCGGAAACTCGATCCGTCTCACAGACAAAGACCTAGAAAGAGGAAAGCGCATGATGAGGGCGATATGGAATTAGATTCGGGCGATGAAGCTACAATTCTGAAAGCTAAAAACAAGAAGAAGAGGAAGGCGACGGCCGGAGATGGAGATCAAGATGAAGATATCGATGTCTTACTGTCTGATACCGAGGAGGGAGGAGGATTCGTCAAAACGCGGTCGATGAGAATGAAGATGTGAGTTTTGCGAGGACAAATTACTGCGTAGCAAGCCTTATTGATGATATCTTTTTACAGGGAAGAAGAGCGAAAGCCCCTTGCCAGAACAGACGGTGCGACGATTGATGTCGACGAATTATGGGCTAAAATGAATGCCCCAGGTACAGATTCGGGTCTATTACAAAGTCAGAAGCGTTCGGTGACAGAAGAGCCAGACCATGAGCAGCAGTCCGTAGAGCATGACAAAGAGAATATTATACAGGGAGAGGCTACGACACAAGGCAGACTACCTTCAGAAGACATGATCAAGATCAAACGGACATACAAGTTCGCAGGCGAGATACACACGGAAGAGAAAATGGTGCCTCGGGATTCGGCCGAGGCCAAGCTTTATCTCGCTGAAACAGCGGCCGAGAAGCCAGAGGACCTAGCAGAAGGATTACACTCTGAAGCAAACATTGTTAAACTACGTCGACCACTTCGAAAAGTGTCGCGATTCGACCCCAACCCTACGGGGGTCATTAAGAAAAGCTGGGAGAAACAACAAGTACGAGCCGTTTCAGGCGACGCAGATGAACTCAAGGGACCGAAACTTAACACAGTTGAGAAATCACGACTTGATTGGGCGCAATATGTGGATGAGACGGGCATCAAAGACGAACTTAACGTGCACAGCAAAGCTAAGGAGGGTTATATGGGCCGAATGGATTTCTTGAACAGAGTAGACGCGAAGAGAGAAGAAGAGAGGAGGAACATCCGACTCAAAGGCTTATAATAGAAATACTCTTTTTTTCGGGCCATGATATACACCCGAGGTGTATAACGTGACCTTCTGTATAACATGATATGTACATATAAACATGCGAGATTTTAACACATGATGCACTCATTCACAGCATAAAGTTGATGCAATGGATCATACTATCGTAGCTGAATATCTAAAACTTGAACTACTTTGAATCCCCCCCGATGAGTCGCCTGATAAGCATGAGAGGGCTTGCTATTTTCGTCATCAGACAATGCGTGATAACCTACTTGCGGCCTAACCGAAGATAGAATCTCGTTAGTATACGCGTTTCATTATACAAATAGGCATTTACAGGAAATGTCGGGGTATATAAGGCTTACTCTTGCTGTTGCTAGACTTAGGAGGGTATTTGACGCCAGACGAAGGGCAGTTGGAATTGTCAGCTGTTGTGGGATTAGAATCAGCAATCAATCCATCTATCACACATGGTGACTGTAAGAGACATACGCGACTCAGTGGCGGTATAGTTGCCGTTGATGGCATTGCCTGAGATGTAGAAGTAGTAGTAGACAGCAGAAAGCGCGTCATCCTCGCACTCAAAGTAAGGAGTGATGCCGCTGTGGATAGCAGCAGCAGCGCTCTGGATCTCAGAGAGTTTGTATGTAGCATCATTGTCAGGAGTGATGCCAGCAGCTTCGAGGGCCTGGCGAGTTGTGTTAGTGCCTAGTTAGGGGGCCATACATATACGGCGAGTCTTCCAACCAACGTACAGAATAGGTATCCAGGGTCTTGAACAAGTCAACGACCTTCTGGAAAAAGTCCACTGCCTCGTCACCGGTTTCGTAGTCCGTGTAGCAGGAGGGGTCGATGGTGTTGATGCAGGTGCCGTGCTCGGCCCACTCGTGCTCCCAGAAGTCCTCGTCGGACTCGTCGTCGCTCTGCCAGTAGGTCTGCATGTATTCGAGGAGCTCGGTCTTGCCTGCGTTTTTGAGCAGAGTGGTAATGTCATCGTACTCTCGGGACTTGTCGCAACTTTCTTGGTAGCTGCCGTCGCAGTTGTCGGGCCTATTCATACGTTAGAATATGACCCAGATTTAGGGTTAGCAAGAGGCACAACGCACCAGAGACCGTGAATGCCCCACGAGTCAGAGGGACCAATTGAAGGGTCGTAGTCCCAGAACTGAGTCTGCAGCAGGAGGCCACCGGGGGACTCATAGCAGCAGGAGGCGGAGCTGCTGTCGCTGCTGCAGCTCAAGAGGGAACTGGCAGGGCAAGTTTCGATGTCGGCCAGCGCGACCTTGACAGCAGCCCCAAGGGCGAGGAGAGTGAAAGCGCGAGCCATGTTTTTCTGATCTGGATCTGGATCTGGATCTGGATCTGGATCTGAATCTGGATCTGAATCTGGGCAAAGATGAGTGAGGGCTGGGCCGGCTCGAGCCTTATGTACCCCGTCTGATCGATGCTGGCTTACGAGTCGGCAATGACTAGCGGCCTAGAACGACATCAACAAACTGATATCGATGTCGTATCTTAGTTTATGCATGACACAGCGGGGATCTCTCTCTCTCTCTCCCTAGTGAATGTGCTCGTACGCGTATACACCAGCTGCTAGCAACCACACAATCACAATGTTGCATTGGCAAAGCTTATTCGCTGTCTAGATCGCCCGGTCATGCAGGCACCGATACGTATACTTCGTACGTACCTATGTATATACTGGCATACAATATGTCGGAGAGCTCCGAGGCTGCGATGATAATATAACATCAGGGCTAAGATATACTCCCGACGCCGCCCGATTGGCCCCGCCGTCTCTAGAGGCGTCGATCTGGCGTCGAAGCCAAGTTGCGAATCTTCAGCGGTGTCCAATCAGCCGTAGGACAGCGTTGCATCTCCCCTCATTCAGCACCAAGAATTGGGGACTGCAAGCTCAGTCCGTCGATAACCGCCGATATCTAGGCCAGAAAGGGCAGCTGGCAGGCTGCCAATGTTGCATTGCCCAATTTGGTGCTTGGAGCTTGCTGCGGAACAAAAACAAAAACATGTGAAAAAAGGCTGTTTGCTGTTGTTTGGATTTATCATTTTGTGCTCATTAACATTATTTGGCGTGCATCGCTGCATATCCATGATTCTATCTCTATTTTATCACGGATTTCCCGTTTCGGCATGCCCCCCAGGTAGATAATTACATATGCCGGCCATGTGCTCGTCTAGCGCTATTTGATTGAATGGAGAGGAAATCGGTTTCTACGCTCTGATGCAGGTAATCAGGCCCAGCGTCATGAGTAGAGTCAGTGATGCCACAGCAAATGGCAGCCCCGACCATTCGAGCCCTGAGCGCACGCCCCATCCATACAGACTCCCAAACAGGGGTCCGGAAACCACATTCCCAATCGACCTCGACACCGATATTGCCGAGTAAAAGGTTGCAATCTGGTTTTTGGACGCCAGAAACGACGTCCCCACGCCTATCATCGACCAGACAAACGGTAGAGAGAGTGTCATGAACATCAATCCCACGGTTAACAAGGGCGCCGATGCTGCCGCAAAGATAATAAAGTATCCCGCCACGCCCAGCGCTGCAGATACTCGAGAGATGCATAGATCTTTTGCAACCGCGTCATAGCGGAGGGTCCGGGTCAGGAAGGATGAAAACAAGGGTACGCCAAGAAGCATGGTTCCAAGTGACATGAAGCCTTTTAGTGACATTAGATAGCTTGCCTGCATTGTGAGGTCTGTTAGTATTGAACAAATAACTTTGCAGGCAACAAAGTGAGCGCGGCAACGGGGCCATCATACCCGAGAAATAGTCCAGTTAAATTTCGTCGATATAT
The DNA here is from genome assembly GCF_001907595.1 of Talaromyces atroroseus. Lineage (NCBI taxonomy): Eukaryota > Fungi > Ascomycota > Eurotiomycetes > Eurotiales > Trichocomaceae > Talaromyces > Talaromyces atroroseus. The sequence continues at coordinate 408,410 of NW_017971447.1, forward strand.
ATTGGATGAGCAAATACGCCGACGCTTTATCAAGGTTGCCGGCAAAGACAGCGACAATGCAAACTAGCAAACGGGGCTGCGTCCATATGAACCTCGAAGAAGAGATCAATTCCTGCGCTTTGCTGAAGACCGTGTCCATGGTCGTGCAATTCTTTATGCCTGACAAATGTGAAGTCTCGTCCACGTCCCGCGCATTATCTTCAAATACATCCTCCTGGATATCATGTCTCACGTCAAGCGTCTCCGGCATGAAAAACCCCACAAACGCACCGACAGCCATGATAATAATACCAAGCCAGAATGGAATCCATGCATCGAACTTCATCATCCACGCACTAAGTGGAGTCCCTACCATTTCGGCAAAGTATACTACTGACGCCATCTGGATCAGTGTAGTACTCCTATTTCTCGTGTAAATCATAGTGTATTCGCGGATAGAGGGGCAGTTATATCCGTCCATACCTCTGTTCTGGTGAAATCACATCCGCAACTAGAGTCAGAAGCATCGATGTCGCCATTGCTTCGCCACCTCCTAAGAGTTGAAACAGTCCAGCCATCCAGACCGTGCGAATAGGTAGATTGAACCAGCCTACATGTCGCCGTTAGTATCCATTCACTTCCCCCCCCC